>NC_046289.1:63797985-64120100 GCF_004115265.2 Rhinolophus ferrumequinum
GAGATGCCCTGCCTCACCTCCCCTCCCTTCCCTCCAGTCCTCCTACCTTGAAGACGGACAGTGGCTGGGCGAGAAGAAGCCAGGCCTTTCGGGTTGTGAGCTTCACAGGAGAACACAGTGCTCTGGGTTACCCCTGGGACCAGAAAACTGCAGTCAGCCCCCAAGCAGCAACTCCCACTCAGTCTGGGACTGGGGAAGGTGGATACTTATGCTCCGGATGTGAATATCCTAGAAGTCCCTCCAGCCAAAGCAAGGAGCTAGATAGTGGGGTACGGCAGATGGCAGAACGAACAGGGACTTTAGAGTCTAATGGGCCTGGATGTAAATCCCAGGGTTGGGGCTCTGTCTTCTGATCTGCCAAATGGGAGCACTGTGAGAACCAAATGATGTAAAGTGTATGGCATACAGTAAGCACTTGAGAAATGTTACACCATCCCTCCCACCTCAATCCCTTCTCCTGCAGACAGCACAGAGCTCCCTCCCTTTTCTGGTCGCTCCTTTATTTCACATTCCAGAGCCCTTCTCTATTTGCCCTGTGCCATACCACTGCTGCATTTGGAGATTCTCTGCCTTGCAATAATTCTCACCTCCTTATGCATGTGTCTTATCTCCCCAATTATACTAATTCCTTGGGGGCTGGACAGATGGTTTCTGTTTCTTTTGTATTTGCTCCATCCCCCATGGTGCCTAGCACAGTGTGTGTGGCATAGGAACTCAGTGAGTGCTCATTATCAGGCCGGCTGCCTGAGGGGCCCAACCACATACACGTGGAGAGAACTGAACCCAACCTCCCTTCTAATCTGCTCCAACCCAGTGCCTCCTCAACAGGATCTGCCCTCATTTCCAAAAGGTCCTGCCGTCCACCTCTTCTCAAGATTCAGAATGCTAGGGGACTTAGCAGATCAGAGCCCATCCCCTCCACCTTCCGGTACATGTCTGACCAAGCTCAGACAACAACCTTTTGTGGCCAGGTCAAGCCTCCACTGAAACACTAACTTTGTTTCACAGATAAGCCAGCCTCACAAGCTTGTGAGGTGTGTGCCCGAGGATCTTGGGGTCCAGGTGGGTGTGCACGCATGGCTGCTTCGGGCCTAACTGTGCAGAAGTATGCGCAGACACAGTTGTTTGGGAAAATAATAGAAGGGCTGTTAGGAAAGGAGGCTCCGTAGCTTTGTACTTGCCTCCCTTCCCTGCTTCCCCTCCCCCTATCCCTCCCCTGGACTCTGCAGCCTGAGACTGTCGTCTTTTAGGCAAGTCTGCCAGACACGCCTCCTAGCTCTGCGTGGGCTGCTTCCTGGTTCCATCCCTGGGGAGGGGTGGGGGGGATGGGTGCACCTAGTCCCATGTCATGTCCCAGGGCCAGCTGTACACAGCCTACACTACCGTGAATCAGGGCAAGAGGCCCCAGCATCCTCCTTAAGCACACACAGCAGGATCCCTGCTAATCAGCCCCCCCCCCCCAGCTGGCCTAGCACACCTGATTAATGAGCTTAGCAATGGTGCAGCTCACGTTCCCAAGCACAGTTTGCTCTGGACACTCACAACAGCAAACAGTGATTTAGGCAGATTTGAACTCCTGTCAGCCTCACCACCCCTGCTCAAAGCCCCCTCCGAGGCAGCTCACCTGTTACATTTAAAACAGAAGGAGAGGGAGCAGGTCCCCCAACCTTCGTGCTTCCTCTCCACCAGATAATGGTAACAGGTTCAGGGGGACCCACGGCCTCACAAAACAGTTGGAAAGAGGCATTGGGTGGCACTGCCAAGTCTTTCGGCTCCACGGTGAAAAATGGCACACCTAGTGAGAAAAGGGGGTGGGGAGTAAGCCTTGCCACCTCTCAGCTTCCAACTGCCCAAGCCATAAGTTAGCTACCATCGGAAGCCCTCTCTGCAGAAGGTCCCACAGGCCCTTATGATTGGGTCAGCTGCAGAACAGTCACCTAGCTTGACAAAAGAGCTCTTTTTCGGCCCCCTTAGGAATGTTCTTTATGCTGTCCCCTTGAGCATGGCAGATTCTCCCTTCTCAGACCTGCTCTGACAGCCCTTCTGGGAGCAAGGGAGGAGGCAGGTGGGGAGCTGGGGGAAGGGCAAAAAGGAGAAGTGGGAGGGAGCTTTAGCAGAGTTCTGCTGGCTGGCCCCGGATCCAGTTTAGAGCCCTTTGTTACTTTCTTAGTCACTTTGTTTTCCTGGGCTGAACAGCTCCGAGCTCCCACAGCTGCAGATCCTTCTGCCCCTCCCCTCTCTCTCCCCCTCCTGGCCTGGCCACTTGGTATAACAGGATCTAGTCCCAGATGGGTGCTTGAGGCTTGTCACTCAGACAACTGAAACTGTCTGCATCCCATAGGTTGTGGGTCCTAACTGCCCCCTTGGTTCTCAAATATCCAGACTCCAGTGGGTATGGTCTTCCAATGCCTAGGGTGGGCCTGGAGCCTGGTGCAATCAGGCTCCAGAGGGCAGTGAGGCAGCTTTCTTCTGCTGAGCTTTCTGCTCCAGAGGTGTGATCACCAGCAGACAGCCAACATGCCCACATGCCTCCTCACCTTCTACTATGAGCCACACCGGCTGGGAGGTCTCGGTTTCGCCCCCATCCTCCACCTGGCACCAGTATCGGCCTGCATCAGAGCGTTCCACTGACTTCAGGCTGTGGAAACAAGAGACTAGGCTCGCCTCCCAGAGTCAAGGGGGCAGCTCTGCTGGGCAGACTCAATGGGTTCAGCCTGCCCCCACTTCTGGAAGGTTCTGGAAGGAATAATGAAACCACAGCCCTCCGGGCATCAGCATTGTCCCCAGCTCCCAATGTCCCCAAGCTGGCATCCCACACCTTCCCCCACAGTCTTATACCTGAGGAAGCCGATCCAGTGCTGCTCGCTGACTGAGATGTACACCTGATCCACACTCTGGACCACAGCCCCGTCCTTCACCCATTGTATCTCAGGCTCCTCCATTCCCTCCAGACTGCAGTTGAGCTTCACTGGCTGCCCCTGAGACACTGTCAGCTTCACCGGGGCTCCCATGAATTTTAGACCTGTGAGGTGGGAAGGAGAACGTGTCAGTCAGCTTGAGAGGTCCCCTGTCTCTGCAAATATCCCCCCTTACTCTTCTAGAATCTAGCTTCTGTGTCAGAGAGCTCATTCTCAGCCACTGAGCAAGGAAGCCGAGATAGGACAGTGTGGAAGGGAAAGTGGCGTAGCCCTGGGCTATGGGAAGGGGCATGACAAGCTTTCCAGGCACCATTTCTGCCACTGCCAAGCTCCCCACAACTCGAAGGAAGTGACCTCTTCCCCATACCTACCTGCTGGGCAATGTCAAGTTCAGGCTCAACAACCAAAAAGAAGGCAAGCCAGGCTAAAACAATGGGCGTTGTCATATACCTAGGGCAGGTACTGCCCTAGGAATGACTGCTGTACCCAGCCAGTACAACAGGCAACCAACTAGCTCTCTACCCAAGGTGTCAGCCCAGACCTGCACTACTGCTGGCACACCCCTGTACCCACCCCAGGCAAATGGAAGGAGGCTGAGGAAAGGAAGAAGGGGGTGCTCCCCTGAAGTGGAGAACATATGGCTGCAAAACCACGTCAGATCAAACACATGGCACCCTTACTGGCAGGCGCCTGCTCTATTAATACCTGAATGTGTGCAGGGGCGGGTGCTAGGAAGATAGGAGGTAGAAGGGAGGGGAGAGGCCCTGAATGGGGCCCAAGACCCCTGAGTTACTGTCACACCAATAGGAACCACCCTCTGAATACTACCCTCTACACACACCCACACCTCTCTGGTCTCCTGGCATGTTTTTAAGCAGTTAAGGAGAGGTGAGCTAGCCACACAGCTGAAATCAATCCTGCTTCTTCCTTTGCTGTGTGACTCTAGGCAAACCCTGGGCTCTCTGATCCTGAGACACACACTTTCCAGTTAGTAAATAGTTGTCACTCTTCCCTGAGGGGCTGATATGGCAGGGAGCGCTCTCTCAAGAGAAGGTGCCCCCTCGGTTCCTGCTGTCCTGGCCTGTTTCTTCTTTACTCCTTCACTGTCTCAGGAGCAGTCACAGGACAAGGAGGGAGGGCTAGCCTCACACCCCGAACACACCCAGCACTCCCAGGGGTGTGTGGTGTGAACTTGGGATCCAGGGTGCTGCAAGCAGCACTCCTAAGACTGGCAAACGCCTCAGTGGCTATGTGGGAACCCAAGACTAACCCCCACAAACACTAGCAACCTTGCCCCAGCCCATCCTCTCCAACATTCCTGGCTTCAGGAGGCTCAGAGTGGGCACAGGAACCAGAGTATGCCCAGATGTTTTCTGTGACGGGGCACGCTCACAGCCCCTGTACCTAAATGGTGCCTCTTGAGTGCTCAGCCCCTGCCCCTGTGGTTTCAGAGCGGGACCCTGGTGTGTGGGGCGGGCAGAATGGTGTTCCCTGGACTGGGAAGGGAAAGCAAACAACTAGGAACATCGAGGCGGGAAAAAGCCAGTCCCAAACATCCCCCGCTGACCACTCAACCCACAGCCCCACTCCTTTCCTTTCCAACCCGCCAGAAGAGCCCCGGACGCGAAAAAGTTGGGGGTGGGGGCTCCGACATCCGGCAGCCGACACACCGCTGCGCCCCCTCCCCCAGCCCCCGAGCCTCGGCCTCCCAGCTTTGGCCCCACCACCCAAATATCTGGCCCGCCCAGGCCGGGGACTCGATCGGCTTCTGTTCCCCGGCTCCGACCCCGGCCGCGCCCCTCCGCGGCCCCCGCTTTCCGCCGCCTCTCGGGCCAGCCCCTACCTGCGGCCACTGGCTCGCGGAGCAACAGAGCGGCCAGACCCACCAGCAGCAGCAGCGGCGGCGGCGGCGACGGCAGCGGCGGGAGCCCCGACCGCTCCATGCTCCGCCTCAGCGCCATCGGCGGCGACGCCGCACCATGCCGGGCCGGGCCCACGAGCGACCAGGGAGGAGAGAGGAGGGAAGAAGGAGGAGGGAGGAGAGAGGAGGACCGCGGGAGGGGCAGGGGTTGGCCCGGGGGGCGGTGCTGGGGCCCGTGCCTCCGAGACCCGCGCCCGTGGCGAGTCGCGGCGGCTGCCGTCAGCAGAACGGGGTCCGTGGGGCCGCTCCTGGGCCACCGCGCTCCTTCCACAGCCGTCGCCGCCGTCGCCGCTGATTCATGTTCTCGGAGCCGCCGCCTCCTCCCCAGCTCTCCCTCCCGCAGCCGGAGCTCGTACCGCCCCCCCGCGGAGCCCCGGGCGGCTTGCTCCAAGCGCCAACCCGGTGGTGACCAGCCTGGCCTCCAGCCCCGAGCGGATCCCCACCCACATATCTTCCCAGCCCTGGCCAACACCTCCTGCCCCAGCTACCCCAATGCCGAACCCGAGGATCTGGCTTGTCCCCTAGATGAGCACCCCAGCCACGCCCCTCCTTTCCAAAATACACTCCAGATCCTTCCCTCAAAACATCGCTAGAAGCCTCTACCACATCCCAACTTTTATCCAGACTCTGATCCCGAAACCCAGCACCCGCCTCTCAGGAGATAAAGTATCTCTATCCCATAGGCACTTCCAACCACCAGGCCCCCCGAAATTGTGACTCAGGGCTCCCAGAACAGGATCTACTAGCACCCCCTCGTGCCTCTTTCATGAGCCTTTCACCCAAATACTCCATATTCGTGCTTCATTTCCTACCCCTTTATCTCTAAGACCTTGGGCCTTGAGTCTTGACTTTTCCAAGCTCTCCTTGGTAATACTCAGGTTTTATCTGCTATTCCCACTGCTACACCACGTAGGCCAAAGCCCAGTGGCCCCTATGTTTTGGGGTTGTCGTTCTTCATAGTTGCTTCCTCTGCTTCTACCCACTTTCCCTCATCCCCCAGAACATGGTATGAAAGTTGGCTGTATCAAAACAATACCCAACAAAACATTTAACTATTTTTAGTAGAGGACCTTGCACACAGTCAGCACTGCATATGTAAATCAGCAGATGCCAGTTAAATGAATGAATAATTGCCTCAGAGCTTGGCCTGCTCCACAACCAGTAATCACTGGGGTGGCTGTGCCCACGGACATCCTGTCAGGCAGATGCAGAGCTGGTTCCAAATCCAGCCCACAAGTGTTCTCCCCTGGCCCTTGCCTCTACCTGGCTCCTGGAGCCTACTCCAGATGGCCCTTCCCAGAAGTCCTGGGTGGGGAGGACAGACAAGCGACTCAGTCCCGTTTCCCGCAGCCTCATTGGCTCTTTCCAGGGATTCTCCTTCTGAGCAGTGGGGGCCTGCTTCTTCCTCCACTTGGCCTGATCAGTGCTTGTTTACTAATTATACTAATGATAACAACAAACAGCAGTGCTGGCAGCAGCCTCAGAACCAGCTGGGGGCGCCCCTGAGGCAGCAGCATAGGGAGAGACTCCGGAAGAGCTGTCAGAGTTGGATGGCAGGGGCCAAGTCACCAGTTTAACTGAGCGCTCTTGCCAATTTTCTTGGGCATTGTGGGTTGGCTCTAGGACCCTTTCCTAAAGGAAAAACTACTTGCTCTGTTCCAGAATCCACAGTTTCTGAGCTTGGGCTGAGTCGGATCAGGGCAGGCAGACAACAGTTTGGGGCTGAAGCCAGATTTGCAAGGGCCGCTACTGCGGCAAAGTGGCTGCGGCAGCCTTACACTTGAACGCTTTGTCACTTCTCAAGTCTCTCTCCCCTACCCTCTTTTCTGGAGGGGACTTCAAGTTTCCAGGGAAAGGAAGCCTCCTTCTATTCACTCTGGCTGACACTGGAAAGACCCCTCCTAGAGGATGTCGAACCCAGAGCCCAGCCTTCCGCTTCCTTTACACCCCATTCCCTCCCTGTCATTTCCTGAATTCTGATAAGGAAGCTCAGCCTCAGGACCTTCCTTTACCACCCAAAATGGGCTTCTCAGACATGTCATGGATGCCACTGGATTCCCCACTCAGAGACTTGACAAACTTCTTACCTAAGCTGCAGACCTGAGGCATATCACTGTCACCCAAGAGCAGGACACTTTCCATGTGGGGCTGGGAGCGCTGAGTTCCTGCTTCCTCTACCCCTGCTTCTGAATCCCTCGCAATTCTTAGTATGTCTACTTGCAGGGTAGGGGGGACGATGGAGTCCTGATCCTCTGAGTTTCCAGCTCCTACATAGGGCACTTGCCTTCCTGAGCACTCAGAACTCATTCTTACCTATGTGGCCCATCTTTCTTTCTCTCTCTGGGCACGGTATAGGACATGCTTTAAGGGTATACAAGCAGGTGTAATTTTTGCGGGAGAGGGTGTAGGTGGGTAAGAGGGTGTGCATGGTGATGTATGAGGGAGGGTGTGCATTGTGCAAACTCTAAATGTGACTGACGCTTTGTGGGTGGATTGGGAGAAAATGTGTGTGTGTGTGTGTGTGTGTGTGTGTGTGTAGGAGGTTGGCTGCCTATGCAAATACATGCCTGCAAAAATTTCTCTTCCTTTCATAAACGCATTGCTTGGAAGGAAACTAATCAAATCAACAGGAAATGCATTGACCTAATGCAAGAGTAAGCTGTCCCAGGAGTTCCTGCCCTCAGAACAGAACCAGAGTCAGCTATGATCTATCCCTGGGGAGTAAGAAAGGGCTTCAGGAGAGAGGAAGGGCTGGCAGCAGTCCCTCATTATGGGTGGAGCTCGGTTGGGCCTTGGCATCTCCCTACTCAGGTGAAGTAAGTATCTGCCCACTCTCTGCCTTTTATGACCTAGGGACTGCCTGAGGAGGCCAATGAACAAGAGAAGGGAAAGACAAATCTGGAAATAAACACCATCTGTAGGAGACCACCCTGATGGCATCTTCCAACAGTCTCAGGAAGCAGCTGCTTCAGCATTTTCAGAGTTAGGATCTCCTCCTCCATTCCCCTTGGGTGGGTGGGTGGGACCAAGGTGAACCATGAGGTCATGGCAGTCTCCCCGGCCCTGTGACCGAGAACCTATTCTTTCCCAGCCACTGGTCAAAGATGGGAGAGTTAGGAAGTTCCACTGAAGGAACAAGCAGGCCACAGACTGTGTTCCTCATCCTCTTAGAGAAGCCAGAGAATCTATGCCTGTGGGACTTGGAGGTACGATGCCAGGGGTGCTGGGGACTGTTGCTGCGCTGCACCTGCCAAACACCCCTTGCCTGAAATTTCTCAGCACAAAACAATGCCACTCCTTGCCCAGCTGAAAATGAAGAAGAAAGGTAAATTCCTAGGAGAAACTACACTTTGACTTACAGTCATAGGGTACATTCAAATGATCAGATTTTTCCCCAAAAGCAGATTTAGGAAGAGAGCAACAAGTTTGGGGTTTCTAAAACAGCAGGTGGGTCCAAAAGTGTGGAAGAAAAAAATTATCCTCTTCGAAATTTCACCAAGGGATGGCCCTGAGAGGAAGAGTTTCATGTGTGAGTGCATGTGTATCAGAATGCCCTGTATGTGGCTGTCTGAATGAGGTCTGACAATTAAGTTCTCAAACTCATCCTAGAAAAAGGTCTACATACCTCATTGCTGAATATCACTACACCCCGACGCCAGCGCCTCGTCCACCCTTCAAAGCAATTTGGAACTCTTTCTGGAATGGCCATCAGAGCTGTCGTTGTATTACCCTTGATGTCCTGAATGTCATCAAAATGCCTTTCTTTCAATATTTCCTTTATCTTCGGGTAAAGAAAGAAGTCATTGGGGGTTAGATCTGGTGAGTAGGGAGGGGGTTCCAATACAGTTATTTGTTTACTGGCTAAAAACTCTCTCACAGACAGTGTCGTATGAGCTGGTGCATTGTCATAATGCAAGAGCCATGAATTGTTGGCAAAAGGTTCAGGTCGTCTAACTTTTTCATGCAGCCTTTTCAGCACTTCCAAATTGTAAACTTGGTTAACTGTTTGTCCAGTTGGTACACATTCATAATGAAGAATCCCTTTGATATCATAAAAGGTTAGCAACATTGTTTTGACTCTTGATTTGGACTGAGGGAACTTTTTTGGTCATGGAGAGTTGGCAGATGTCCACTGTGCAGTTGGACACTTTGTTTCAGGGTTGTATTGGTTACATCCCTGTTTCATCACCAGTGATAACACAGCTCAAAAGTTCTTAGCAAACTTTGACTCTCCTTTGCTTTTGTTCATTGGTGAGCTTCTTTGGGATCATTTTTGTACACACATCTCTCATGCCAAGAGTTTTAGTTAAGACTTTCCTGTTTCTCTATCGATGTTTACTTGATCTGCTATGCTTCTCACAGTCAGCCGATGATTTTGACACACAATTTGACAGATTTTTGCTACGTTTTCATCAGTTCTGCTCGTTATTGGCCACCCTGACCTTTCTCTTCATCAGTGACACTTTCTCCCCCCTCAGAAAAAGGTTTAATCCATTTGTACACTGCAGTTTTCTTTATGGCATTATCCCCATAAACTTGGACTAACATGTCCCTGATTTCACTTCTACTTTTGCCAAGTTCAACAAGAAACTTAATGTTTGTTCATTGCTCTAATTCAAGTTCAGACATTCTCGCGACAGCACACAAAAACACGCAATAACAATAATGAACATCACTCAGCAAGACACCACCACATGTCAAAATGAACAAAGCTGTGAGACACTGATATACCAAGGTTATGAAGCCTTACAAGCTCTTTGTACAGTGCTGCCAATGTACGTGCACGGTGGCAAGTTCGCAAACTTAATTGTCAGACCTTATAGTTCACTTTTTGACTTGACCCTCCTTAATCATAACTTTGCAAATGAGGTTTTTAGGGCTCTCTTTTTATAAAAACCTTTTAATTATGGACTATTTCAAACATACACACAAGTAGAATAGCATAATGATGAACCTCAATGTACCATCACTCTGCTTCAATGATTACCTTCGCCAATTGGGTTCTACTGTCCTATTTTTTTGTTGTTGTTTTGCTGGAGTTTTAAAAAGCAAATCTTAGCCATATAATTAATTTCAGCTATAAATATTACACTATGTATCTCGATGTAACAGACTTTTAAAAATACTCATCCATATATAATTCAGATGGTTACATATAGAAATATGTATAGGTATGCGTATATACAACAGTATACCCATACATTTTCTTTGTCAGCTGAGAAGAACCTAAGAGCAAGACACCCCAGTGGCAATGAGCATACCTAGCACCCCAAACTTAGTTTCTGATACCATTTTCCAATAAAAGGAATCAAGAGTATGGGAGAGATAACTAATTATAGGTTTGGAGCAGGAAATATACAAAATGAGCTTGGATCATCTTACCGTGCCAAAAAGTAAGGAAGTGGTCAAAAATAAAAACCCAAACACACACACACACACACACACACACACACACACACACACACACTCACACACAAAATGATGAGGTATATTAAAGGGTATATCAAAAGGTATATCAAAATATAAATATATATTTGAACAAATAAATTAATAGGGAGCATAGATAAATCTCCCATGCAGAAGAATTACAAATAACTTATGTAGATACTTCACTCTCAAGGAGAAGGAGCACAACTCTACACTCCAGTGTGGGCTGTGCAAAGTGACTGCTTTCCAAAGAAGACAGGATGGAAACAGGGTTAAAAGTAACTTTACAGTGGGAAGATCTGATAAACATTTCCTCAACCAGGTGATTAAAGTTAACACCAACAGCGATAATTCATGTTGATTGTAGCTACCCTTGATATAATGTGATAAAAATGGCATTTTAGGTCTGTGATCTTCCTCTCAAAAACCCATAACCCCAGTCTAATCATGAGAAAAACATCAGATAAATCCCAGTTGAGGGACATTCTACAAAATACCCTACTGGTACTACTCTAAACTGTCCAAGTCATCAAAAACCAAAGCCTGTCACACAAACAAAACTGTCACAGCCAGGAAGAGCCTAAGGAGACATGACAACTAAATATAAAGTGGTATCCTTGATGGAACAGAAAAAGGACATTAGAGAAAAGTTGGGGATATCTGAATAAAGGATGGACTTTAGTTAGTAATAATGTGTCAATATTGGTTCATTAATTCTAAAAAAAAGTAAAATATTAATGTTAGATGTTAATAACAGGAAACTATGTTTAGGATAAATGGAAACTGTTTGGAATTTTTCAGTAAATCTAAAACTATTCTAAAATAAAGTTTACTTAAAAAAAACACATCCATACCCAATAAATTTTTTAAAAATCCTTAGTATCCTATTACACCCAGTTTGTGTTTAGTTTTCCCTAAGAGTCTCAAGAAATGTCTTTTTACAGTAGGTTTATTTGAATCAGGATACAAACAAGGACCACATATTTAATTAATAATCTCTTATAGACTTTCAAATCTATAAGAGGTCCTCCTTCTCTCTTGGACATGAAATTTATAGAAGAAACTGGGTCATTTATAGAATTACCCACAATCTGGATTTGGTTAATTGTATCCCTGTGCTATCATTTAACACATTCTTCTACCACCCATATTCCTGAAGATGGGTAGTTAGATCTAGAAGCTTGGCTAGATTCAGGTTCAATTTTTTGGCATGAAGCCTTCTGAGGAAGTGTTTTGTACTTCCAATTGTTATCAATCAGGAGGCACATTATGTCCAGTGCTCCCACTTTTAGTGATGTTAAGATTCATCAGTAGGTTCATAAGTTGGCAACCTGATCCTATCCACATAAAGTCCTCAACAACCTTTCATCTAATAGTTTTATCAGTCATTGATGATCCATTGCCTGGTGTGATTATATCATTACTGATTGCAAACAACGATTTTCTTTCTTTTTTTTTTTCTTTTTAATAATTTATTTTGAAAGCAGTAATTCACTTAAAAAATTTTTTTTTTCAACTTTTACTTATTTTATTTTGTGTTTTTCCAGGACCCATCTGCTCCAAGTCAAGTAATTGTTTCACTCTAGTTGTGGAGGACACAGCTCACACTGGCCCATATGGGGATCGAACCTGCAACCCTGGTGTTACAAGCATCGCGCTCTAACCAACTGAGCTAAACAGCCACCCCTTCAAACAATGATTTTCTATTATTCTTCCTGCATTTTTGGCTCTAGTTCCCCTCCCTTACTTCCCATAACTTCTGACTAGGTACAGTACTATTTTGGACCCCGAGGTTGGCTAAATTATAGTAGCTGAAATTTACTGCTGCAGTTGAGAGCTTAAGAGCTAAAGAAAGATTCTATAGAATACCTGGAAACTTATTGGAAATGGAAATTCTTGGTTCCTGTTCCAGACCTACTGAATCAGAAATTCTGAGGGTGAGACTCAGCAATCTGTTTTAACCAGCCCTCCAGGTAACCGATGCCTGCTAAAGTTTGACTGGACAATTATTGGCTGCCCTAAGTTGTCCTTCAACCAAGCAATGATTTACTAAGGTCCTCTGCGCACGGCAATATGCTGGGTGCTGAGCATTATGAATGCAAAAAAGGCCTGGTGCCCCCAAGGAACTCACAGTCTATTCAAGGGAACAGGATATATGCTTCTGAAAAGGTAACTAGTGATAGTTGATAGTCGGCAATGCATTCCCAACATGCCACACAAGTTGTACAGGTGGGAGATTCCAAGGAGAGTTCAGTGAGTTGGCCGGGTTGGCCAAGGTTTTAGAGTTGACTCCAGTTAGGCCTTAAGAGAAGAGAAAAACTTTGGGGGTAGGGGTGAAGGGAAAAGAGGGAGGATTTCTAATAAGGGACACTAGCATGAACAAAGGCAGGAGGATCACCTTGTGGGCTTTCCCCTCTCTTCTCACCACTCCCATTTTTCAGCTTGGGTTCTGGGGTGTAGGTTATGGTTATCAGGGCTGGTGAGGGCAGAGAAGCGGCTGAGGAACGCTTTGCCTCTGTTGCAGGTGTTGTTTGTGTAGAAGGGCCTGTGCCTGCTGTACGTCCGAAGGATGAGTGTTCTGAGCGTCGGCGTCGAACTCACGTGCTGGGTAGGACACTGAAAGCTGAGTACCTTGGAGCTCACGGGTCCAGAGCACCAAACCAACTTGCCCCAGAACGGGCGGAGCCAAGCCGGGGAAAGGCGGGACCTGGCGGCGGGGCGGAAACTCAAGTGCGGCGGCGGCGGCGGAAACACGGCCCTTGCGGGGCAAGATGGCGGCGCCCAGGCGGTCCTAGAGCAAGTAGGTGGCTGGGCTGGAGAGAAGGATTTCAGGGGATCCCGGGGGAGGGCTCTGCTATACGGTATCTAGTTCCTTTATCGGAGCCTACCCGAGTGTGTTTGGATTGCACAGGAGCGGCCGCGGGCCCCTGGGGTACGGAGATCCCGGGGACGGCCCTCCATCCGCGGGCAGCATAAGCTGAGACTCGATGATTTCTCTTTGCTGACGCGGTTAGTCCCGGAGCGCGCTCGGCCACAAAGCCCTACGGGCAATTGTGGGGCCCGGCCGTGCACAACTATTGAACTTCTTTGATGCCATTTATCCTTATGTATTTTATTCTTTTTGATGCTCTTGTAAGTGGAACTGTTTTCTTAATTTCATTTTCTGATCGTAGTTTACTAGTATGTAGAAATGCAAATGATTTTTATATATCGATGTTTTACAGCCCAAGGTTTTTAATAATTCAATACTTTCAGGCCAGGCATGTTCTCTACAGTTTGGTACAGAATCACCACTCCCTGGTATGACATTTATCTGCCAGGCTCCTGATGGCATTTTCCTTAGTTCCCCTATCATTGTTCCTGAGAGTTTTTATCATTCACAGGTGATAAACGACCTAAGTTGGCAGTAAATATTGTTGCTAGACTGATGACATCAGGGAGGGCTAAATAGGGAGGGAATGGCAAAATGTATGAATTAGGAGAATTGAACCCAAGGAAAAAGAGTCTTATTTGATACACAATAAAGAGAACCAGGGTTCAGTTAAAGAGGACCGATCTTCCTTGCTTTTAGGGGTGAATGAGAGGGAGTCCCCACACCGAAGCAGTGCTGGAAAGAGTCACACTGGAGAGGCAGCTGGAGTGTCAAGATGCTATCCAGACCAAAGCCAGGGGAGTCTGAGGTGGACCTGCTGCGATTCCAGAGTCAGTTTCTCGCAGCTGGTGCAGCCCCAGCAGTACAATTGGTGAAGAAAGGAAGTAGGAGAGGTGGCGATGCTAACCTGGACCAGTCTCCCCTGGAGGATCATCGGGATGTGGTGATGCTGGACAGTGAGTGGCTGTGGGTTTGAGTCTGAGAAGGAGAGAGGGTACAGCTTCAGCGTCCCCTCTCCCTTCTGGATTCTGCCCTACCATTATTTCAGACACTGCGTAGCCTCTGTTGCTGCAGCCTCATTTTACATAGGAAGAAGTGAGGCTCAAAGAGGTTAAAAGATCTTGCCCAAAGTGACACAGCTTGATCCAGGGCCCCATAGCAGCTGCCTTTCTTTCTTTGGCTTTCCCCGAGCCCTCAGATTCTTCTTGGGTTTTTTTTTTTCTCAGATCTTCCAGATTTGCCCCCAGCTTTGGTTCCTGCTCCCCCCAAAAGAGCCAGGCCCAGCCCTGGCCAGCCCCTGGCTGAACATGAGGACCCCGAAGAGAGGCTGAACAGACATGATCAGCACATCACGGCTGTCTTGACTAAGATTATTGTGCGTCTCAACCTGGCTGAGTGAGACAAGGCATCCTAGGGCAGCAAAGGCTGTTGGGTGGAGGTGGTGAGCCTTATGAGTAAAGGGTGATTCAGAAAGGTGGGACATTATCCCCCTACAGTCAGGTTGGGGGCTGGTTTAGAATCACTGTGCCCTAAAGAGCAAGGTGGGTTCCTCACTCCCTAGAGTAAGTTTCTTGTCATACAGAACTGGGGCTAGTGGGATAGGCTCCATCCTGGAAAAATCTCTACATCGTCACTACTTTGTGCCTTGTTGCTGCAGGAACGAGATACAAGTTCAGTGGCTGTGAATCTGCCTGTGCCCAGTGGCGTTGCATTCCCTCCTGTATTCCATCGCTCACAGGGGAGACAGGTAGGCAGGGGTAACCTTAGATTGCCCTTAGGGTACAGTCAGGTGAGCCTCATAGTGCATCTTCCCTAGGTAGGTAATCTTAATAATGATATGCAATTCTGTTGTTAAAGCAGCACTATACTAAGCACTTCGTATGCATTACTTCATTTAATCCTCATAACAACCATGAAAGGTAGGTATCATTATCCCCATTTTTTCAGATGAGGAAACTGCGTCTCCCAAAAGATAAATAACTTTTCCAACACTACGTATCTACTATATGGAAGAGCTAGCTGGAAATCCATCCCAAGTCTATCAGACTTCAAGACCTGTGCTTCTATAGTGCCCTGCTTTTTCTGAGGACTAGGGTTGTGACCCTTGGAGATTAAGGAAGTCCCTTTTATCTTTTTGTTCCAGTGACCTTGGTATAAAGAGGTTGAGAAAAGAATGAGGTAATGAGTATCAATCACCTGGGTTTTCTTTTTGCCCCATAGAGGAAGCCAGCAACATCTGGTAAGAAAAGCATCTTTGCCCAGGAAATTGCAGCAAGGAGAGTGTCTGAAGCCAGAGTCCCACCTGTTAAAGAAGTTGTGTCTAGCCTGGACCCACCAGAGGGTGAGCTGGAGTTGAAGAGGCATAGACTTGGCCTTTTTGTGATACATGATCAAAGAATCATCTTTGGATATACATATTCCCTGCCTCAAACATAAAGTGCAGTTGAACCATCCACAGAGAAAGCTGTCCTATACCCCCACTTAGAGGATTGCATATGGGTGGCTTGGGTCCACATCTGGGTCTTGGGTGCAGGAAGAGGGCAGGCCATTACTCAACCCTAGGAGAAAGGAAGGGGATAGAAATGTCTGGCAGAGACTGTAAAATAAAGATGGAAGCCAGGATTCTTTTAATGATACAAATTACTAGCAGAATAGCTGGGCGCAGGTCCTGGAGGCAGACAGCTGCCTGAACATCTAAGAGAAGAGTTAGAAAAGATATTTCTAAGGGAAATCTTCTCATGTAAGCCCAAGGGAAAGAATGAATAGAGAGGTCACCACCCCAACCCAACTTGTTTGGAAGGAGGGGTTTCTCCACTCTGCCTGGGAAGGTTCTGGGGCTTCCATCTGTCTCCAGGGCTAATGGGTTGGACAAGAGGGCTAGAAAGCCCAGTTCGTATGAGGTGATGAAACTAATCATATACTTCTTTCAGGTTCTGTGGCCTGTGAGTCATTCATACCTAGGGAGCAGGACTGCCAGCTTCCGTGGGGGAACCACAGCTTCCAGGGACCCCATCTGGTCACAGGGAAGGGGCTCAGGGGCCAGGAGGCTGAGCAGGAAGCCCAGACTATCCATGAAGAGAACATAACAAGACTGCAAGCCATGACTCCTGAGGAGATCCTGCAGGAACAGCAGCGGTTGCTGACTCAGCTTGGTGGGTACCTGGCTTTCCTACTGAGACCAGGCTGGGAAAGGACTGCCACTTATTAAGGAAGGCTTACTGTGAGTGTCAGGCATTGTGCTGAGTACTTTAATGCATTATTTCATTCTGTCCCCAAACTGTTGCTGTGAGGCAGCTGGTACTAACCTCATTTACTTAGGAAAAAAACCACTGAGGCTCAGAAATGTAAGAAATTCTCCCCCAAGTCACAGAGCTGGTAAGGACCCTGGGTGAGATGTAGACCCAGGTCTGTGTCATCTCCCAAGCCCTGCTCTTAACCACTGTGCTGTGTTTACTGTGCTACCCTAGTGTGATAAGCACTGTTATAGCTGTTCTCTGGTGCGGCTGCACTGGACTGGACTGACACTCTGCCATACTACACCTCCTTTCTAGCTTCTGTTCCCCAAAACCAGCACCAAGTCATCCTTGTTCCAATCTTGTTCCAAGTCAATCTTGTTCCAATCTAGCACCTATATAGAGCACAGCACATATATTTGGTTTTTAGTGAATATTTGTGCATAAATCAAACAGCTAAATGCCTTCTTTTTCACCCTAGTCAACATTCATTCATTTATTCCATAGCCACTTACTTTGGGCCTCTAACCTGGAGTCAAGCGTAGGGATGAGCAGGGATGGGCCAGGGAACTGGGAAGGGTGGGCAGGCAGGTCATTGAGGCCCCAAGAGAGCTCAGGGAGCTCAGTTCAGGGCTGGAAAGTGGCTTGTCTTGGCCTTGGCACCCATAGGCAGGCTGTATGCAGCAGGTTTCAGGTCCAGAGGAAGCTGGGGGGGACCTGCCCTCACCCTCTTTCCCCTCCCCCCTCTCCTGTAGATCCCAGCTTGGTTGCCTTCTTGAGGTCTCGCAGCCACACCCCTGAGCAAGCAGAAGAAAAGGCCACTAAGGAGCTGAGGCCAGGAAGACCCTTTGCAGAGGTTATTGGAGAGGAGCCCGTTATGCCAACTTCTGCCAATGAGTCCAAGCAGGAAGATGAGCTAGAGCCAGGAGTGCCAGGTTTGGAGGAGGAGCTACATCTTTTGGGGAATAAAAGTAGAGGAAAGTATTCCTTCTCCTAGGCCTGGCAGATGAGAAAGGAGTATCTTCCCTGTCCTTGGACATCGAACGTTAATCCTCATTACTACCTTGAAATCAGTCTTCATTTGCTGATATGTATGTTCTTCCAGTACGTGCTTCCTGTTTTCTTGTCCTGTTACTGCTCCTTCTCTCGTTTCCCTGGTAAGAGGCAGGCAGCCGTGTGTGATAGCTAAACAGCCCCCTCCCCCTGCAGACCATTTCCCTGCTGCTTTTGCAATGGCTGTCCCAGCGGTGGATCCATCCATCCCACAGTTTTCTGCCTCTGCTGTCAGTGTTGGGGGAAGATGGCAGGTCCCGGGTGATGGGAGAAGAGTCTGACGCAGGTCTTCTGAATATGCCAGACTTGATGCAGAGAGGCTAGTGGGAGCACTCATTTCCTAGGAACTTGATTATTTTATTAGTGATTAGCAAAAGCAGAAATTGAATTATAAGAGCCAGGAACCTCCTGCCACTGAATAAGCTCCAGGCCAGCTGAGCAGGTTGGGTGGGGGTTGGGATGAGGAAGCAAGAGGACGTTGTGGACCTTGCCCTGCTGAAGCAATATAGCTGCCCCCTCATTGTCCCCACTCCCCTCCTCTAGGAGGTTGGCGCTGGGCAGTGGAGAACTCTTTTCCCTGATACATGTGATCCTCCCTTCCTCCTCTGTTCTCTCTCTTCTCTTCCTTACCTCTTCCTCTTCCTCTTCCCCCTCCCAACTAATCCTTGAGGTCAGAAAGGGGTTAGAGCCCAGGGGCTGCGTGCCTTCTGCCATATCTGAGACATTCGCCCAGTTCTCAAGAGCTCCAGCCCCTGGATCATACCATTTAGCCATAGCTGAAGGCAGAAGCTGCCAGACCCTTGGGCAGAGGTAGATGTGGCAGCTGCTGGGTGATGGCTAGGACCCCAATGGATCGGTGAGCTGAGCCCCTTAGGGAGTACTACTCCCCTTGCATCTCCCCAGTTCCGGTACTTCCGGTGGCCCCCCACAAGGAATGGCTGCACATGGACACTGTTGAGCTGGAGAAGCTCCATTGGACCCAGGACCTGCCCCCACTCCGACGGCAGCAGACACAGGAGGTAAGGAGGGCCCGCTGGCCTACACGGGGTGGAGCAGGTGGGAGTGGGGCTGTGGCTCTTTACCCAGAACTCAGGCCTGTTTCTTCCCCCGAGCTTGAGAAACATTTCTCCTTTGCGCTCCCCTTCCTGGCACCATGGGCTAGAGGAGCCCCATTTCTAGTCAGAGGTGGAGTCAGGACCTGAATCTCGAGCGGCCTGGGACTAAAGGTGGAATGGGTGTGGGGAACTTGCTGCTGCCCAGCCCATAGTCCTCTTTCTCTTCCCATTAGAGGATGCAGGCCCGATTCAGTCTTCAAGGAGAACTGCTGGCCCCCGATGTGGACCTACCCACCCATTTGGGACTGCACCACCATGGAGAGGAGGCAGAGGTGAGGCATGGGGACCAGGAGGACTGGGCAGCTTTTAACAACCATGTGGGAAAGGCCCTCTGGTCAGATGCCTCGGACCTCCTGTGTGACCTGTTCCAGTTCATGGCCTTGTTGTCTAGTCAGGTTCTTAGGCTTGAAATCTTTCTCCTCATTCCCTTACTTTCTAGTCAGTTGCCAGAACTTGCCAGGTCTATCTTACCTCCCCTTGATGCTTCCTAGATAAAAGCCTTGCTCCCTTTTGTCTGCTCAATCCTACGTCTTCCACTGTCCGCCGTGCCATTCCATCCATCCCTCTTGGGACCACCACGCTGATTCCAGCTCAGCCATGCCTTGCCTCAGAAAGCTCCCTGGCTCCCCTCTGCTCACAGAATAGCCTTGGCCCTTTAGCCCCACAAGACAGACCTTCCACAGTCTGTCCCTGCCTCCCTCACTCCTGCCGCACCATTCTGCTGCTCTCCCCCAACATGCGTCCTGCGCTCAAGGGTCTCCAAGGGTCTCCAAGGCTCCGCTCCAGGGAATGCCTTTACCCAATGCTGTAGGCCAGGCCATCGAAGCTCTGCCCACCCACTCTTCCCGGTCCCCCTTCTCTTTCCTGTTCTCTGGTTGCAAATTAAACACCGAGTACTACCTTTCTCCCAATTTGCCTTATGTCATGGTTACTTGTTTGTATCTTACTTTCTTTACCAATTTGAGGATCCATGTAGAGCAGAGACAAGAGATATCCCTTATCTTTGTCTTCCCCTTGACACCTAACTCAATGCCTGGCCTATAGGAGTTGCTGTGTATTTGTTGGGCAGTGCTGCTCTGTGTCTTGGTTCTTTCTGACTTCTTGTCCCTGCCCCAGAGAGCAGGGTACTCCCTACAGGAGCTGTTCCACCTGACGCGCAGCCAAGTGTCCCAGCAGAGAGTACTCGCACTGCATGTGTTGGCCCAGGTCATTGGCAGGGTGAGTGGACTGCTGGTTTGCTACCCCCACACCTCACCTCTCAACCTCAGACTTTCTCACCTCCTGCCCTTTTCACTCTGGCTCGCTAGCCCATACATCAACTGTCTGTGAGTCATCAGACTGGGAATGGGACAAACCCAGGGTCATATGTGGGCATGTAAAGGGTTTAGGACAAAGACTGTAACTTCCTCCTGCAAGGTTTTATCCTCCTGCCTCCCAGGCCCAGGCTGGTGAATTTGGGGACCGGCTAGTGGGCAGTGTCTTGCGCCTCCTTTTGGATGCTGGTTTCCTCTTCCTGCTGCGCTTCTCCCTGGATGACAGAGTGGATGGGGTCATTGCAGCTGCTATCCAGGCTCTTCGGGCTCTGCTGGTGGCTCCTGGAGATGAGGTACAACAGGGACAGGAACGGAGCTTTGAGGCATCGGGGTCCCGACTCCTGCTGCTGGGCACGCCCTCATTGTGAAGGCTTTGCCAGGCAGAGCAGAGAATGGGATGGCAGAGCCACCCTCTTCTCCTAAAGGCTCCAAAACCCAGAGCCCTGCCTTTCTGTTCCTTGTGGGTAGTTCTGCTCTCTTCTCCTGGACCCATTTCTTGGCCTGACCCTTTCTTCTTCCCACCCGATTCTTCCTCTGGCAGGAGCTCCTTGACAGCACCTTCTCCTGGTACCATGGAGCTTTGGTGTTCCCTCTCATGCCCAGCCAGGAGGATAAGGACGAGGATGAAGAGCCCCCAGCAGAAAAGGCAAAAAGGAAGAGCCCTGAGGAAGGAAACCGGCCTCCGTCAGACTTGGCCCGATATGATGTCATCAAGGTACAGCTGCTGGGACAGCTGCACCTGTCCCATGACCTCAAGGGCAAGCACGTGTTTGGCAAGAGGGGTCATTCATCAAGGCTTGGGGCGCAGCTGCATTTGGCAGTGGGTTTATCTCTCTGGTCCCCAGGGGCTTCTGGCCACTAACCTGCTGCCTCGGCTGCGCTACGTCCTGGAGGTGACCTGCCCAGGACCTTCTGTAGTCCTGGACATCCTGGCCGTGCTCGTTCGCCTGGCCCGGCATTCCCTGGAATCAGCCACAAGGGTGAGAAAGAAGAGGGGACGGGCAGAAAGCCTCGCTGGGCCTGGACCTGACCCTCACCCTCCCTCCCTCCCTTTCTTCCTGTCCCCCCACAGGTCCTAGAGTGCCCTCGGCTTTTGGAGACCATCGTTCGAGAGTTCCTGCCCACCAGCTGGTCCCCTGTGGGGGTGGGGCCTACCCCCAGTCTACACAAAGTGCCCTGTGCTGCTGCCATGAAATTACTTCGTGTCCTGGCCTCGGCTGGTAGGAATATTGCTGCCCGGCTGGTGAGCAGGACGCAGGGCAAGGGGCAGTGGGGAGAGGTGACGGGGGGAAGGGCTGCTGAGACAGTGCTGGGTTGAGGGCTAAGCCTGGCCGCTGGACTCTGGGTGGCCCACTCATGATATCTTCCTCTTTGTCTCTGATCCAGTTGCTTAGAAATGCAACAAAAACCGCTGGTCAGGAACCTAGTCACCTGGAGCCTAGTATATCCTGTAGGCCTACTCTGATCTTGTTATGCGGGCGCTCTGCTCCCTGGACCCAGACCAGACGAGCATATACAGATGGGCACCCATCACCCGTAGCCCAGTAGCCCTAGAAAAGGTGCCCAGCAAGTGCTCGCTAAAAAGGAGAGGATGGGGGAGGGAGGGAGAGAGAGATGGACGAGGTAGTTTTACCCTAGCGCAGGGCTATGACCCTATGGCACCAGAGGGGCATGGAACATGGCTGAGTTGAGCCAGTCTCTATAGTGAGAGGACTTCAGGCTACTTGTGACTCCCAGCTGACCGTGATCCCCAGATTCTCTGTTCACCCTCAGTTGAGCAGCTTTGATCTCCGGAGCCGTCTGTGCCGCTTTATAGCTGAGGTTCCTCAGGAAATGGCCTTGCCCCTGGAGGAAGCTGAAACGCTGAACACTGAGGCCTTCCGTCTATGGGCTGTGGCCGCCTCCTATGGCCAGGGAGGTGACCTTTACAGGTGAGAGAGATGGCATAGGCTCCTTGGCAGACCCATCCAGTTCTGCACTCTGGCCTAAGCTAATGACTCAGCTTCGCTCAATATTTCAAGCTTGGAGGGAAGAGGGGATTGTGGGAGTAATGAAGAGGGCGTGAGGGTCAGAACCAGCCAGGGGAGAGTGGAACAGAGCTGGGTTAGCCACATTCTGTGCACAGCAGCACTGGTATAAATCTGATTTAAATTCCCTGTTAGCCTTGCAGGGCTAACTCCTTCCCTCAGCCCCCAGCCTTCCTTTCCTCTTGAAGCCTGCCAGCAGTACCTAGCCCTGGGGCTTCTCCCTTCTCATCCTACTTAACCAGACTGCAGAACCCTGGGCTGGGCCTGCCTTGCCTTACATCTCCATCTCTCTTCTACACTAAAGACAGTAATTGTTCTTTCCAGGGAGCTATACCCGGTGCTGATGCGGGCCCTACAGGCTGTACCGAAGGAGCTCAGCACCAATCCCTGTCAGCCCCTGGCCATGCAGCGGATAGCCTCACTACTTACTGTCCTCACGCAGCTGACCCTGGCAGCTGGCAGCACTGCCCCCAAGCCCGGCAGGTAGGTAATAGCCCTGAGTTGCTGGCAGGGCCCTCCTACCAGAAGCTCCAAGAGAGGCAGGAGAGCTCTCCCCTAGGGAAACCTTAGAGGGAAGTCAAGGCAGCCAGATCCTCACTGTGGTCCCTTTTGGCACCCCTGTAGTGAGTCTGCTGAGGCCAGTCTTTCGGCCACCCCTTCCTTGATCACTTGGACACAGGTGTCTGGGCTCCAGCCTCTCGTGGAGCCATGTCTAAGACAGACCTTGGAGTTGCTGCCCAGACCTGAGATGTGGAATGCTCTGGGCGCTGTGCCCACTGCCTGCCTGCTCTTCCTGGATGCCTACTACCGGGCCTGGAGCCAGCAGGTGAGTGATACCTGCCTGCCTGCCACCATGCCCTGCTTGTCTTCCCTCCATCCTAACATTCCACCCTCTTTCTCTCTGTCTCCCCCTCTCCACCCTTTCCTTCCCTCTACTTTTTCCCTCCTACCTTTCATTCTCTTTCCACCTCCATACCCAGTAGAACTTCAAAAGAGCCATGTTGGTGGGGACCAGAGAACCTCTAGTGGCAGTTCAGCTTCCTTGGAGCCTTGATGCTCTCAGGACCCCTAGACAGCAAGTGCCAGAGCAACCTCATGGTCTTCTAGAAGGGTCAGAAGGCAGGAGCCTCCAAGCAATGGCTGTTTTGGGCCATGGAACTGTGGGCTTGGCCTAGGTCCACAGGGTCTAGGAGAATAGGTGCCCTGGGCTGTCAGCTCAGTGACCCCCTTGGTCCTCCAGCCAGGCTTGTGCCCAGGAGATTGGCTTCAGGACATGGAGCGCCTGTCAGAGGAGCTGTTGCTGCCCCTACTGAGCCAGCCTACTTTGGGGAGTCTGTGGGCCTCCCTTGGGTATGTATGTATATATATGTATGTGTATAGTTGAGGGGAGAGGCAGTTTCTCTCCTTGTGGTATTCTGGGGTCTAGCTCCTTGCTCCATCCCAGGTGGAAGCCTTCAGCCCAAGGGAAACCTGAATCCCTAGCAGGCAGCACTGGGGGGCTCTGAGGAAGGTGGGCACTGGTCTGCACAGCCAAGCCCCTGCCTGGTTTAGCCTGGCACGTACCAGGCTATAGCCCTCAGCTTTTCCATTCTGTCTCTAGGCGCTGCTCTCCTCTCTGCAACCCGCAGTCCTGCGCTCCGGCCCCCGAAGCTCTCCCTAGCCTCGTGTCACTGGGCTGCACAGGAGGCTGCCCGCTTCTCAGTCTGGCTGGCTCAGCCTCTCCCTTCCCGTTCCTCACTGCCCTCCTCTCTCTTTTTAACACCCTGGCCCGGATCCACAAGGCTCTATGTGGCCAGGTGAGCCCTCGGTACTTGGTTAGAGGCCAGGAAGGGGGCCACGATGGCCGAAGTCAGAAAGAAAGGGGGAGGACGCCCCTTGGGGAAGGGAGGCCTCTTCTACCAGCACCCATTTCTCTGAATTTGGCTGGGGAGGGAGCAGCCACCTGGGGACCCCCAGAAGGGATCAAAGTCACCTTCTAGATCTGAACAAGCTTACTTTTCCTCAGCTGGCTGCTGTATTGGCTGCCCCAGGACTCCAGAACTACTTCCTCCAGTGTGTGGCTCCTAGGGCTGCCCCACACCTCACACCCTTCTCTGCGTGGGCCCTGCGTCATGAGCACCACCTGCAGTATCTGGCAGTCACCCTGGCGCAGAGAGCGGTGGGTGCCCCCCACCCTTCCCATACCTGTACCCACTTCCCTCATCCGCCATTATCTCTATCCTGCTTCGATGGAACCTGTGCTGCTGCTGGCAGGCCATGCACTTCCTGCTTTCTTCCAGACATGCCCTTCAGCATACATCCCCTTGCTTATATCCTTGTCCTCACTTCTCTTTGCCTTGTCCTCTCTCAACGCCCTGACCCCCTGCCTTCTGTCCACAGGCAGCATTCCAGCCAATGCCAGCCACCAGTGCCGCCCTCCTTCATGGTGTGGCCTTGGCCCTGCTGAGCCGGCTGCTGCCTGGAAGCGAGCACCTTGCCCATGAGCTACTGCTGAGCTGTGTGTTCCGGCTGGAGTTCCTCCCGTAAGTCCAGGGTTGGTGGCATCAACTCAGCCTTTTGAGAGGCTGCTGTGATGAACAGAACAGCCCTGAATTTGGAGCCAGGAGACCTGAGCTTCATTCTCTTTCTTCCATGGATTACTCTTAACCTGTGTGAGTTTCCATTTCCTCATTAGTAAAGTGAAGAGAAGGATAACCATCCTAGAGAATTATTATGAGACTTCAGTGTGACTGTATAGCTGAAAAATGGTATATAAACTAGCTATACTAGCTCTATACATATAATAGCTAACAGAGGGCTCAGTCTGTCTTGTATTCCCTTAAGTATTTGTCCAGATTTTAAGTATTTTTAAAATTTATTTTTCAATTACAGTTGACGTACAATATTACATTAGTTTCAGGTGTACAACATACTGATTAGACATCTACATACCCTACAAAGTAATCACCCTAATAAATAGAGAGGTATTACTGTTATCCCCATTTTACTCTGAGGAAACTGAGGCACAGAGAAGTTCTATAAACTTGCACCGAGGCAGCTGGCTCTAGTGTCCATCCTCTTAACTGCCGCACACACTACATGGACGGTTATTAGGGGAACAGGGAAGAGCAGTATTGGACTAGGAACTTGTCAGAAGCCCTGGAGAGCTGGCATGACCTGGGTACTGTGGTTCCAGCCCTTATTTTTGGCTTTTGGGTTCTGTTGCAGGGAAAGAGCATCAGGGGGGCCAGAGGCAGCCGACTTCTCCGACCGGCTCTCCATAGGGAGCGGCAAGAACTCTGGGTGTGGGCGAGGGGCTCTGCTGGCCCAGGCCTGCCAGGATCTCCCCAGCATCCGCAGCTGCTACCTGACCCACTGCCCATTGGCCCAAGCCAGCCTGTTAGCCTCTCAGGCCTTGTACCGAGGGGAGCTACAGCGAGTCCCAGCACTGCTGCTCCCCTTGCCTAAGGAGCCGCTTCTGCCCACCGACTGGCCTTTCCTGCCCTTGATTCGCCTCTACCACCAGGCCTCAGACACCCCCTCGGCGGTCCCTCTAGCTGACACTGTGGGGACAGCCAGGTGGGCCCTGCAGTGGGTGTTAGTCCTGGAGAGCTGGCGCCCCCGGGCCCTCTGGGCTGTGCCTCCTGCTGCCCGCCTAGCACGGCTCATGTGTGTGTTCCTGGTGGACAGTGAACTGTTCCGGGAGACCCCAGTCCAACGTCTGGTGGCTGCCCTCCTGGCCCAGCTCTGTCAGCCTGAAGTCCTGCCAAACCTCAACCTGGATTGCCCACTTCCTGGCCTGACGTCTTTCCCTGATCTCTATGCCAACTTCCTGGAGCATTTTGAGGCTGTCTCTTTTGGGGACCACCTTTTTGGGGCTCTGGTACTCTTTCCCCTGCAGCGTCGGTTCAGCGTCACCTTGCGCCTCACCCTCTTTGGGGAGCACGTGGGAGCCTTGCGAGCTTTGGGCCTGCCTCTGAGCCAGGTACTTTCTCAGCCCAGCACAGCCTACTAGGGAGCTCCTGTACTGGGCTTTGGGGGCAGTCCTGAGGAGTGGGGAGCTTTGGTGGGCCTCAGGTTCCTTGTCAAGGCACTGAAGATTGGCTAGAATTTGGATTGTTGAGGAGGAAGGACAGAATGTACCTAGGGGAACCGCATAATCAAAAGCTCAGAGACAGGAATGAGATAGAAGGGTGGGAGGAATCTAGAACAGATTTTAGTTTGAGAACTTGGCTAATAAAGTCTTAGCCTCGAATATCAAGCTAAGGAGCTCAATTTATAAGCTGTAAAGAGCTATTTTTTTAACATTTGGTTTTGACATTTTCATTATAATTTCTTCGGTAAGCTTAAAATATAAGTATTTTAATATATAAATACATTTAATATATGTATATAAAATATAAATGTGTATTTTATATTTGAAAAGTATAAAATATTTTTGAGAATTAAAAAGAACATTACAGTCATCTGCCATCCTGCTGTCCAGTGGTGAGCATTTCAATTTTGATTTATCTTTTTCTAGTCTTTTACATGCATATATAATTTTATAAAACTGGGATCACTGCATGTTTTCTTCATTTGACATTACATTTATAAGAAATCAACATTTTTTATTATATAATAATCCATTGTGTGGGTGCACCCCAGTTTATTTTATCAGAACCCCTTGGTGGGCATGAAAGTTTCTGACTTTTTGCTATTTTAAGTAATACTATGATAAACACTATTGGACAACTTTATTTCTCTCGTAATCATTTCTTAATGATTTAATGAATTATTAAGAATTAATGTTTTAGAAAGAGAATTACTGGTCCAAAGAACATGAACTTTTGAAAAGTTTGATAATAGAATTGAGCGGTTGAACATGACATTTTGAAAGTGTTCATTTTAAGTACATTAAACAAGTAGTGATGGCAGTAGAAATTCACAACTGTTTCTCAGTTTCACCTGCTTTCCAGCTCTTCAGTCTTTAGCCTTGATCCTTGTGATAGAGAAGGAAGGATGTCTGTCCAGGACCTGACCTCTGCTCTCATGATTTGATTCATGTGACCATCAACCATCGCCCTGTTTTCCAACGACACACATTCCCACCCTCACCCTGAGCATATCTCATCTTCCCTGTCACAGTTGCCTGTGTCCCTGGAGTGCTACACGGGACCTCCTGAAGACAACCTAGCCCTCCTTCAGCTCTACTTCCGGGTCCTGGTTACTAGAGCGCTTCGTCCGTGCTGGTGCCCAGTGCTCTATGCCGTGGCTGTGGCTCATGTCAACAACTTCATCTTCTCCCAGGACCCAAAGAGCTCCGTAAGTTACATCCCCATCTCCAGAGGGAGAAAGAGAGCCTGCGATTGAGCTGCCTCTGGGCCAGCTGGAGAGGAAGCGAGGGCCAGGCAGGGCCAGTGAGGGTACCAGCCCTTGGCCCAGTGCCACCTCTCCCTGTTCTGCTTCTAGGACGAAGTCAAGGCTGCCCGCAGGAGCATGCTACAGAAAACTTGGCTGCTGGCAGATGAGGTAGGATTGGGCACATACTGGAGATGGGAGAATAGAGGGTCTTGGGGGATAGAGATCTCAATAGGATCTTACTACGTACTTCATAAAGTTTCTTCCCTCTTTGCAGGGTCTCCGGCAGCACCTCCTCCACTATAAGCTTCCTAATTCCACTCTCCCAGAAGGCTTTGAACTGTATCCTCAGTTGCCCCCTCTGCGTCAGCAGTACCTCCAGAGACTGACCTCAGGGATACCCCAAAATGGGAACTCAGAGACCTAGTATAGCTGCTACAGATGAAGAGATGGATACGTTCTCCTGGGGTTCACCAACAGATGCCTGGTCAGACCCTTTCTGTCCTAAGGGTGGGCAGGAGACAAAGGAGCAGTAGAAGGCTTGCCTTCCTGAAAGGAGGCTGTTTGAGCTTTTTTTGGAGCAGGGTGAGCCCTACCATATCCTGATATCTGGGGCTCAGGATCTGGGACTTCTGAAGGTCTGTGCTGGGAGTAAAGGGTGACTTAGCTATTTATCCCGTCTTGGGGACAAGACAAATTAAGTACACCTCTGCCCCCCACCTCCCTCACCCCCCCAGGCTAGGGTATATGAACTCTATAGCTGTGCACCGAAATAAACAAATTTTTTATCTCTGAGAATCTGATTTGGACTGACTTCAGATGTGTTGATTCAGGATTGGTATCAAGAATTGTGTTACTTATTTGCGGATTCTAAAGAAAAGAATAAGTGAATGAACTAATCAGAAACTGTTTGGGAGACAATGAGGAAAAACTGAGGGTTGCTAGATGGGCGGGGGGGTGGGGGGTGGGGGGGAGGGTGAGGGGATTGGAGGGCAGTCGGTGACCACAGGCTGGCCACGGGTTTGAAAATTAATCTGGGGAACGTAATTTGGTGGTTACCAGAAGGTAAAGGGGTTGGGGGGTGGGGGATGAGGGTGAGGGGGATCAAATGTACGGTGATGGAAGGGGAGCTGACTCTGGGTGGTGAACACACAGTGTGATTTATGGATGATGTGATACAGAATTGCACAACTGAAATCTATGTAATTCTACTAACAATTGTCACCCCAATAAATTAAAAATAAAAAAAAATAATAAAAAAAAAAGATTCAGATATGTACAAGCAGGAAAATAAATATTTTTAATCTAACCATTCAGAAAATAAATCATAGCTTATATTCCAAAAAAAAAAAAAAAAAAGAATTGTGTTATCTCAGGGGAGTGATGTGAGAGAGATGGGGAATTATGAGTGGGAGGTGAAAACAGTCCATATCTGGGAACAACAAAAATGTGGGTCCCAGTTGTGGAGTGGAGCCAGGCAGGGCAATGCCCTTGGGACTGGGCACTTGTGGAAGGGTGCTCAGCAGGCTTCTTGAAGTGTCGTGTTCTTAATGAGGTCTTCGTTTTCTACGGTCCCTTATTCCCGTCAACTGCTACCCTCGGACATGAAGAAGCAGTAAATCAGACTGGTACAGAAGCTGTTTCTTATTGTTTTGGCTGCTATAACATACCATAGACTGGGTGGCTTATAAACAACAGGAATTTATTTCTCACAGTTCTGGAAGCCAGAAAGTCTAAGATCAAGATGCTGGCAGATTTGGTGACTGGAGAGGTCCCACTTCCTGATTCAGAGACAGCCCTCACGTGGCAGAGGGACAAGGGAGCTCTCAAGGGCCTCCTTTTATAAGGCACACTCATTCCACAATAGGGATTAGGTTTCAACATACGAATTTGTGGAGCACACAACCATTCAGTTTATAGAGCTGTCCTACAACTCCCCTTCCACTGTGGACCTTATTGGTGGTGGACAAAGCCTGGGGAGGAGTGGATCAAAGCATAAACTCCGGTTATTGGTTCATCTCTTTCTTTTGGTAGAGTTTCTAACACTTAAGATGTCTTTACAGTGTCATTTGTTCTGTGGAATTACTACTTACTGTGTTTACAGGTCACCAGAGTGTGGTATGTATGCCCTGTCTGTAGGTAGAGAGAACCCACTCCCCATAAGTGGAGCTGCTGAACACAGAATTGTACAATAGGTTTTATTATAAAGCAACTATTGTCTCTGCAAACACGAATAGTTCTCAAACTTATGAGACAAAAATCACCTGGGTAATGAGTTAAACCAGATTGCTGGGCCCTACACCAGTATTTCTGATTCAGTAGGTCTAGGGGGAACCCAAGAAATCACATTCCTAACAACTTCTTAGGTGATGCTGATGCTCCTTTTGGCTCAATCACGCTTGAGAACCATTGGCTTACAGGGACCTTGCAAAGTAAATTCTGTGACCTCATAGCAGAATGTCTAGAGCGTTAGGTAAGGCATGGGTACCACAGTTTTTACTGTTGTGTCTACATCTAGCAGTATATATTCAGAGACCAAGTAGCTAACTACTATATCTTCTTTTTTCCCAGTGTTTTATATTAAACATAGTCTCCAGCCACTAAAATTAGTATTTTGAGCAAAAGAGTGAGGAAAACAAAACCATCTGAAAGTAAAATGACTCTCACAGTTGTAGGGTGCCTTGCAGTTTACAGAGCAGTTTCCCTCCCTATGATTTTATAGGTGGTTGGGAAACTATCTTGGGACAGTTGTGACCTATGCACCATCGCCCGGTGACCAGGGATGCTCGTGCAGTACTAGCACTCAGATCTGACCTTAGGACCCAGGCTTTCACCCCATCTCAGTGAGAAGCTGTGCACAGAGTTAAATAGGCAATGGAATTGAATGAGGTGAAGCCCCTGAGATCCATGTTTCTGAGAGTGTCAGAAAGTGCAGCCTTGCAGTCACAAAGTCGCCGAAAGACACAAGTAATGGCAAGTAATGATGCCTTCCTTGGGGCAGTTTAAAGAGCACTTCCCATGTGTAATCACCTTGGCCATCACCAATGGAGCATACACACTCCACTGCCCCTGACGTGAGAGACCTAGGAGCCAACTTGGGGTGTCTGGGACGTGGGTCACCACTTGCTCATGCCTCGAAAGGGTAGGGGCACTTTTCCCCCTACCTCCTACCCACCCTATTCGCTGGGGCAGCTGGCAGCAGACCCAATGGCTGGAGACGGAGAGCCCTTGGGTGGGTGGCTTCGCAAGGCTCTTCCGGGAAGCCTCGGGACCTACCTGCCCGCACGCCCCTCCCTTCCCCTCCTTCCACATCCCGGGGTCTGAGATGGGAGCGGTCTTGCGGGCTTTAGGACCCGGCGATGTCTAACAAGCGGCTGGACAGTCCTAAAAGCGGCGGTAAGGGCCAAAGCAACAGGGTCTCAGCCGGCAACCTAGCTGCCGCGGTCGTAAAGGGTGACGGACCGCTCCGGCCAGCTACTACTGTGGCTCCGAGCTGCGGGTAAGTGCTTTCTGGCAGTCAAGGAACTGTCCGGCCAGGCTTGGGGAAGGCGGTCGCGACAAACTGGACCCCAATGGCCCCTTGCGGCCAACGCTCCGGATGGGTGCTTGGGAAGTGCGGGTGGAGAAACGGGGTGCTTGCCTGAAACCGAGGATCCCCATCACGCCTCTCCGGAAGGGGGAACAGGCCCTGGGGACTCAGCACAGCCTGGGGACCGGACCACCAAGCTTAGTCGAGGAAAGGTGGGGGGAGGGGCTGCAAGACCGAGCTCAGGGCGACTCCCAAGTCATTCACTGGGAGGGGCTCGCCAGGAAACTTACAAAGGTATCAGCGGACACGCAAGCGGGGGATTCAGCTACCAAAGTTGGGTTGGGGCCGGCTTCTAGGCGCTGGTGTGCACCGGTTGGATGGGGTTAGACGTGGCCGCGAGAGGCAAGACTGGCGGTCAAGAGGTTCTCTATCTCCCTTTATCTCCCATTAACATCCTGGCCCCTCTCCCAACACCGCGGTCACCCTGTCACCTTTCAGGAACCATTTTTTGCTCCCGCTCCGGGTCCCAGGCTCCTTTTTTGCCATTCTCATCCCCGCCAGCTCCAAGCCCCCAGGACCCCAACATCACCGCCCGGCTTAGCGGCTTGGAGCCAGCCTCTCCCCTAATTCTCTCAGGTGAGGTGAAGGCTCCCTCTTCCCTTAGCTCACCATACCAGGCCGGGGCAAGTGCTCTATGACCCTTTCCTCCCTCCCTGCTCCCAGACCTGGAGGGGCCTTGGCAGTTCTCCACCTGTGGTGCCAGCGGACCCCGCGGGCCCACACAAACACAGTGCGACGGGGCGTATGCTGGCAGCAGCGTGGTGGTGACAGTGGGGGCGGCTGGCCTCTGAGAGGCATGCAGTTGTGGCGGATGCCAGGCTCTGGGCAGTACCTGTAAGTGTGGAGCGGGGATAGAGGTGGGTGGTGACCCGTGAGGCTGAGGTTCTACCATCAGGGGAAGGAAGGCCACGTGCACACCACACTGCATCTTAGGGTATTACTCAGAAGCCTGTTCCCACCAAGCAGAGGACTCCTAACCAGCCGCAGCTCCAAGGAGTGGCTTAAGCACCCCCATCTCCATTATGCCTCCTAAAATAAATGTAAAATCTAAATTTATGGTGTGCAAACTTATTCTTCCCGTCCCTTCAAAATCGACTACGGCCTCTAAGTCCCTACGATAAGAATTTCTGGGGTCGCCTCTGTCACCAACCTCTGCCCCGGATGAGCGGCCCCAGGACCCAAGGTCGAGGGCCGGGGGCTCAGCACTAGCTTTCCGCGAGATCTCAGCCTACCGAGCAGCGGGCGGCAAAGGCGCCAAGAACCCTGCTACGGGCGCATGGCGTCTTCCTCTCAGCGGTCTTCCCCCTTGGTCACAGGGAACCGCTTTACATCCTCGTGGGGCAGCAGGGGGAGGACGCCTGTCCCGGAGTAAGCAAAGCCAGTGGGACGGGGGCTCAAGCGCCCCAGGGCGAGGGCTGGGTGAAGGGTGGGGGCGCTCTTCGGTGTTCAGATCTCAGTACTGCGAGGGGAGGGGCGGGGACCAGTAGATTGGAGCCCGATGCCCTCAGGGGAGCCAGGAGAGCCAGCTCGTCTGTCTCGCAGAGTCTCGGGTCGCCGAGGAGCACTCGGCTATGGATGGGACCGAAGGGGTTCGGGGACCGCGGCGCTGGGCGGGAGGCGGCGGCGGGGGCGGGGGCGCGACCTACGTCTTTCGGGTAAGTGTTTGCTCCCGACGCTCAGCGTTGAGATCCCAAACCTCAGCCCTCGGGCGCGCACACACAGGAACTCTACGCACTTGGGGTCCCAAAGTCCGTGGGCCTGGCTAGGAGCCCCTTCCCCTACTCCAGCTCCGGGGGCCCTTTCCCAGTGCCCCGGTGCTTACTCGACGGCTGGAGAGCGCGCCCCTAAACGCTCTGCTGGCCCCGTAGCTGCGCGCCGGCGAGCTGGAGCCGCTGCTGGTGGCGGCGGGAGGAGGCGGTCGGGCCTATCGGAGGCGGCAGGACAGAGGCCGGACTCGCCACCACCGAAAAACTGGAGAGCCGCTCGGCGGCGCCCGGGAGCAGCGGGAGAGGTGGGGCGGCAGGTGAAAGCCCGGGGCCGCGGGGAGAGGAAGCCTTGCTCTCCATCCCCGCTGCCAGCCATCCTGCTCTTGTTCCTCAGGTGGAGGGGGCGGTTGGACGTCGCAGGCCCCATCTCCGCAGGCCGGCCGCTCACTGCGAGAGGAGCGGAGGGCGGTCATGGCTGCCCAGAGGCCTGGGCTACGCTTGGCTGGGCCGCAGCTGGAGGCTTCGGGGGCGGCGGCGGGGCCTGCACTGCGGGCGGAGGCGGCGGTGGCTACCAGGGTAGGTGTGCCATTGGGGAGGACAGTTGGACAGCGTCCAGGGTGAAGTGAGGTTAGAGCCTTAGAACAGGCCGAGTCCCTCAGAAGAGTGGGTGAGAAAGGTGTTGAGTCTAGGCCAGAGCAGGTAGAATAATAGTTCTTAGAAAAAGAGGTCAGATAGGTTACAAATCACACATGCAGACTGGACTCCCTAGATTTTCATTTAAATCCAGGACCTTTTCCCATCAGGCCCAGGAACAACATGTCCCCTGCTTATTCTGCAGCACTCGCAGGAACTTAGAGCTGGCTGAATTAGCAAGCTGAGCAGACAAGCAGAAAAGCAGAGAGTTTGTCAGTAGTTCTCAAAGTGTGGTCCCTGAACCGGTAGCATGAACACCACATAAGAAGTTGTTAGAAACGAAAATTCTCAGTCCCTCTCCAACCTACTGTATCAGAAACTCTAGGACATGAGAGGGTCCCAGCCATCTGTATTTTAATCAGTCCCCTAGGTGATTCTAATACACTCCAGAGTTTAGAAACCTCTGATGTAAAGAAACACATGATTACTCCCTCCCCACCCCTCTGGTTCCTGACTCCTACTTGTGAACTGGCAGCACCTGTATTGTAATGCTTGTGCAGAGAAGGCCACCTGGGATTTCCACTGGGAGATTCCAGTTTCCCCACTGTTCATAAGCGCACTTTCCAGTTGTAAGGCATCTTTCCTTTCTCCACCCATTGTGTAGCCAAATCTTCTGTCACTTTCAATTTCCAGGGGGTGATGCCTCAGAGAATGACATCCTCTGGGCTGATGGGGAAGATGGGGTATCCTTCCTACACCCCAGCACTGAGCTCTACCTGCAGCCCCTGGCAGGTATTGGCCCCTACCCCCCACCTTTCAGCCTGGCCTAGCCCTTTTCCTCAGTCTCTGAGCCCACTCCCATCTGAGCCACCAACTCAGCCCAGGGAACTACCTGCTTCTTGCACAGCACAGGAATATTTTGGAATTTGGGCTGTTAGTTGTGATGCCAGCATGGGGCATTCTGGGGTGCTTGTCAAGTATCTCCTTGCTATGAATACCTGCGAGCTCAGGGATTCCAGAAGAGGAAGTATGCAGAAAGTCCCCAAGCCCTTCCACCCACCCTTAAATGCCTGGCTCTGCTTCTTGTTCCAAAGTCCAGGGCTAGAATTAAGCATGTGGCTGGAAAAAATATGTATGTCCCTGGTCCTCACCCTGCAATATCAGTTCTTGCTCATAGTCACAGGGAGCCATGGAGAAGTGGAGATCTGCCTGCACCTCAATTGCAGTCATTGCCTTTTGAAAGACTGCCAATGGCAGACAGAGCTCCACTTGACCAAATGCATGTGCCCAGAGGGCATGGAGCTAGTCATGAATAATGTCACCGCATGGGTATGTTCTGCTTTTATCCACGGTCTGGACTCCTGGGGCCATGGGCTGGGAGGAGCTGTAGGATACTGGGAAAGTTGCCTGCTGTGTGCCAGGCACTGTGTTGGGTGTGGGCAGGAGATTGGAGATGCAGCAGTGTGTGCTCTGCCTTCATAGAACATATGGTCTAGTGTGGGAGGGGTCATATCTATCTGGATCTATATATCTATATAGATATACGGATCTATCTATATATGTCTAGATATAGATATATATTAAAGTGACGCGATTGCCATGGCGGGATGTAAAGTGTTTTAGGGGTTCTCAGGAGGGAGAGGTTGTATTTGTTGAGGATAAATTAGAAAAGCATGATGGAAAAGTTAACACTTGAGTTGGGTCTTGAGGCATGGGTAAAACCTGGGGTAGAGGGATAGAGAGGAGCTTCCCACTGGAGATGTCTCTCTTTCTCCCTAGATCTGCCCACCCACCCAGGCCCTGTGGTTCTATTGGTGGCTGTGGTGGTGACCTCGACACTGAGCCTCCTTATGGTGTGTGGGGTCCTGATTCTGGGTATGAAGCATCCAGCAGGCATGGCTGATTCAAGTCTGCCCACCTCTCCACTGAGCTGTGTGGGGGTCCCAGGGACAGACATGGCTGATTTCAAGCCCCTATTTCCAGCAGGGCAGCTGTGGATTCCTCTGGGGTTCTAAGAAGCAGCTGGGGAGGCCTGGGGAAAACATTTGCCTTAAAGGGCATCTGGAGAGGTATCCTGGGCAAGGGTGGGGGGAGGCAAAGCAGGGTGGGCCTGATGGGCAGGCAGAAAGGGTGCCATTGCTCCTCCCACCCTCAGTGAACCCTAAGAAGAGGCAGGGCCTTTGGGGGACGAGGCTGCCAGGCCCTGAGCTTGAGCTGAGAAAGCTTCGAACCTCCACCTTCAGGACTGCCCCCAACCCCTACTACTGCCATGTGCGGCTTGGCACGGCCCAGTCCTGTTCTCTGCCCCCAGGGCTTACTGAGGTTTCCCCAGCCAATGTCACTCTGCTCAGGTGAGTCTTCTCCTTCGGAGAACCTCTGCACTCTGAATCCTCACCCCACCCATCCCCAGACCCCCACATTCCCAACTCCCTGCTGTGGTGAATTATGGATCCCAGAGAGCAGCTGGCCCAAACCTCATGTGTAGAGGAGATAGAAGCAGGAGAAGCTCCAAGAGGGAGAGTGATTTGTCCAGGGTCAGCTGTCATCCCCAATTCTGGGATCATAGGACCCTAGGATATGATTCCTTTGGAGCAAGGGCTGCCCCCTCCCACGGTGTTTGCAAGGACCTGAGGGAAGGCCTCACACAGACTCCCACCCCCACCTTGACCCCACACCTGTCCTCTCTGCTGCCTGGGCTTTGTGCCAGTCAACACTGCCTCTGCAGGGCTTGTAGTTGGGGCACGCCATGATGCGGAGAGAGAGCTCTGCCCTCAGATAAGGCCAGCTGGGCAAGAAGGGGGGCAAGGGAGGCACAGGAGACACTATACTCTCTAGGGCCCTCCCTCAGGCTCAGCTACCCATTCCCTCCCAACCTGTCTTCCTGCAGAGCCCTGGGCTGTGGTGCCTTTGGAGAGGATTATGAGGGACAGGTAATTGGCCTTCCTGGGGACCCCAGCCCCCTGCAGGTGGCTATCAAGGTGAGAGGGGTAGGACTTCTAGTGAAGGGTAGGAGAATAGGGCTGTAGGGAGGGAGAAACATGTTCTGGAGCCAGGGTAAACCCACCCTCCGGAAGTGTCTAGGGAACTCAGCTCTGTGCCCCTTTCCTCCCCAGACCCTGCCAGAACTCTGCTCTCATCAGGATCAGTTGGATTTCTTCATGGAGGCCCTCATCATCAGGTGCATCTGGGGCCAGGGGCCGGGGGGGAAGGTGTGGGGGAGGCACCCAGGACTGCCTGCAGGAACAGCCTCTCTTCACCCTGGGGCTGAAAGGGAGCAAGTCTAGGGACACAGGTCCCCTCCAGTTTGGGGGAGCCTAGAGCATGGTTTCTCTGCCGGTGATGGGATATATGTACCACCTGCCTAGCAAGTTTAGCCATCAAAACATTGTGCGCTGTGTGGGCCTCAGCCTCTGGGCTGCCCCTCACCTGATTCTGCTGGAGTTGATGTCTGGAGGGGACATGAAGAGTTTCCTGAGGCACAGCAGGCCACACCTGGTAAGACCCTTCCCCTAGCCCTCCAGGCCCTTCTAAAGACCCTGTCCATGTATCCCCAAACCTGCATGGACTAATGTACCCTCTGCCCAACCCAGGGCCAGCCATCACCTCTGGCCATGCAGGATCTGCTCCAACTGGCCCAGGATATAGCTCAGGTGCCGCTACCTGGAAGAAAATCACTTCATCCACAGGTTGGGAGTGATCCTGGATTGGGGGACCCCCTAGCCCAAATCTCTCCCCAAGAAAGGGCCCTTCCACATAACCTTTATGAAAGTAGATCAGAGCCAGAGATTGAGTTTGGCAGTGATTCTTTTCTGCCTGACTCTAGGGACGTCGCTGCCAGGAACTGCCTGCTGAGCTGCACTGGGCCCAGCAGAGTGGCCAAGATTGGGGACTTCGGGATGGCAAGAGATATCTATAGGTGTGGGGCCTGGGGAAGTGACAAGGCTTTTCTTTCTTCAAGGGAGTTTCCCAGCAGCACCCTGTGGTATTTGAACTCATAACTCCCTTCCTCCCTCCTGTAGAGCCAGTTATTACCGCAAGGGAGGCAGGGCTCTGCTGCCAGTCAAGTGGATGCCCCCAGAGGCCTTCCTAGAGGGCATCTTCACATCCAAGACAGACTCCTGGTGATAACACACCCTCCCGTCTCCCCTGCCTTGGGCCACCTCATATGAGAGAAGGGGAAGCTGTGCCTGGTGGGCTTCATTTAGTTTCCCTCATTCATGATGCAGGTCTTTTGGGGTACTGCTCTGAGAGATCTTCTCACTGGGCTACGTGCCCTACCCTGGGCACACCAACCGGGAGGTGTTGGACTTTGTAGTTGGAGGGGGACGGATGGACCCTCCCAGGGGCTGTCCAGGACCTGTGTGAGTATGGAGTGTTGCCCAGGGAAAGGGGTCCTTCACAGCCATGGGTGGTCACAAACTCCTGTTTCTCCCCAGGTACTGTATCATGACCCAGTATTGGCAGCACCAGCCTGAACTCCGCCCTAGTTTTGCCAGCATCTTGGAGCGTCTTCAATACTGCACTCAGGTGTGTCCTGTGATCTGCCCTGACCATCCTGGTCTTGGGGGTCAGGAAGGAAGCCATAAAACAACACTGGCCCCTGGCTCCCTTACCCTCCCATTACAGGATGCTGATGTGCTGAATTCACCCCTGCCTGTGGAGCTGGCACCCACCCTGGAGGACAGGGCTTCTGGGCTGGGGAGCAGATCTTTGGAGGGCCTACGATCCCCACAGGGCCAGGAACTGAGTCTGGAGAGCTTGAAGAGCTGGGGAGGAAGCCTCCTTGAACCCTGGCTGCCCTCTGGCTTCAAGCCCCCCAAATCCAGGGGCCTCCAATCTCAGAACCTTTGGAATCCCACCTATGGCTCCTGGGCTCCAGGGGGCCTCCCAGGTGAGGACTCAGGCTAGTAGCTTCCACCCAGCACTCCTCCCCAGGCTTTTCGGTAGCTTGTTATTCCAGTAGCCTCTGTCCCAGCCCCCGGCTGTGCTGTGTGCTTGGGCCTGTCTCCACTGTACCACTGCACCACTGCAATTTCCATCCTGGAAACCAGCCCCAGGGCTTCTGAGGAAGAACCTGGCCACTCCCAGCCTTTGATCTGTGGAAACAGAGGCCACCTCTCCCCCCTCTAAGTAAGGGTGGGGAGTTGAAATTGCCTCCTGCAGGAAGCCTTTCATGGATTGCCCTTCTCCCAAAGCATCCTTCATCTGGGCAGCCCCAACCCTACAGATGCCTCTAATAAAGAGCTCTTCTCATGTCCTCCAGTGATTTGAGAGGATGTGAGGGATGCCTGGGAAGTGAGAAAGGGGACCAGAGGAGGGAGGGGATGAGTCCTGAGTCGTCAAAGCTGGTGTCTTCGCGTTTTATTGGGAAGGGGAGTCCATTGTAGTGTGGGAGGTTGGACCAATAGAGCTAGTGCCTGCGACATAAAGTTCATTATCTGGCCTCTCTGGAGAGGTACAGAGGCCCCTCAGCAGAGCTGGGCTGAGGAAGAAGCCCATTGTCCCAGTCTATCCCCATAAATTAGTGTCATCTTCTCTGGGCCCGCTGGGGCTTGAATGGGGAATAGCCCCAATGCGTGCAATGCCATAGTGGTTGGCACCTGGCCCTGCAGGACCCTGTGAGCATCCCAACCTCAGGGTTTCAGTCTCTCGTCCGCATGCATGGCGGGGACATAACCTGAAGGTCCATCTGTCAGACCAGCCGGTCAGAGCGGGGACAGGGACCCAGCCTCATCTCTGGGTCAGGCTGGCCAGGATGCCAATGAGATTGTCCAGCCCTAGCAAATAGCCATCTTCGCGATTGCCCTCCTCCCAGGGCCTCCGGTGGTCCAGGGTCTGGCCCTCCGGGAGGGGCGTGGTCTTGCCGAAGTCGATGAGCCACACGCCCGCGCGATGGCTGTGATCATGCACGAAGAGCAGCGAGCTGCCGATCACCTGCTGAGCCCCACTCGGTCAGGCCACGGCCCTTTCCCCCAGAGGCCCCCACCCTATTCCCGCTGTAGCCCTCACAGACTACCGACACACACCTGAGCCTACCCTACTTCTTACCTCGTGCCTCCTAAAGAACTCAGAAACCTCCAGGGTGTCCCGGATCTGCAGCAGGCGGTTCAGATACCTCCTCTGGAGAGGGTAGGGAGGAGAGGAGGGCAAATTAAAGACTAATTGAGCCTCTGCTAATATTAGGGGCCATGATGCACGCCTGGCTTGGCAAACACCGTGGTGAGGAAAACACAAACACCCCATGTGGAGCGCAGAAAAGAAGGGAAGGAACGTGAAACAATTACAACACAATGATAAATGGGAGGATGGGGGTCGCATAGGCGAGGGCAGTCGATTGGATGACCCGGGGGCATCCCTCGGTTTCAGGCTCCCCAACACCTCAGGGTTCTAGGATCCGGGGCTCACCAGCACTTCCACATCCCCTTGCACAAACTCCTCGAAGACGTGAATCACTTGCTCCCGGCTTCGTGTGGTCTTGAAGTCGGTGCTGCAGGATCCATCGGCTTTCTTAAGGAGGAGGGACAGGAAGTGTCAGGGGCCCCGTACGCACCCGAGGGGAGAAAATCAGTGAGGGCAACAGTACCTCCTGGGACATTGGAGGCCAGGGACAACAAGACACCCCCGGAGGGTGCCTCTGATTGGGGGCTGGGGGGTGCGACACGGAGGGCAGACACCGCGCTATGGGCTGTGGTAGAGGAGAGGCCGGGACTGGGCAAAGCGGGGCGGCCCGGCCCACCTTGATGCCCTCGATGCGGAAGCCGAGCGTGGTGCTGGAGCTGATGCCTTCTCGCCACTGCATGTAGCGCGGCTTGGTGATGGCGCGCTGCGCGTGCTCCTCCTCAGTGGGCGCTGCAGGGTCCACCGCCAGCATCTTTTTGTACATGTCCTTCCGCAGCTTGGGCCGCTCGCGGGCTTTGGTCAGCTCCTCTTCCAGGTAAGTCCTAGGGAGGCGCAGGCAGCAGCGGGGCGTGAGCGGACGCACCCCCGAACCCTGTCGAGCACCGCCTTGGATACCAGGTAGAACTCTCATCCCTGCCCTGGGCCCCCGCCCAGTGGTCTCCGCCCGCAGGGCTTGTGTACCTGACGCCCATCTTGCAGTCAAGTACGCAGGGCCCATCGAAGCCGTGGAGCAGGTCCTGCAACTGCAGGTAGGTCTCGCCGTCACGCTCCACCACGCCGTGGAAGGCGGGCACGCAGCCGCGCAGCGTGTCGGCCATCAGCTGTGCCAGGCAGTAGCGCTCCGGCTCCGAGCTGCGCTTGAGAATCAGCCCGCTGGTGCCTGCCGCCTTGAAACTCCCTGCAGACCCGCACCAGTTAGCGCTGCTTAGTCCCTCCCTCCCAGGGGCACCCACACACCCAGGCCGCGCCTGCCGCGTGCTCACCCGTGTGTCCAGCCAGTTGCACCCATGCGTAGCGCTTCTTGAAAGGGCTGATGACCGGCAGATTCACCATGGTCCGGATCTTCTGCCAGTGGCTTTTCTGAAAGCAACACGGCCTCAGTCTGCATGTCCCACGTCTCAGCAGTGCATAAGCTCTCCCTCCACTGGGACAGGGTGTCCGGCCCGCGCCCCTTCCCCCTCTCCCCCCCCCACACTGTCCCACCGCGAGCAGCGAGGGCCCCAAGATTCATTCATTCATTCACTCAGGTAAAGTTTACTGTGCACTTGTGTGGACACTGAGACACACAGGGTGGTGACAGATATCCAGCTTCTCAAAAGTGCTGAGAAGAGCCCTGGATTTGGCGTCAGAAGGCTCAGGTTTGCATCCCAGTTCTGCCGCTCAAAAGCTGCATGGGCAGGTTACTACACTTCTCTGTCGAGGTGTTAGAACTATGTAAGCATGAGATTCACCTGATGGTCACCTTTGTTAAAAATGTAGATTCTCAAGTTTACCTCAGGTAAATTCTGAGGGGGTCTGGGGTGGGACCAAAAAAAACTGCATTTCTACCAATGCCTGAGGATATTCTGGAGCCTGAGAAACAAGCCTCCTAAGCCTCAGTTTCTTCAACTGTAAAATGGGAAATAGCCACTCTTAACTGTTGTGAGTAGGAAATGAAGCTTGAGGCAGGCTCTCCCCTAAAACCATTTCTTGGCATGAAGCAGAAGCTGAACAAATCTGGATTGTTGATTCATTCACTTGGGACCATAGGTTCCTCTCATTTAGGGAGACAAACACAAAAACAAACCTTTACAAAGGCCCAGGGCAGGAAAGCCACCCTGGCAGAACCTGGAGACAAAAATGGCTTTGGGGCCACCAAATCCTCTGCTACCCCTGGATGCCATATCACTCCTCACCAGTTGGCAAAACCCAGGGCACCCTTGATCCTGATCTGGACCCAGACATCTGAGCTTTGGAAATGGGATGCAGAGCTGAGGGCCTGTCATCTTAGATGAAACTGAGAGGGAAATGTAGACTTTGGTGTACCTCTTGCCTCATGCCCATTGCTTCTGGCCTCTACGCAATCCTGGGAGCATCTTCTGGACCTTTCCGCTTCCCACCCAAAACTCACCATTCCTATGTCTGCAGTTTTGCTGATCCAAACTGTGTGTCTGCTGCCTCCTCCCAGGGGTGCCTGCCTTTTAGAGGAGTTACCCATGTGTGCCCCCAGGACTGGAACCCAGAGAATCCAGCCTCCTTGACCAGAGGGAGTTCTAAGAGGGAAAGGGAGAACTGGGGTAGTGGCGGAAGCAGGGGAAGCCTGCTGACCATTAAACCCTTTCCCATGGGAAGGAGACGGGGGTTAGTGACAGAGCACTGGATGTGGAGTCAGGAGTTTGTTCTAGTCCTGGCTCTGTCCCTTTCTGGCTCAGTGAGTCCAAGTGAGAATTTCATCTGTGTGAGCGCGTTTCCTCTGGGAGGACATAGCTGCTGCCATAACACAAGCACCATTTACTGACCGCCTACTGCATGCCAGGCACTTCTCAACCTCCATCAGATAGCATTGCTCCTGCTTTTCTTCTACTGCAGTCCCTAGTCCCTACATGGCACACTGGGGTGTGATCACATGTTCAATCCCCAGGGATCTGGGGGTGTAGTGAGAAACAGCCCACTAGAAGCATGACATCTCCTTCAAAACTCCCTTTTTTACTCTTTAAATACATTCAAGGTCTGCATTATGCTGTATAATAAATCCAAGTTTTATTATAAAACTCTCCCACCTCCAAATCCTCAAATAAAATTCTGGGAAGAATGTGCCGTGTGTGTTCAGCAGCACCATCCTATACTCTCTTCTCCCACACTCAGTTTGAGAATCATCAAGATGACGATGCACACACACAGCAAATGCATGAGGTGGTGGCATTACTGCCCATTTACCGAAGGAAATCAAGGCTCAGAGGAGTCAGCATGCCTTTACTCCCTGCCTCCTGCCTCCAGCGCCACCCCCCTCTCTGGCTTAAACTCTCTAGCAGCCCAACCCCCTCCCCATGTTCCAATTGCCCCAACAAGTTCCAAAGTCAATCTACCACCCTGACTCCCTTTGGCAGTCAAATGGGACCCTCTATGAGAAAGACCTTTGTGCTAGGTGAAGTGATTTGCAGCCACAAGATGCTGTTTTCATCTCCGAGGAAACACTGAGATTGGCCTGGGGACCCCTCTCTGTTGGCTGAACACCTTTGCCTTCATCCAGAGGAATGGGTTTAATGGTGGGGCTTCAAGCAGCTTTAGGGGCCTACTGGCAGAACGTGGGGGAGAGTGGGACCAGAGTGGAGTTAATCAGGGGGCACATCTATTTCTGTAGCCAGCCCAGTGGTAGAGGGTAGCAGCCTTGGGTGAGGTGAGATGGGAGAAATGAATTATCCTATTTTCTGGGATCATGTGGGAGCAGTGAGTGGGGCTGGCAGGTGGAAGGTGGACCTGGTAGAAGAGGATTTAGGACCTGCAGCCCTGGACTACTGCCACTTGATTGATGTGTGATAACACAGCATCGACTTGCTCCCAAGCTGAAGTAAAATGGGGTCATCACCTACTCTCCCTGCCCCAATTTTGAGAGGACCGTATCAGCCAAGAGCAGCAAAGAGTAAGCCTGGTTCTAGTCATGCAAGTTACAAAGGGCTTTCATACCCAAGTGAGCCTTCCCAGCCACCTCCTGAGGTTGGTATGACAGGATTGAGCTCCCCTGAGAATAATAGAAATGGTCAAACATGGACGGAGTTGATGCAAGTGTCATGGAACTCACTGCCATCTTCCATCTTCGGGAGCTGCCTCCCCCAGGAAACACAATGCATACAAAGATACATGTCTCCAAAAAGACTCTTGGAGAATCATTCTTTGGTGGGTGGCTGGGTGGGTGGGGATTTGCGCACATGAACTAGAGCAGGGAAGACATTTTTGAGCAGGTAAGGCTTTTCTTGCCTGGATATTGTATCAGAAATCAGATTATGTTACCGAGTGAAATCCAGCTGAAAAGAGGGCCAAAGCCCCATCCTCTGACCCAGGCTACTCCCCACAGAAGTTTGCTTGCGAAACCAGCTCACAGCCAGAGGCTACCCAGGCATCTGGGGACAAAAAACCCAGGAGAGCTCACCCGTGTGTCTTTGATAAAGCCACAAGAGGACCCTCTGATAATTCCTCACCCCTGGAGCTAGACAAGGAGCATCTGTCTCTGGGCAGGGCTTGCCTGCACACTAGCCTCTGACGCTCCTTTGTAAAAGCTCCATTTGGAAGACCTGAGGACTCCTGCTTCTTATATCACACCAAATACTCGGTGTATCTCCTGCCAAAATGGACCCTGTACTCTATCTTTGGTCCTCAACCCCATACTTCCCGACTCCCACTCCCCACCTCCAGCCATCCAGTCACTGGCTGAGGTTCTCTACCAGCCCAGCCTCCTCCCCATGTTCCCATTGTCCTATCAAACTAGCACTCCCTGTGGTAGTGGTGGTGGTGGTAGTGGTGGTGAAAGCAATCAGTTTAAATTTATAAAATCATTTGCACTAAGGTATAAGTGACCCACGACTTCACCCTCCCAGGGGCATTTACTTTTTAAAAAGGAAGTCAGTTAACCTAAATTCTGCTCTATAATTAGTGAAAAGTGAAGTATGGGAATTCTGGGTCCAGGACAGGATGGCATCCAGGTCTCCTTACCCATCCTGGAGCACTGAGAAAAGAGAACCAGGAGCCAAACACCTTCTCTTCTGCTACAGCAACACCCCAAAATTGTTTTAAGAGGCATGCAAGGCCTAAAAATGCAGTCATGCCAGCTGCTCTTGGGGATAGGGCACCAATTCCTCCCCTGGTCTGTATGGGTTTCCCTGCCCACGACTTTTCCCTCTACTGAGAGGAAAGGCTCAGGGAGGGAGGCAGGCTGTCCAGTCCCAACTACCTTGGAGGGAGCCCAGCTCCACGCTCTGGGCAGGCTGTGCGGGGTTCCTAGGAGGAGAATGGGAAGGACGTGTGTGCCTGGCAGAGACAAGGTACAGCCTTCCCCGGCCTCCTGCTCCCGCTATTCGTGCTATGCACCCTGGCCCGAATGTATGGGACTGGCGATCTGGGATCTCCCGAGTGCTGCCGCAGTCCCCTTCTCCCAGATACATCCTTCACGGTCTGCCAGCCCAAGGGCTCTGCTTCCTGCCTGGGGAAGCCCTAAAGGCAGCCTAGGCGGGCGCACCGGGCCGCTCCCCGACCCGCCGCGAGGCAAAGTCCGCACGAGGCCCTCCGCATAGGCCCTCCCACGCCGACGCAGGCGGCCTCTGTCAATACCCCCTGGCTTATCTGCCGCCGCCGTGGCTGTTTGCCTTCGGGGAGGCCCCGGCGGGCTGGGGGTTGGGAAGACCTGAGAGACGCAGCCTTGGAGGTGGAAGGGCCCTCAGCGGCCACCTGCTCCAGCTCCTGGCGGTGACTGGTGACGGCGAGGCCCAGGGTGGGAGAGGGTGGCAGAAGACGGCCAGGGCACAGCTGAGACTGGTCCTGGAATCTTGACCCCAGCCGGGCTGCCTACTTTGCACGCAGGCTTGGGCTGCTGGACCTCCTTCGCCCGCGGGCATTAGAGCGAAGCAAGCGGGGAGGGCTGCCCGGGTGGCGCCGGCCACAGCTGTCAGAGATTTGAGCGCGGGAGTGGTGGACCCAGAGCTACTGCTCCCGAGGCCGGGACGGGAGGAGTCCTCTCACAGTCCCACATTTCACCTCCTTGGAAACTCCTAGGCGGCACCCGCCTCCCTACACGGGTCAGGATTGCACTAGGAAATATCATGGGTCAGGGGCACCCTTAATTTCGGGGGAGGAGAGAGGGACTTCCCGCACCTACTCTATGAGACTTTTTTCTTTTTCCTCTTGTGTCACTAACCACGCTGCCCCTCTGGGTAATGTTAAGTCTCGGGGGTAACTGAGTCACGGATCTACTGGAAGTCGTTAGAGTGTCTCTCCGCTGCCTCGTCCAATCGGAGCTCGCGGCGGAGCCGGGTTCAGCAGGCCGGGACCGAGCCCCAGTGCTCTCCCCGCTGGGAAGACCCGGAGCCACCAGAGCCTGCGGGGAGCCCTTCGGTTCTCCCTCAGCTCCAGGGACACTTGCATAACGTGGATTTAGAGCAACTCCTTCGCACTGGCCACGGGAGTTATTTAAAGTATTTGGCCTTCGTTTAAACAAGGGGCACAAGACGGCTATCCTGGGCGCGGCGCACCCCTAAGGGGCAAGCACCTGAATGACTCCACAGCACCTAGGCCTGGATTATTCGAGGGTCAAACATGGCCTCTGACACCGGAGGTGGAGATTAGCAGGTTGATACCGCCCTTTCAGCCTCAGTTTACCTTCCCCCAGCCATAACTAGGAGCAGGAAACCCGGGAGGGCGGCGTTTCGCGGCGGGTCAGAGCTCCCAGCCCGGCGCCCCGCCCTTCCCCGCGTCCACGCCTCGCGCGGGCGCCGGGAGCAGAAGGCGGCGGTTCCCAGGCAGAGCCTGGAGCGCCGCTCCACTCCTACTCAGGAGAGGGAAACCGTGGCAACGGCGCGGGTGGGGCCGCCGCGCGGAAGAGGGGGCGGCGAGAGAGGGAGACTCGTTCGCCCCTCTCTCTTGGAGAGTTCGCGGGGCAAAGCCAACCCCTCTGATCCCCAGCCCCCGCTCGCACCCGCAGGTCACGCTCCCCCGCTCCCCGCCCCAGCCGGTCCGCGTGGACGGTCACAGATTCCTCCTCACTCGCTTTCTTAGATGCCCCAGGGCCCGGGCCGAGACCTTCTGGGGAATCGGTGTGAAAATTGCCAAGGCGAGAGGTCCACCTGGCGCCTCCCTCCCCTCTATGGTCCCTGGGTAGTGAGAATCGGACCCTGGGCAGAAGGAGTTTAGGGCGGGAGTCGGACCTCAGAGCTGGAGGCTGGGTCCCCGGCGCGCAGCCCCTGCGCCCAGCGCTGGCCCCGCCCCCGCGGCCCGTACCTGACACACGTCCTCGCCGGCTTCCAGCTGCACGTTGCCGCGGCTCCTGCTCTCGCTGTCGCTTAGCAGATCGTCCTCCGAGTCCTCGGGCAGCGACGAGGAGCCAGTGGAGGAGATCGACGAGGTGGAGAGGCGGCGCGGCTGCTGCAGGTGCGACGAGCCCACGGCTGGGAGCCAGTCACCCTTCGGCTCCGGCGGCCCGGGGCTGGCCGGGGGTACATCCGGCTCCTCTGCTGTCACAGTCAGCTGTGGGATCACTGGGGCAGGGGGTGCCCGCGGAAGCCCGTTGGGGACCTGTCCCCCACGCCGCTTGGCCCCGCGGGCCCGGGGCTCCCCTGCGGCGGCGGCAGCAGCGACCGCGGCGCAGCGCGCCTCGAAGAGCAGACGCAGCTCTCCTACACTCCGGCGCGGGGCCCGCTCCAGCCCCGGGCTGCAGGGCCCCGCGCCTCCTGGCCGCGCCATGCCCGTCGGGCCCCCGGGCAGGGTCATTTCCCGGCAGAAAGCCGCAGTGGAGCCCACCAGCCCGCGGCGCGGCGGGGACTGGAGACGTTCGGCGCCCGGGGCTGGAGACTGCCCCGAGGCGGAGCCTGCGCCGCCGCCAGCCGGGGCCCCGCCTCGGCCGCGCCCCCCGCCCACTCCTTTCACTTTTAGAGAAAGCGCGGGCCTCCAAGGGCCCTTGCTCTGCTAGCAAGGCTCTCTGTTGCTGAGCTCCCAGTGGCGGGGAAGCCCAGACGTCGTGGACCTAAAACCAGGGCCTGGCCCTCACGGCCTCCCTGTGCCCGCCCTCGAGGAGACGGGAGGGGCCGCTCCGCCTCCGGGTCCTACTGCCTTCCCTGGCTTCGGGGCTGGGGAGGATTTCTCCTGCCGGCTCCAAGGCCCCTGATCCCGCAGGGGAGGAGCTAGTCCTCTTGTTCTCCCACCCAGTCCCTCGGGCTCCTTTCCGCGTTCCATCCATCCTGGGCCAAGGCTTCCAGGCTTCTCCCCGGTCTTCTCTCCACCCGGTGCCCTGTCAGTATAGTTAGTTCAAGGCCACTGGCTTTCCAAAGAAGCCTCAACCCAGGGCGTGTGCCCAAGGTGGGACTCTGTTCGGGAAACAGCTGAGACTTCCCCCTCAAGTTCCCCCACTTACCGGCAGGCAGAGAACAAGTCCAGGGGACGGGCCCTGGATCTCTCCACTTGTCCAGGTGGAGTGCTGGGCAGCATCCCTGCTGCTGGCTGGTGGCGCTAAGCCCCTCTTCTCCCTTTCCTTTTGGCGTTTGGGGCTTGGAGTCTGCTGTGTGGCTATAAGCAAGTCATTTCGCTCCCTTGAGCTGCTGATTCTCCTCCACAAGGTTATCCACCTCACAGGAGTGCTGTGTGAATAAAATGAAATGAAAGACGTGAAATCTCTAAAACGTTAGAATAGTTTTAGTGTGGGTGGTAGAAATAGCCAGTCTCAGGTTCACCACCCTCTAAATGTGATTTAGGAAAACCTCACCTGACCCACAGAGTTGGAGCTGATGTTGGTGAAGTGTTTGACGAGCACTGCTCATGAGGGACATTGTTGCGGTGGGTCTTTGGCCATTTCACATGTTAGTGATCAGCTGAACTAACATGTTCAACTGTAGTAAGAAGGCTGCTTTGAATAGAAGTATTTTACAACATTTTCTGTCTTTCCCCAAATGCCACAAGTGAGGATCCCATATCAGGTACCTAATGCCTAAGGATTACTGGGGGCCCTGTGGGGAGAGTACCCCAGAAGGATGGCTTCCCATACTGATGAAGGCCAAAAGGAGGCGCGTTCCTTTTTTTTTTTTTATCTTCCTTCAGCCAGGATTCAAAGATGGATCAGGAGGAGAGAAAAGGAGGGTTCAGAGAGAACAGGGACCTTCAGCAAAGAAAGGAGAAGATCCTGGGAGAATTGATGAAGAAACAATGGTGGGGGAAGAAGGGAAAAGAAACTGAGGGAATAGAGTGAGGGAAAGTAGGAAACAGGAGTTTGAGTACTTGAGTCCTCTGTGGAGAACCTGGGACATCCCACATGGTTACCTCCTCTGGGATACAGCAGTCTGGAGGGGCGTGCTGTAGAGTATGAGGGGCATACTCTAGAGCTTGAAGGCCCAGAAATACCTGTCTCTGGCACTCACTTCTCTCCCTCCTTTGGAGCTACCCTGATCTGTGGTCGGAGCTGGGGGCAAACTCAGCATGGGGAGTTAGCAAAGACCTGCCAGAACTAGAAAGATAGGTACTAGGTGTCTGGGTGCCAGGCAGTGTCTGGGCAATGTTGGAGGCACAAGTGGGCTGGGAGCTGGGTCTCTGTCCCTGGCTGCCAAGAGAAAACTCAGTGGCAATTTTAACTCAGGGCCAGCAACCAAAGAAGATTCCTTTGTCATACCTGACCAGTTCTTCCTCACTGAAAAGGTAAGGGCAAACCTGGGAATGAGTATTGACATGAGAGCTAATTTCATAGACTTTTGGAGTGGGCAGAGACTTTAGATGCATCCTATCCTCCTCGCTTACAATACAGGAGAACTAACAAAGGGGTTAAGTGACTCAACCGGAGAGGTTAAGGTTCTTGCCCAAGGCTACACATCTAGGTGGTGGAAAAGCCAGTGTATGTCCTGCCTAGGTCCCCTGACTTCTATTCCTGTGCCATGCTCAATTTCTTTCATTAACATCTTGTACTTTAGTCCCTACTTTATCCAATGAAGGCAGAGTCTGCCTCCACCTACCACAGACAGAAAGCATAAGGGTACATATTGGGACAGAACCTGTGGGAGTCCCAATAAGCTATGGGACAAGGTCAAGGGGCTCTCATGTCCTCCTAGTTGAGCCAAGAATGACCTTTCAAATCCTAGAGTCTTGTTCTTTGTGCTTCAGTTTCCCCAGTCCTTGAGGCCCCGAGTGCATAGATGTGCATAGAGGGATGTGGAGAAAATCAGACTGACCACTGTGTAGGTGGAGGAATGGCCTCTTTGTGCTGCAAAAAAATGGGAAATGGGGCTGCTGGTTGGCTCAGTTGATTAGGGCACAGTGCTCATAAAACCAAGGTCGCCGGTTCGATGCCCACATGGGCCAATGAGCTGCACCCTCCACAACTAGATTGAAAACAATTGACTTGGAACTGATAGGTCCTGGAAAAACACACTGTTCCCAATATTCCCCAATAAAAATGTATATAAAAAAAAGGGAAATAGAAGCAAAGAAGAATGTTTCAAGGTTTTGATGGTCATTTGGTTGCTGATCTGAGATAGGCCAGGGGAGTCCCTCTGCTTTACCCACAAGGACATCATGTCAGAGGGAAGAACCAATCTTTCTTCTTCTTGTGGCAACTCAGGTCAAGGATCCTTCTGTATCCTAGAGGCCTGAATCCTGGGGTGTCTGAGTCTTCATTCCTCTTTGTGGCCTTCAGGATTTATCAGGCCTGATGGTTACACTCTTCCTGGGGGGTAACAACCCTGGGGCACAAAAACTGGGAAAGGGAGGGGCCTGGAAAATGGAATGTGTGAGGTCAGGGTTTTTGGGGGCCTGGTTTTATTCCCCCATCTGACACATTTAGTGCTGCCCCTCCTCTACCCCATCTCCAGGGCAGCACCAATAGCCCTGGGGGCAGGAACAAGGTCACAGCTCACCATCCCCCTTGCCAAGCACAGTGCAACCTTCTGCTTCCCAAGACCTACAGGTAGGGCCTCTCACCTGGGGGAGAAAGGGTGGAGCACAGCCTTTGACCTGACCAGTGCTCCTGAATGGGCCACTTGTTGCTTTAAGGGGATTTGAAAGCCTCCTAGAGAGAACAGCCTCAGTGGTGTGTCTGCATGTGTTGGATGGGGGTGGGGTCGAAGGAAGCAGGAAATGTTCCTCTAGACCAGATTGTATGGTGTCTCATTCTATTCAACGACTCCCAGACATGCTCTGTGGGGCTTGTGTCCTTCAAGGGAGTTTCTGACCCCAAGATTCCAATATTCTGTGATTCATTCATTCATTCACAAACTTCCATTGAGCAGCTGCTGTGAACCAGGCGCTGTGCTAGGTGAAAGGGACATAGGAATGAGTACCTCCTGTGATGATCCCCACCTTACTGGGAGTGGTGGTGTATCATTTTTACAGTTTTCCGGAGGAAGGAAACCAAAAAGGACCCAACCAGAAAACAGCCCCCAAGATGCCAAATGGCTGTATTTACTCTGTTTACAAGGGACTGTCAGTGAGAACTTGGTTGCTTCATGCAACCAATCCCCCACCCCCCACCCCTGGTCAGTTGGATGCACTTCTCTGCCCAAAACATACTAGAGAGGGGGCTGGAGGGCTGGCCAGAGCCAAGGGCCAATGGAAACTTGAGGATGGGGAAGAATTGGAGGTCTCCTTCCTCCTAGGGAGAGGCGTGAATGGCTGTCTTCACCTGAAAACCCCAGATCCTTTCACTTGCCTCTGGGATTTTCTCATCCTCTCCATGCCATCTCTGGCCCCATAATTGATAGACTTTGTGGAAATATTCTGGGATTGGGTGCTAGGATAGTTTAGCAGGCCTAGGGATCTAGCAGTGTCCGCGGACCCTCCACCATCTGAATCACTCACGTCTAAAATGAACAAAATGCGCCACCACACCTGTGTATGTGCAATAAGAACATTTGCTCTCCTGACAGACTTCAGAAACAAGGTTTCCCATCCCTTCCAGGAGCCTCCCTCCTCCCTTTCTTCAGAACTCAGAACCGGCAGAATCTCTCCCAGTGGCCAAGTGAAGGGAGCATCTGAAGTCAGGAACCGGACTCTGGAGTCAAGGCAACTGCTCTAAGAACGCCCAAGGTGCAGTCTGCCTCAGTTCCTCCCCCGCCCCCACGCTCCCATCAGGGCACCTCCTTGAATCTCGAATCTCCTCATAACCGCGGTGGCTCGGCACAGCCGCTCATTCCATTTGTGATCTCTGCCTGCCAGCATGACCTCCACCCCGGGTGCGCAGCGACCGAGTCCACGGAGCATCCTGTGGCCGGGCAGAAGCGGGAGCCAGGCCGCAGTTCCGTGGAGCTTGTGCCCCCTGAGCTTCGGCGTCGGCCGCGGCAGCGCCATGCACCAGGAGTGGGCCTGAAACCTGAGGTCCCTGCTCCCAGCGCTGGGAAGCAGCCACCGAACACGCGCGCAGACGGGGTCCAGGCCCAGAGACGCGAGCGCGCGCACTGCAGGCAGCCAGGCGCTGGGCCCCGAGGGGGCGAACAAGAGGCCGAGGCTGTTGGCTCGGCGTGGCCTGTGCGAGCCTCGCGAAATGGGCCCGGGTCAGCTGGCCGCTTCCATCCACCGCAGCCCTTTCTCGAGACCTTGGATAGAAACGAAAGGATGGGTAGCCGGGTTTCTACTGCGGGCCGCGTTTGCGCCGCCTGGTCTCATTCCCGCGTGCCCTACGGTCTGGGGACAGGATGGGAGGGGAGAGGTGAGGTCGAATGCCCTAGAATGAGGCAGTTGCAGCTGATTCATTGTTCTCTCCCCACCTTCCTTCCCTCCATCACGTTTATTGGGCGTTAACTAAGTGCCACGCGGCTCTGGGTGCTGGAGCTGCGAAAAGCCGCGACACAAGTAGTTTCCAAGCTGGGGGTGGAGATACAAATAACAATAGTACAGCGCCGTGCGCGCCGTGCTAGGGGGAGGTGGGGAGGGGGCGGGGGAGGTGCTTCCAAACCCAAGTGGGAGGGGGAGATCATGGAGATCAGGGAAGGCTTCCCGGAGGAGGTGACTTTCTGCTGAGCGCCAAAGGGTGAGGAATTATTCAAGGAAAATCGATGGTAGCTAGATCAGTGCATTCCAAGCCAGATGAATGTGTGTGTGGCCGCAAGATGTGGTCTCCGGACGCGCTTAGCTGAGCCGTAGGTGGCTAAAAATTTTTTTAAAGAATCTGATATTTTGAAGAAGGTATATGTAGTCATCATGGGAAGGATCAGAATTTTGTTGGACTTCTTTACACTTATTTCCCGGTTTTATGTTTTAATTACTCTTGGTGGTGGTAGGGAGGTCGGGCTTCACAATCTTTCTGAGCCTGCTGGGGCAGACCCCACCAGGTGATAGCTTTTGGAGCCACTAAAAACTGAGAGGAGGGTGGATGCTTTCAGACCTGCCATCAGTAAAGAGGGTGCAGCAGCAAATGGGTGTCAAAAAGTAGCGGCTTCTCTGGACGGTTTCCCAGGCCAGACCCAGCGCCCACCAGTCCGAACCTCAGCCTGGAGGCAGAGTTTCTTGGGCCCAACTCGAACCCCTCCAAATGGGGACTGCCAGGAGTCTCTGCCAAGCGTTCCAGCTTTTGGTCCTGTCCTCTGCCCACACGGCCCACATGGGCTGTTCTGCTTTCGACCCCCCCCCCCACCATGCAGCCCCCTCCATCTCTACAGTCTCTCCTCTGAGGCCTTCGCTCTTACCAACATTTATTGAACCCCTACTGGGGAAAAGAACATTTAATCTTTAACATGATTCTGACAGATCTTATGTTAAAGATGGGCACACTTGTGGCTTAGAGGAATTAACTAGCTCAGCCCTAGGTAGTAAGTGGCAGACCTGGGATATGAACTCTGCGTTGGGGCCATGTGCCTTGCGGCCCGTGGCTCTCCCTCCTGTCCAGCGCACAGGGGCTGGAAGCCCTGGATGTGCTTTTGTAGGCCCAGAAAATCCACCTCCAGGTTCTGCTCAGCCAGCACTGGGGCTGGCCTGGGGAAACTCTACAGAGAAAGTAGGCTACTGCTGGCTCTGCCCTCTTAACGCTGCTGTTTCCTCCAGCCGCCCAAACACTCTCCTCCCCAAGGGAGCTCAGCAGCCCTCTTTGGTCAGGTAAGTCATGCAAAGAGCTGGGGCGTCAGTAGGAGAGCTGCTGGACACTGCCACTCAAGATTACGCAAGTAAAGCCAACCCCACCCCCCAACTCTGGAAAATGAAGTTAACCATCCCTCCACCCGCGGTGGTCAGCTCCCTTGTTCCCAGAACTAGGCAGCAAGTGGCTGCCTCACAGCACCAGAAACAGCGAGATGAAGGGACTAGCCTGTCCTCTCCTCCAATCCCTGCTCTGTAGGGCCCAGGGAGCCCACTGCTCTCCACAGTATGGTCGTGGGAATGGCAGGAAATTGGAGAACTCATTGGACTCAGCTGCTGGGTGAGCCCCGGTGATCCACCTCTTCCAACCCCAGAGGCAGGTTTGGACTGGGCTCCAACCCTTGTGTGATTTTCACCTCCCACCCTTTCCCTCTCTAAAGGGGATTTTGCTTCCTAGCTAAAAACATTGAAAGGTTTGCAACAGCCTCAGGCAGTGAGTGGCTGTGTGAATCCCTTACAGATCTCCTTAGCTGGGGGGCATGAGGTAAAGGTAATCAGTATTTCCTCCATGGCCACACTCAAGACCCAGGGTTCCCTCTTTTAAGAAAACAGGATTGCAAAGGAACTGCTCCTAAGTAAACTGAAAGCTGGAAAGACTATAAACTCCCACTAGGTAGGGTTAGGCAGTGTATCAGGAGCCTACTTAGTTCTGTGAAAGCTGGGTGGGATCTTCCAAGGTAGAAAGGAAACCAGGCCCAGTGAAGGTCGCCCTGGCTCTAGACAACTGCCATACCAGAGACACTTCTAGGGAACCAGGCTGCTGAAGACTTGAAAACAGTGACTTTCACTTTTGGGGGTATAGAGCTAAGAGAATGGAAAGGAGAGAAGTGAAGCCAAAGAGAGGCTAGGACTTTCAAAACATGATTTTGAGTTGCCACTTAGGATGCAATCCTTGGATTAAATCTGATCCTCTTGTTAAAACAGGGCATAAAATTTATTTACAAATATCTGTACAGTTTGGGTGACAGGTCAGGATTTCACAGAAACAAAGAAAACAAAAGCATTCTTTTTGAAGGGAAGTTGCACCTGTCAGAAGCAAGACAGACAAACAGACCTATACATCATGAGCTAGGCATATGGACACCGGCCTTTTTGCTTCTTAGAAGGAAGTGAAAAATGTATATAACACTCTTAGGTAATACACCCTTCAACACTGAAACCACATTGGGGGTGGGGGGTGCTGTGTGTGTGTGTGTGTGTGTAGCAAGGGGCCCCTACAGCAATTTTCTAGCACAAGAAATATTGTGAACCACCAAGAAGCCCAGCTGATTCTATAATTTCATGTCTTATGCCTGGTCAAGCTCTCAGTTCAGAGGCCCTGTTTTAGCTGAGACTAGAGCTAAACCCTCAGTCTTGATTCCAATGACCAAGTAGGCTACTCAGGTGGTAAGTTGACTTTCGGTCTTCTTTGGTTGGTTTTTCTTCCTGCTGTTTTGGTGTCTCAGAACGAAAGTTTCAGCAGCTGCATGTGGGGAGGTAGTGGCAAAGCGGCTACAGTGTGATGCAGTTTTAATAAAAATTTTATTACACAGCCATAATATAATCAACACTTCTCCAAATCCAAATGATACTAAATACAGATCTACATGGTGGATCAGAATGACTCCCGCAAATTATATGGGTTCTATAATTTCATGTTTTTTAAAACCAGAAAGAGAAAAAAGTCCAAGTTCATCATGATAGGAGAGGTCCCAGCAGCCGCCAGGACTCTGCCGGAGTCCAGGCATGTTTAACAGTCTGTGATTCCACATTTACACAATAGTCTATAAAGGGTTTTTGGTCAATGGACTATTCAAGTATATATGATTTTAATGAGTCCATCACCACTCATTTGCCCAACTGAACTGTGTCACAGCTACCACATAGCTGTGTTACAGTCATATTTGTCAATTTTACAGTCACAATACTTTTAAAAAACCATCCATTACTGATTTTTTTTAAAATAAAAACGTTAAACTAAGTTAAAGCAACGCTGAGGCTCTACTAAACCCAGAAGAGTTATCAAGTTCATTTTTATGTTTAAATACAACTTAACTCCGTGATTTCCCATCATCCTACTTCCTTACAGAAAAGTAGGGTGAAGAAGTACAAAGCAGAACTTATAGATTACTCTCCCTCTTGTGGGAATCAGCAGCTCTCAGCTGTTTCTTTAGCTTAGTTCTTGGTATATATAGTCAGCTGTACTTTGTTCTGAAAAGATTTGTTAAATGCCACTTTTATTTACACTTGGAGCTTTACACCTGAGAATGATTATCAAGCAGTCAGCTTATCTCTTTTCAAACATTTCATAAAGACATACACACTTCTTTGCTGGCTTCACCCTAGCTGCACAACAATATATATGCTTACCATATATATATGTACACACACACACACACACACACACCCACACCCCAAACTGCACATGCTTGTAACATTTGCAACCTAAATCTTTTTATGTTCGTTCTCTCCACATCGTGGCAAATACTCTCTTAAAAACAAAACAAAACATTATTCTTGCTGAAACAGCTGTAAAACAGAATCACTAGGAAGGGACAAGTACATGGGGTGGGAAGAAGACTCACTCTGTATTTAGCCAAGAAGCTGTGGGCTGTGCCCACGGGATGAGCAATATACCTGCACTGCCCTCCCTGGTACCTGGCCATGGGCTTCCCTCCCATCTGCAAGGACACAGCCTACAGGGCAGGGGCCACACGGGGGAGTTTTCTCCAAGGTGGGGAGGTGATGGGGGAGGGGAAGTTACACAGCTACAGCAGTCAGGCCTGTTTAGTAAGAAGAATCACATTTAATGAGTTTCTTTCTTGCAGTTTCAGATGCTCAAGTACAGCTGAAAAAAATCTGAAACAGCTATAGACCCATGACAGACTGATACAAAGAGTACTGCATTTTTAAAAAATGATTAAAAAATCCACACTTACAGACACAAACACACACATACATACTCTCTCTCTCAAATAGAACCCCCCCGCCCTCCCCACAAATGTACACTTTTTGGGAAACTAAATTAGTTTTGAAAAGCCCTCTTCCACAGAGACGGGAAGAAGAGAGTGGTAAGGAGAGAGGAAGGAGGGCTGTAGGCGCCCAGAACCCACTCCCTCCACAAGGGCTGGATGCCAACTGTTCAATGGTTGGGTCCGAAGCAGCCCCCCGAGGAGACTGCACAATGCTGCTGCTATCACCACCAGGGGCTCCAGCAAGAACCCCAGCTCCATGGTAATACTGAATGCGTGCAGAGTGGCCAATGAACTGTGCTGGTTTAAAAAAAAAAAAAAAAAAAGGCAAACACAAATCTAAAGACATGGATAAAGCCCAAGAGAGCCCAGGTCCACACTGGGTGAGACCTGGTGGTTGGTGGGAGATGGTGTAGACAGGGAGGTCTATACAGCAAATGGTTTATATTACAGAGGACTGGCAGTTTCGAGTCTCTTCCCAGTTCTACTGCTGCTCCAGCCCAAAGAGGGCAAATCAAATGAAACGAGGAAGGCGGGGCACTGATGGGGCATGCAGGGTCAGAAGCAGCAGGCTGGTGCTCAGATAAGCCCCCGTCGTTTTTTGTAGTCTTCCAAGTTCAGCGATCTCCTTGGAGCCCCGTCCTTGGCTGGTGGAGCCTTGGAGGTGATGGCCAAAGCCTTTGACTCTATGGGAAAGAAGAGCAAATTGGCAGCAGAGGTAGGTATAAAGTCCTTTTTTTTAAGTCCTGTGCTATACTCCTTCAGGCAGCCTCCCTTGGCTGTCCCTCCCTCTTCCCTCTCGAAATACACCTGCAGCCACTATAAACACTGATGAGCAGACACCCCCATTTCTTCCCTAAAATAGGCTGTCTTGTAGGCGGAGAGGGCCATGGAGCCATCTGGGCCATTACAACCCCCCACCTTCACCTACCTGAGCTGGGAACTTGTAAATCAATCTTCACATCGAAATCGTGTACTTTGAACAAGTCTTCTGAGAGGTCACTGGCTGACTTAGAATTCAGATCTTTATCCTTTCCCTGACCCTGCAAGGTGAAGAGAAAAAACTAATTATAAAAGCATAAATGCAAGTGAACTTCGAGAAGAATAGCCACTAATGGTGAAAGCTCTTGCTCAAGTTCATTACATCTTCCTACTAAGGCCCATTTCTGATTCCTTTTCTCAGAGGGAGGAGACAGAAGTCCACAGACAAAGAGGTTTCTTTTCTGAAGCCGTAAAGCAAAGGGAGAAGGCAGGCTCATGTCTGTAGTGTGAGGGGAGAAAGCGTGGGCTTAAGACAACAAACCATCTTTTGACCCAAGATTTCATGAATTCCTGGGATAGTTTGAGCTCCACAGGAGAAGACGACCTAACTTAGGCAAGAAAAATCCTTCTAAATGCGGAGCTTCTGTGGGTTTAACATTTTAGTTTTCAAAGAGCTTTCACTTTTATGATTGTCTGATCCTTCCATGTCATCTTCTCCTCCTAATTATCCTGTGAGGTAGGTAGGGTATAGGGTATGATCCCCATTTTACGTCAGAGAAAACGTGGATCAGAAGGCTAGATGTCAGTTGCCTAAAGCCACAGTCAAGGCAAAGCCTTAGTTAAATAGTGGTGCTGGGTTTAGAATTTAGGTCATTTGACCAAAATTCAGTAGCTGTTTATTACATCTGTACATGACTGGGATGGAGAAAGGACAGCAAGTGGGACTCCATGTTCCTCCAGGTGGGAATATCAAACCCAAACTAGGTAAGGTGCTTGCTCTGGTGTCCGGGCCAGCAGCCGAGGTCCGTGGGCCACAGGGTAAGGTGGTGCTGCACTCACCTTGCTCATTTCCTTTGGAGCATCTGGTAACACTCCAGAACCGTATTTTGCATTCAACTGGGCCAAGATGGCAGCTTGAACAGCTGGGTCTCTGGACTGAGAGAGAAAAAAAGTTATTTTGGGTATTGTTCCACACTTGCTGGGTCCTCCTGCGATTCTTTCCCACTTATCACCACCCATCACAAACACCACAGTGGCCCCATTGGCAGCGCAGTGGGGTTGCCCTCAAGGCAGCAAGAGGAGGCAATTAAAAGCTTTGAAGCCCAGCCCAGGCAGGCCCTGGGTAGGCGACCCACACTACACAGTCCTAATGTGTGTGGCACTGGTAAACCCACCGCGGCACAGAGGGTTTAGTCTACAGGTTTCTATAAATCCATGCCAGGTTTTTACTACCTGTATGTCCTATAGCAAGATAAAAAAGGAAGTATCCAGACCCAAGAGTTTGAAGCAAGCGAATCCCACTAAGACTGAACATTATTTTTAACTTCTTTATTAATCTCCTCATGGAATTCATTTTATGTCCCAGAATCTAGGTCCTAACTAAAAACGTCCTCTTTAGGCACTCACATTAGACACGATAGTAGGTTTGCACTGCCGCCTGGTAAAGGGATCCATCTGTTGGTTTTTCATGTTGTGACTTTCAGCCTGAAACAGACAGCATGCATTACAGAACCGTATCTCCTTCCTCCCCACCCGCCCGCAACCATTATAAGCTTACATATAAATAACAGTCTTTTTACAAGGGCCTGAAAAAAGTCAAAAGCTGTTTATCATCTTTTTCCCTTCAAGAACACCAGGGAAGATATGGGGGCAACAACCCGAAGAACAAAACTGGAAACTGATAAAAATGAGTACTGTGGAGTACAACCTAAGGATGGAGAGGGGTAAGACAGAGCGAAGACTGCTGCTTTTTCTTATAAATTGTATGGGTGCACGTGCACACATAGAGAGAGTATGTATATGTTGAGTGTACGTGTTACTTCAATAATTTAAAAAATAAACTCAAGCAAGATGCAGAGATTTCATAGCATTTGATTAACTGAAATTATTTTCAGTGATCCAGATAAAGCTGTCTTACTCACCACCAGGGCCTTCTCAGATTCCACAATGTTCCACTCCCGGTTCCGCTGGTTGATGTAACTGAGGGTGAATAAGAGGAATGAGTCAGGGGGCTGTGAAGGGGGGAGGGAAGCTCGGAGCCCTGCGCCGGGAGCTACGTGGACCCCGTGCAGCACCTGCACAAGGCCACAGGCTCGCCTGCCATCGTGGCGAGGGCTGTGGGCCGAGGATAGGAGCTCAATCAAGACAGGCTCTGCGCCCCACCTGATGGCAGATATATTCTTGGTCCGCTGGCGGTCCAGGGCCTCCGCCCGCTCCTCCAGCTCGTTTAGCTGGTCTTGGATCTGCTTGGCCTTCTCCTGATCCCCCAGCTCCTCAGCCATGGCCTGCACAGACACAGGAGGGGGTTGGGGAGAGGCCTGGCTCTGTCCAAGTGTATCCTGACTTGCGGCACAGGCAAGATATTTTATGTGATGAACAAATGACAGGAGAGGTGGAAGAATACCGAGAACAAACTTTACGAATGCAAGGTATACTTTTGATTATAGTAGTAACACCTTCCTATATAACTACCTGGCTCTGGGTCCCTGGTAGCAGTGACGTGTAACATTAACCTTAGAACCCAGGCCTCGTAAGGCGACCTTACCCCAACATGGCTCACACCACCCTGATGTGAAGAATGGACAACCCCCCACCGCAGCTGGGCTTGGCAGTATTAGTTGTCTGTCCAAACCCAGTGCTGATACTACCCTGGGGTCTATGTGATTACACATAGAACTATGTAACTAGAAAGTAAGGAGAATGGAACAAGCAAGGTCAGTTTCAATTTATAGAAAATTTATAGAAAAGAAAATCCACCACTAACTTGGCAGAGGATGAACAAGTTTAATTTCCACATATCCTTATAGGACAGGGAAAGAGGTTCAAATAAAAGTCCTTACCTTCTCCTTTAGCAGCTGAGTCTTCTTCATAGCGTAGTTGGGTGGAGCTTTCCTGAACCTTTCTTTCTCTTTTACAATCTGTACCAGAGAGGAGATACCAGCAGTGAGGTATTCCTAAACTATTCTGTAGACCGGCTAAGTGAGCCCATTTTGGACGCAAACAGCTAGTTAAAAGGGGGCTGCTCTTCCTATAGCTGTGCCATGCCCCAGAGAGTGAGCGAGTTCATTCCAAGGGATACTATGCTGCTTCCGGGGTCACGGCGAGTCTTCTGGGACACTCTGAAGGAACATGCACCAATAAACAGCAGCAGCCCAAGGGCCTGGTACTGTAAGGCTAGCCACTGTCCAAGAGAACAAAGATCAAACAATTTTACCAACATGTTTTGGAGAAAGGAAATTACTGAAGGACCAAGCCTAGCATAATACAGACTCCTAAACCCTAAATACGCTTTAGCCTATGACTTCAGATGAGAACATATAAAAAAAATCTTGATAAACTATAAGAAGTAAGAGGCAATTATCAGTATTCCCTCATCCTCATCCTCATGCTAAAAGCATCAAAATATAGGGAATGAAAAGAAAGTCATGCTTTTCTCTAACACGGGTTCTTGATGAACTTCTGGGCTCTGGGGTACCAGGTTTCTTACCTCTTCAATGTCTTGGTCATTGAATTTATAATTAAGAGCTTCTTTAATAGATAATTCCTTCTTATTGATTTCATCTAGAGTGGGCAACTGCATGCCAGCAGAGAACATCTGGACCAAAACAAGATAAAAGGTTATTAACGAGAGATTCTGGAAAGAGATATTCTCAGTTTCTGTGAACGATTGCTAGGTGCACTTACTGCTTCTTTCCACTTCATGAATTCGCTTTCAGTGAATTCTTGGTTTGAGACAAACTCTAGGCGGAACACTCGTTGGTCATTGCCATGTCTACATGAAAAAGAGACAGCAGCTCCAATAATGGGTACATTGACTGCAGTACCAGCAAAGCAACCCTACGACACTGTGTACTCCTGTCTGTGTGGTTTTCAATCCTGGCTGCACTATCATCTAGGGAGATTTATGAAAATTCCTACGCCAAAGCATCATTGTAGATTAGCTGCATCAGAATCTCTGGGAGTAGGAACCAGGCACCAAAATTAAACAAACAATAAAACCTCCTAGGTTGTTCTAATGGGCAGCCAGGATTAAGCAAAGCTAGCACTGGAACCACATGGACTTGGCCAGTACTTCAAAAGAACATTTACAATAAAATTTGTCATAGTCAATTGGCATCCAGAATATGAAATATTATTTATACAAATATCTGAATAACAAAGAAACTATTCCCTAGCAAGGAAGAACAGTAACTTTCTACTGACCCCTGTGCTGGCAGAATTAAGTGAATCAGTGCCATTCTCATATCGTGTTGCCCCGAAAATAAGAGCTAACCAGAAAATAAGCCCTAGCGAGATTTCTCAGATGACATCCCCTGAACATAAGCCCTAATGCATCTTTTGGAGCAAATAAGACCTGGTCTTATTTTCGGGGAAAAGCAGTAGGGACAGTCACTTGCTGCATGTCATGGTCACTGCCCACCCCAACTTGTTCTTTTTAAACAGACCAGGAGAGATGATGGGGATGGGAGAAGGGAACGGAGACTCCACAGAGACCAACTTAGGCTGTGGTAGAGCTGTGTCTATTACCTGCTATTTGCAGTGATCATAGCAAACTGCTTTTATTCCTTCCTATATGGGGCTTTAGAATTTTCAGGCTCCAAGAAGGCAAGGATTTGTGTGTGTCTATTTTGTTCTTGCCTCTATCCTGATGCCTAGAACAGTGGCACATAGCAGGCATTCAGTAAATATCACGTTACGGAAAAGGAAACTAAGTCCAGAAAGATGACCTGACTTGCCAAAGAGCAGGTTGGTGACAAAGCCAGAATCAGAAGCAAGCCTCCTGACCATGCTCAGGAAATGCCTGTGGGGCTCTGGGAGGAGGGGTCTCACAACCGGACTTCTACCTTTTATAAATCTTACCACTTCATATGTCTGATTTCCCCTATGACAGAGATCTATCCCACTTTCCCTATAAGCAATGGCAGAATACAAGTTTCCCTCCAAGTCCCCTAAAACCATCACACTAAGAGAGAATAACACCCACACAGGCAGGGCCTATTTGCAGAGGGAGCAGAAGCTGCCACAGAAGCACCTCTCCTACCGTAGTTGTAGCCCTTTGTTTGTTCTGGTGCCACCAAGCTGGTAAACTTTGGCAGTTTCCACAACACCTGTGATCTCAGCAACCTAAGTGGAAGGACAGAGACAACAGTCAGAAACAGAGCTCCCACACCACTTTCCTTGGCTCCGTCTACCTGAATACAGACAAGTGAGAGGAGCCCCACAGCTGAAAGCTGTTCTGGCACCTTCCTCGGGTTTAGAACTGATGGCCAAGCATGAGGAGCCCTGTGCCAGAGTCAGCAAGCATCAGGAGAGGAGGCAGTTAGCCTGGTGGGGCTCGTTAGAAGCTTCCCCTCCAATTTAATTATACCTTCCTAGGGGGATGTACTTGGGATTTCAGAGGTCAGCTTTATCAACCAAATGTGAAGACCACGGAGGTCAGTTTCTGTTGCCGAGCTTTCTGGGACATGTTATGGCTGCTCCTTAGAGGAGGAGGTAAACACCTGTTAAAACCATACAACCCAGAACAAAAACAAACACACAGAAAATGAAAAAAATCAAATAGCTATGTTCTAGTTATCCAGACCACAGAAGCAGCTCTGAAACCCACAAAATAACCTCTACTAGGTTGGAAGGGTTTTTTTTTAATTTTTTTACAACCTCAATATAATTCCCTGTTCCAAAAGTCACTTAATATGTAACATGGAATATTTTCATTTACAGCAGGTCCTCGAATGTCATTTGTTGTAGTGTTATAAGGAGAAAAAAAAAAAAGATTTCCAGTCCGGGCCATTGTATGTGTGGTTTGCATGTTTTCTCCATGTCTGCATGGGTTTTCTCTGGGGACTCCAGTTTCCTCCCACATTCAAAAGATGTGCATGTGAGGTGAATTGGTGTGTGTAAATTGTCCCAGTCTGAGAGAGAGAGAGAGAAAGAGAACCCTGTGATGGAAGGGTGTCCTGTTCAGGGAGGATTCGCCCCCTTGTGCTCGGAGCTACTAGGACAGGCTCCAGCCACTCGTGATCGTAAAACTGGAGGTAAGTGAGTTGAAAAATCATTACCTTACTTGTTTTTATTAATCTTTCTTAAATGTATGTATAACTCAAGTTTATGAGTATTTCAATGTTTAGTATTAGAAGTGTTTGCGATCTCTATTTAGAAGTTTGGTGATTTTTTTTGACCAGAAATAATGCCATAGGAACTTAACTCTCGTTTATATCAATTAGCCTATGGTAAAACTGGTTTTGTTGTACGTTGTTTCACTTAAAGTCGCAGTTTCCAAGAACCTGCTGATGAAGTTTAGTGAGCACTTACTGTATTTTTCATATGAGCAAGCTTCTAGATTATGTAACTTGCAATGAATACTTCAGGTCATGCACGATCCTTGGTTACCTTAAACTGTCACTATAATCAGGGCATCCTGATTGGAGTCTATTTTCCCATCAATGGTGGCAGAAGAGTGACAAATTTGTTCAGTAGTTCCTACTCCCAGTCGAGAACCATTACATTTAAAACATGGACAATTGTCCAAAGCAAGAAAACACTAACCCGGTAAACTGGTTTGCTGTTGTGGTTTCCAATGCCAATCCGTACAAAACATCCTGTGACAGTTTTAGCAAAGAAGGGCATGTGACACCAACGTTCTAGCTTATGCCGTGACAATCGAACCCGATTCAACTCTTCAGGTAAGGAGACTGGTTGTGATTTTGGAGGGATCTCTTCTTTCCTGTGAGGAACAAAGGGCACTAGGAAAAGTGTTCATCATAAAAACCAATCAAGATAAATAATACCAACTTCTTAAAACTTAACACAACTAAGATACATGCATTTAAGGCAGTAGGAGAAATAAATGAATCAATAAGAAAGAGTAACAACAGACTCCTATTCCTCACTAGTGGTGTGAACTGTCTTGAATAAGGCTGCCGTCCCAGATAACCTATCAGGAAGAAAACTAATGGAAGCTCCTGGCCAATGTGAGGGTGACATGAAGTCAGTTTGTACCTGCTGGGCCCACATGAAACGTCCAGGGGTATAGGCCAAGAGCCAAATTTTGGGGCCGATGTATTGGGAAACGCAGTTCAGCAATGCAGGGTACTCAACTGAACAAAATTCACAGCCCACATGGCGATTCTGGAAACTACACTAGCTTCTCCTCTAAGAACCCACCTATCCTAAATATTAGACCAAAATGTACATCGCTTACTCTTCTTCTTCATCGGATGACGACGTTCGGGAGGAACGGTCAGACTTTTCACTGGACTTGTCATCCTCTTCTTCCTCCTCATCGTCGGAGTACACCTCACTGGTTTTTAATGGCTGTTTTTTGGCAAGGAGCTCAGCTAAAACGAAAGGGGAAACGTTTACTTTGCCCCGGTAGACAAAAAAAGGGCTGGGAAATTATAGCTAAGTGGGCAGAACGGATCACCAACTCTACTGACAGTTGTCTTTTACTGCACTCAAGCCACCTGAAGATGGGCAGGAAAGAAGGGGAAAGTTGTTTATGATGTTTTTAGAGAATCTTTGAGGAAAACTTGATATGGTAACTGTCTCAACTACTCCATTTTGTTGTTGTAGACACAAAATAGCTATAGACAATTATGAGACAAATGGCATTATTGTATTCCAATAAAATTTTATTTATAAAAAGGTAGTTTATCAACCACTGCTCCTCACAAAACTAAGGAGTGATTTCTAGGACATACAGTTAAGTGATAAAAGCAAAGCAGAGAAAAGTGTGTATAGTGTGCTACCATTAATCAGAGACAGAAGGTGAATCTGTGTCCTTTAGTTTAGAAAAAAGGGGAAACGATATAAAAAAATTTTTTAAATGGTTACCTATCATGGGAGGAAGGCAAGGAATGAAATAGAAAGTATATAAAAGTTAAACTTTTTGAATAACCTTGTTCAGTAGATTTGACTTTGGAACATTGTATTTTATATAATCATAAAACAAAATAATAATACAAAATCATGTCTACACATCACAAGCAAAATGAAAGAGTATTAATTTGATGGCACCACTACACAAAAAGGAACTATAACAAGCGACTTTAAAATATAGCCATTGGAAAGGCACTCTATAAACCAATGGAATAGAAAGCCCAGAAATAAACCCTTGCATATATGGTCAAATTGTTTTCAACAAGGTCGTCAAGGCAATTCAGGGGGGAAACAACAGTCTTTTCAAACAAAATGGTGCTGGAAAAACTGGGTATCCCACATGCAAAAAATGAGAGAGACAGAGAGAGAGAGAGAGAAGTTTTCCAGTACATCAGCACACCACATATACCATATATAAAAATTAGCTCAAAATGGATCAAAGAATTACATATAACAGCTAAAACTATAATGAAATTCTGAAAAGAAAACAGAGGAAAAGCTTCATGACCCTGGATTTGGAATAATTTCTTGGATATGACACCAAAAGCACAGGCAACAAAAGAAAACAAATTAAGTTAAATTGTACTTCATCAAAATTAAAAACTTCTATGTATTAAATGACACTGTCAAGAGTGAAAAGACTATAGAATGGGAAAAAATATGTGCAAATCAGATATATGATAAGGATTAATATTCAAAGTATATAAAGAACTCATACAATTCAAAAACAACAAAAAGTTGTTGATTAAAAAATGGGGGGAAAAAAGGGCAAAAGATTTGAATAGGCATTTCATCAATGAAGTTATCCAAATAGCCAATAAGCGCATGGAAAGATGCTCAACATCATTAGGAAAATGCAAATCAAAGCCACAATGGGATACCACTTCATGTGCACTAGGATGGCTACTATCAAAAAGACAATTATCAAGTGTTGGTGAGGATGGGTAAAAAGTGGAACCCTCATACATTGCTGGCAGGAATGCAAAATGGTGAAGAAAACAGTCTGACAGTTTCTCAAAAGGTCAAACATAAGAGTTAGCTACCATATGCTTCAACAATTCCACTCCTAAGTATATACTCAAGAGAAGTAAAAAATGTGTCTACCCAACAACTTACACACATATTTATAGCAGCATTATTCAAAATAGTAAAAAAGTGGAAACAACACAAATGTCTATCGAGGTGAATGGATAAATGTTTACCCATACAATGGAATATTATTCAGACACAAAAAGGAAGTATTGATATATGCTAAAATATGGATGAACCTAGAAAACATTATGCTAAATGAAAGAAGCCAGGCACAAAAGACCATATATTGTATGATTCCATTTATATGAAATGTCCAGAATAGGCAAATTTATAGAGATAGAAAGTAGATTAGTGGTTGCCTAGGGCTGGGGGATGATAGGCCTGGGGTAGGTGGCTAGGAGATACGGGGTTTCTTTTTAGGGTAATGAAACATCCTAAAATCCATTGAGTTTTATTGTATAGCTCTACGAACATACTAGAGGCCATTGCCTTGTTTTATTTTAATGAGTAAATAATATAGTACCTTAATTATATCTCAATAAAGTTGTTATAAAAAATAAAACAAGACAAAAATCCTTGGGATCCTGATTTTGAAATCGATTTATCAGCATGAGGCTAATGATAAATTTTATCCTTTAAAAAAAATAAATAAAATCCTAGCTCTGTACAATGAGAAGGCTTAGACATAACATCCAACTCAGTAGCATGTGTGCTCCTCGTGTCTAGACTGTGGTGTCTAAATACAGTTTCTCATAAAAAAGGAACCAGGGTTCCTTGGAGAAATGGCTGATTCCAGATCCAGAAAGCAAGAAAACTATTAAAGACGACTGAGGTCTCATGTCAAAAGGACTCAATCTACTAACTAGTTCAAGATGGGACAATATGAGTCTCAAAAATGATAACTGCAATGGATTGAAAAATACAAAGTATCTTAAAATCCTTGAGTTCACAAGGATATTAAAAAAAAACCAACAAACCTCACTGGTCACCTTTGGAAGTTAAAGAACTATTTCATTCATTTGAAAACTAGTAAAGGAAAAACAACAACAACAAGCATTTATTCTGCCTTTTCTACACAAAAGGTACCTGGTGCTAACTAAATAACTAAAGAAAAGTTTCTCTTTATAGAAATAGATCAGATAATAAATGAAGAAAGAATGCTGGATTAGAATATCACCATTGCACAACTCATAATGAATGAAATGATCTAGGTCATGACTATCAACAGCTGCTGAGGTAGAACATATTACTATTTCCAATTCTTCGCCCTTCTCAGTACCCATGCCCTTTGTTTGCCATGTGACTCAGTCGTTCCTCCTAGCCATTAATGTTGGGCTTGGTCATGTCACTTGCTTTGGCCCATGGAATGTGGACACACCTGACACTGCCAATTCCAAGTCTAGGCCTTAAGAGGCGTCTCATGTTTCTGCTTGCCCTTATTACACTCTTCTGCTATCACCAGGAGAAGAATGTGGCTTGGATACACTGGAGAGAGATAGTTGGAACAGACCTAGTCCTAACCTGCGGCCAGGGGACAATCCCAGCTGAACTACTGATGTATGAACAGGAACAAATGACTGTTTCTCTGAGTTTGGGTCAGGTTGTTATTTCACATGATTGTGGTAAAAGCTAAGTGAGAGCTGGTAATATCACAAAATGAGAGACAAGCAGTTATTATGTGTCTCCTGATGGTAGTATATACCACCACCTAAAACTTATTTACCTTCCTAAAAAATCAAAGAACAAAATAGAAACAGGACAAATCCAAATTTGTCCAATTTTCTAGCTCTAACTACAAATTATACTATACTCTGTATATGTTTGGAATTCCTCATAATAAAGGGAAAAAAATAAAAACAGGCACAAAAGTCAAATCATATGAACAAAGACACAAAGTAACCATTACATTTTCCCCACTCACCTGTTCTATTCTTCCGTTTTTCTCGCTCTGCTTTTAGCTCCTCCATGGCTTGAGATTTCTTATCTAATTTCTCATCCCGTTTGGAACGCCGTTCCTTGTTGTGGGATGTTACCTGGGAAGAGAAAGATACGTAGGATGGCTCTTTTTACCAACTGCTGATGATAAGGTTTTCTATACTCGACAATTAATCATTCAGTTCTTATCTATAGTGGCTGCAGAAACTGAAACTTGTTTAAAGGTAGAGAGCATCCTCTTGTGGACAAAGAGGATAGAGCAGTAAAATCAGCCCTTATCTTACAAAGCCTAAGAATTACAGGAATAAGCACTTTTGGGAAGGCACCCCAGATCATAGCTCATATTTGTTGATATTGTCAACAAAGCTTTTAGTGGTAAATATAGAGATGACTAATTTTCCCAGCTATATTTACTACCAAGTCCAGGATGACACACACCTGAGTCAACATCATAACCAATCTGGCTACCTGGGACAGGATGTTTACCATCTTTCCCTTGAAGGCTGCTCACGTATTAGCTGCTTTGTAAATGCAGGCTACAGTGAAGAATTCCTAAGGAGTTAAACAGCACAGGGAATGGCGAAATGATATGTCCAGGGATTAATGAAATGTACAAGATGAAGATGGCACATAATAGTTTTGCACTAACTGACCCAGGCTGCTTAACATAAACCCATCTTTTATATAAATGCACACACACATGCGCATACAGACATACTCACATATACTCAAAACAGAAGTCTCACTATTTGGATAATGAGGACCACTGAATTTCCTACCTGAGATTCTTGAATCTGAGTCAGCTTCTTCTTTTCTTGCTCCTCTTCTTGCTTTTTCTTTTTTTCTTTCTTTTCTTTCTTTTTGGCTGTTTTTAGTTTTTTCTTGATTTCAAATCTGGTTAAAAAATATTTGTTCCATTTTTAAATGGCAATGAAATATTTATAAAGACTGATTTCAATTAGATAGAAGAAAGAAAGTAGGGGGAAAGAGTTAATAAACATTTTGGCTTCTTGCAAGAAAAAACTCCGATGTACCTTATAATTACCATAAAAACATGGAATATAAGTACACCAAAAGTACTTATAAGCATTATAAGTTGGAATAGACTTAAAATAAAGGAAAAAAATTCGGGATACTATTATATCCTGTTGGTACCACACAGCTCTTCCTCAACCTTCACATAATAGAAGAAAATAGTTGATTTTTAAATCAATTCCAATAATGTTCCATTAGAAATAGAACAAAGCCACAGAGACCCACAGTCACATTTTTAAGGTGCTAAAGACAAAGGTTGCATTTGAATCAGATTGCTTTCAATCTTTTTTCATTAGGAAAAATGCCCCACTCCATTTATACAACAGTGAACATGTGAATAAATATGCTACTCTCTTATTAAACAAATGTAATCTAGGCTCCTTTCCTAATAACAAAAATCAGGCTTTTATGAAATTTTTTGGTGAATTTAAGGAACTTTATGGATGGGATAAAGGAATATATTAAACCTTAAACTCTTATAACACTCTAAAATAACCACAATATTCAAATTTTTTACTTAGTTAACACAGTATTTAAATTTTGTTATGTCATTTTCACTTGATAAGGTTGTTAATGTACTTTTATAATATGAGATACGGGTGCACTGTTATAAACTTACTCCTTTTTAAACACTTAATATTAAACAACACAATCCTAAATATCCATTTAGAAATCACAAAGAAAATTACAAAATAATGTGAGATGATTGAAAATGAATATACAACATATCAAAACTTACAGGATGTAGATAAAGCAGTGCTTGCCTAGAGGAAAATGTATAGCTGTAAATCCCTATATTAAAAAAGTAGACTTCAAATCAATAACTTAACCTACACCTTAAGATAATGGAAAAACAAAAGCAAACTAGTTGTAAAACAAACAGAAAAAATAATAAGGATTAGAGCAAAAATTAATGAAACACAGAATACAAAAACAATATAATCAATGAAACCCGAAGTTGGTTCTTTGAAAAGATCAACAAAATTGACAAACCACTGGCTAGGTTGACCAAGAAAAAAGAGAGAGAAGACTCAAATTACAAAAATGAGGTATGAGGGGCCAGCCCGGTGGCTCAGGCAGTTACAGCTCCATGCTTGTAACTCCGAAGGCTACCGGTTCAATTCCCACTTGGGCCAGTGGGCTCTCAACCACAAGGTTGCCAGTTCGACTCCCACAAGGGATGGTGGGCTGCGCCCCCTGCAACTAGCAACGGCAACTGGACCTGGCGCTGAGCTGCGCCCTCCACAGCTAAGACTAAAAGGACAACAACTTGAAGCTGAACGGCACCCTCCACAACTAAGATTGAAAGGACAACAACTTGACTTGGAAAAAAGTCCTGGAAGTACACACTGTTCCCCAATAAAGTCCTGTTCCCCTTCCCCAATAAAATCTTAAAAAAAAAAAAAAAGGTATGAGAGAGGAGACATCATTGTTAACCTTACAGAAATAAAAAAGATAATATGGAACACTATGAACAATTGTATGGCAACAAGTTAGGTTATTTAGATGGAATGGAAAAAATCTCTAGAAAGTCATAAACCAAAAGAAGACGACTCAAGAAGAAATAGAAAAATCTGAATAGACCTATAGTAAGAGATTGAATTAGTAATTTAAAAACTTCCCACAAAGAAAAGCTCAGGCCCAGACGGCTTTTCTGGAGAATTCTGCCAAATATTTAAAGAATTAATACCAATTCTTCACAAACTCTCCCAAAAAAATAGAAGAGAAGGAAACACTTCTCAATTCATTTTATGAGGCCAGTATTATTCTGATACCAAAACCAGACAATAACATCACAAGAACAGAAAAGTACTGACCAACATTCATTAAGAATACTGATGCAAAAATCAACAAAATAGTAGTGAACTAAATCCAGCAACTTATAAAAGAGATGATGACCAAGCAGGATTTATCCCAGAAATGCAAGGTTGGTTCAACGTAAGAAAATCAATCATTATAATATACCATATTAATAGAATAAAGTACAAAAACCACATGATGTCTGTTTCAACACAGAATAAGCATTTAACAAAATCCAATACCCTGTCTTGATAAAAACTCTCAACAAACTAGGAACAGAAGGGAACTTCCTCAAACTGATAGAAAGTCATCTATAAAACACTCACAGCTAGCATAATACTTAATGATGAAAGACTGAATGTTTTCCCCCTCAGATCAGGACGAAGCAATGGTATATTCTCACCATTTTTATTCAACGTCGTACTAGAGGGCAAGAAAAATAAATAAAAGCATCCATATTGGAAAGGAAGAAGTAAAATTTACCTCTTTTTGCAGATTACATGATCTTATATATATAGAACATCTTAAGGAAGCTACTAAAAACTATTAAAACTAATAAATGAGCTCAGCAAGGTTGCAGGATATAGGACCAATATACAAAAATTAATTTTATTTCTATATACTTGCAATGAACAATTTGAAATGAACAAAGAAAACAATTCCAGTTACAATAGCATCCAAAAGAATAAAATCTTCAGGAATAAATTCAACAAGTTCTAGACTTTTACAGCAAAACCCTTCAAACATTGTTGAAAAAAATTAAATACCTAAAGAGGTAGAAAGACACCATGCTCATGGATTAAAAGACTTAATAGTGTTAAGGGGACAATACTCCCAAATTTTATCTACAAGTTAACACAATTCCTATAAAAGGCCCAGCTGCTTTTTTTATTGTTGTACATACGACTATCTGATTTTAAAATTCATATGAGAATGCAAAGAGCCCCATTAAGACAAAACAATTTTGAAAAAGAAGAATGAAGTTGGAGGACTCACATTTCCCGAGTTAAAAACTGACTACATTGTTACAGTAATCAAAACAATATGGTACTGGCATAAGGACATATAGATCAATGGGAGAGAATTCAGAGTCAATAAATAAACCCAGAAATGGACAACTGAATAGCTACATACAAAAGAATGAAGATGGATCCCAATCTTACGCCACTTACAAGATGGATCAATGACCTACATATAAGAGTTAGAACTATAAAACTCTTACAAGAAAATATAGGGGTAAATCTATGACCGTGGATTTGGCAACAGATTCTGAAATAAGATACCAAAAGCTTGGGCAAGGAAAGAAAAAATAAATTGTACTTCATCAAAATTAAGTTTTCTGTGCATCAAACAACACTATCAAGAGAGTGAAAAACGGAACTTACAGAATAGGAGAAAATATTTGCAAATCATGTATCTGATAAGGGTCTAGTAACCAGATTATATAAAGAAATCAACAATGAAAAGACAAGTAAGCCAGTTAAAAAATGGGCAAAGGACTTGAACACACATTTTTCCAAAGATATATAAATGGCCAACAAGAACATGAAAATATGCTCAAAATCATTAGTCAACAGGAAAATGAAAATCAAAATCACAATGAGATACACTTCACATCCACTAGGATAGCTATTCTTAAAAAAAGAAAATAAGTCTTGGCAAGGATATGCAGAAACTGGACCCGTATACATTGCTGGTGGGAATGTAAAGTGGTGCAGGGGCAGTGAGTGTAAAACAGTTTGGTGGCTTCTCAAAAAGTTAACCATAAAATTACTATGTGACCCAGCAATTCCACTACTAAGTATACACCCAAAAGAACTGAAAACAGGTACTCACACAAATATTTGTATGTGAATATTCAGATTAGCAAACTGTTCATAATAGCAAAAAGGTGAAAACAACCCAAATGTCAATCAACAGATGAATGGATAAACAAAATGTGATGTATATAAACAACGGAATATTATTCAGCATAAAAAGGAATGAAGTATTAATATATGCTACATGTATAAACTTAAAAAATAGGCTAAGTAAAAGAAGCCAGTCACAAAAGACTATGTGTATGATTCCATTTATGGAAAAATGTCCAGAAATAGGCAAATTTATAGAAACAGAAAGTAGATTAGTGGTTGCGTAGGCTTGGGAGAAAAATAGAGAAATGACCAATGAGTACAGGGTTTCTTTCCGGAGTGATGAAAATATTCTGAAATTAACTGTGGTGATGGTTACATAACTTTGTGAACATATAAAAACCGTTCAATTGTACATTTTAAATGGGTAGATTCTACAGTATGTAAAATATATCTCAATAAAATTATTTTAAAAGTTAATAATAGCTTACATTTATATAATATTCTTATACGTATCATCTTACTCAGTCTTACAACAATCCCCAAGGAGGAAGCTGAGCAGGAAGAGGGAAAGTGACTAATTCAGATAACCTGGACTGTGAATCTGAATTAAGCCTAGACTTTCTGTCTCAAAATGTAAGTGCTCTTTCTACAGCTAAGCTACCTTTTATGCTGCTTGCACTCACCTTAAAAAAAAAATTAAAAAGAGGTAGCAAATTGGGGCAGCCGGTTAGCTCAGCTGGTTAGAGCACGGTGCTCTCTTAACAAGGTTGCCAGCTAGATCCCCACATGGGCCACTGTGAGCTGCGCCCTCCACAACTAGACTGAAACAACTACTTGACATGGAGCTGATGGAAAAGCACACTTAATAAATAAAAGTTAAAAAAAAAAATCTAAAAAAAAAAGTTATTGAAAAAAAAGAGGCAGCAAATAGGTGAAGAATCTAACTGAAAAGAACATCTCGCTACTGGTACTGTTGGCTATAAAATGGGATGATAATGGTGTTTACATAAAAAGATCATTATTACAATTAAATGAGATCTATATAAAGACCTTTATTAAGTAAAAAAGATGGAGGAAATTTCTGAGTTACATTATTGCATGCCTTGCAGCTAAACAAATGAGCTACAAAAAAAAAAATCTCAATTTTCTGTCAATGACTCGGAACTTTTCTTAATTATCATCACTGTAAACATTCTTCCAGTCACTAAAAAAAGTCACTGATTCAGTCAACTGCCTCATTCACATAAGATGAAAAATATAAAAACCAAGCTTGAGATAAACCACCCATTACTTTTGAGCTACTTTGTGATTTTATCGTAGGATCCTATTGGCAATATATAAGAACCTCCTGTTACACTCTCCACAGTTCAGAAATACAAATTTTAGAAGGCATCCATAACCATCTGGAAACTCCAGTACCATTTCTTAAGTCTTGTTTGTTCCAATACAGGTAACCTTGGAAGCATTCACACTCCAAACAAATGTCTATTACTTGCTGCTGAATAAAAGCCAAACATTCTTGTCTAGGATACCTCACCATACTTAATACAGTCTCCAGAAGGGACAAATAGGCTCCCAGATGAAATGGAACTAACTGCTGCCTAAGAAATGCTTCTATTTTTCTTTTATGATATTAGGTAGTTAGGGAAGGATCCTAGTTCTGAGGACTATATTATTTCCTAAGACAAAAGCTAAGTTTATTTTTACCTTGAAATTCTGTTAGGAGATAGGAAAGAACTTTTGCCATTTAACTATGGCAAAAGTAATTCAGAATACTAAAGCAGCTTCTGAATATCAAAAAGCAACTTAGGGGCGGCCAGTTGGTTAGAGCATGAGCTCTGAATGACAGGGCTGCCGGTTCGAGTCCCACATGGGCCAGTGGGCTGCGCCCTCCACAACTAGATTAAAGGACAACTACTTGGAGCTGATGGGCCCTGGAGAAACACACTGTCCCCCCACATAATTTAAAAAAAGAAAAGCAATTTAACATTTGAGTTTTTTAAAAAAATACAAAATCATGCTGGAAGGATAGTGAGATACCTAATTCGTGAATTCCAAGTCGTTTTTTGGTCTTCTGAAATGTGAAGTTCTTTTTAATTAGAGTACATTTGACACACAATATTACGTTAATTTCAGGTGCATAAATTCCAAGTCTTAAATCCTGTCGAGACAGGGCTCCAAATATAAATTTTGGAAAATTATTTCATTATCCTTAAGGAAGCACAACCTTACCTCCTTTTCAACACCTCCCTCTTCTCTATGCGGTTGAACAGCTCTTGCTCGCGCTCCTTCTCTGTCATCTGTTCCAGGCGAGCCCTGTCTTCCTCATCCCCCATGAGGTCTTCTCCATAGCCATCATGGAACTCTTCGTCTTCTGAGGAAGAATCTGAATCTGAACTGGAGGAGGAGCTGTTGCTATCAGAATCTGACACTTCACCTGCAACAAAGGCCCAACCACAAGATTAGACTCTGCTGGAGAAGACTGAGGCCACAGGTGACCCCAGAGTGGCTAATCATGACTCCTTGGCTCCCAGGTACAGTGGCCTATGGCCATCTCAGCTCCCTTAGGAACAGTCCTTGGTCTGCCTTTGGCAGATGCAGACATAGGTTAGGGAAATCTAGTCCAGAATAGAAAAACGATCCATGTTCTTCTTAATTTAACATTTTTTATTTTGAAAAAATTGCAGACCTAAAGAAAAAAATTGCAAGAATAGATCTTCTACTTAGGTTCGCTCATTGTTAACATTGCCAATTGACTTTCTATATGTATAGAATAATGTATATATTTTTATTATTTATTTTACTGAACTGAGAGTAAGCTGCAGAGATTGTGACCCTTCACCCCTAAATACTTCTCCTAAGAAGGACAGTCTCTTACATAACCAATTACACAATTACCAAATTCAGGAAATTTAACATTGATGTAATGCCATTATCTAACATACAGTCTATATTTAAATTTCACCAATTATTCTAATACAGTCCTTTATAGCCACTTTTCAGCCAAATAAGGACCCGATCTAGGATCACACATTGCATTTGGTAGCTATGTCTCTCTAGTATTCTCTAATCTGTAACAGTCTGTTTTCATCTTTCATGCCACTTAATTTTTTTGAAGAATAGAAACCTAAAAATTATCTAACAGAATTTTGTAAGGTGACGATGAAAATATTCTCTATCAGAACAGTGGCCACCATGTGGCTACTGAGCAACTGAAATGTGGCTTGTGCAACTGAGACACTCAATTTTGAATTTGAATTTTTGATTAATTCAAATTTAAATAGCCAAGTTATCAAATGTCCCCCATTTGGGTTAGTTGGTTTCATTAAGAACTATTCAGGTTATGAATTTTTGGCAAAACTATTCCGTAAGTGATTGTGTTCTTTTCACGTTTGTTCTATTACTAATGATATTAAGTTAAGGCAGTGTCTCCAGATTTCTCCTTTGTATAGGCACTTTTCTTCTTTGTAGTTAGTAAGTATAGGGAGATGCTTTAGACTGTGTAAACATCTTGTTCCGCAACAAACTCACCCAATGGTTTTAACACTTGTTGATAATTCTTGAATAAATCAATTATTACTGTGGTTGAAAAATGGTGATTTTTTTAAACTATAATTTCTACATTTATTAGTTGGCATTAAAAAAAAAATAAATGTTGGGGCAGCTGGTTGGCTCAGTTGGTTACAGCACAGTGCTCATAACACCAACGTCACCGGTATGATTCCCACATGGACCAGTGAGCTGCGCCCTCCACAACTAGACTGAAAAAGAACGACTTTGACTTGGAGCTGATGGGTCCTGGAAAAACACACTGTTCCCCAATATTCCTCAATTAAAAAAAAAAAAAATCAATGTTTTAATTAGTCATTAAGTTGATTAGTGAATTCCTAATAAGAACATGTTTTACTGAGTTTTATATCCTGTTCAAGGATTTTCCTCCTCAGTCAGACCATGAATAACCAATGAAAAGAGAAGGGAAGGCATTCAGGGTAAAGAAAGTTGAGATTCTGATGCAGGGACTGACTCCTCAGGGGTTTCCTGGATGGGTTGCAGGGGCCTCATTAATCCTTAGGAATTACACATGTTTTTCTTGCTTCATTCAGAATCTCGAAGGACCACCGAAAAGGTTATGGGCTGCTGTAATGCAGGTACCTTTCCCTGTCATGTCTGACGCTGCACTTTCAACCTGCCAAGAGTGGGCATTCACTCTCAGGGTTTGCGCTGCGTGGCTCACCTTCCTCAGGGGCTGAGCTCTCAGCAGAACTGTCTTTGTCTGAACTGCCTGAAGAAGCAGTTTTATTGGCCTGTTTCTTCATGGTTCCTTTCTTCTCTATTTTTCTGGCTTTTCCTTTCTTCTTATTTTTATTGCTCCCGAATGTCCACTGTAAGGAGAAAAGAGGAAAACTGAAACAGGGACTTGACTGGGAAGAGCTGGAAGATTCAAGAGTAAAGTCTCTGACATTCATCAAAATGATTACAAGAGTCTCTATTGCTTTGGACCCAAAACAAATACACTTTATATGAAGATAAGAATTTTGAAACTTTTTGGTTAAAACTTCATAACTTCTGGTTTGTAATTTCTTAGAGACAGTAGGTAATTGATACAATAAAATTTAATTAATGCACTTTTTATCACAACAGAAAAACAAAGATATCAACATTATGGCAAGTCAACTGAGTTAACTAAAAGTCAGTGGTTACAGAAAACAGCTTCTAATGTTTCCTGTGGCAGAGATGGCAGTAATTGCTAGGGGTTGGTATGTCTGGGTTTCAGTTCACAGAGAATGGCTTAGTTCTGGAGTGAGTCCCAGGATGGCAGGATATAAAGCTTGTTAGCAGGAGAAAACTGTAGAAAACACAGGGAAAGGGGTAAGGGCCATTCTTTGACATGGATGGTAGCCCTGGTACCATCTCCAAGAAAGTAGGAAAGTAAAGTATTAATAGATAATTTTATATATGTGTATATCTTTAAAAAAAACTCTCTATATATTATACAATATAATGTTTAAATGAGCATAAATTGAAGATCCCATATATCTAAACATAGGGAACCTACAATTTGCATTATTAAAGTAACAAGCAGGCAATATACAAAAGCCAAAAAAAAAAAAAGTCCTCATCAAGCATTTTAATTATAAAGCTGAAAGAGCATGTAACCGTTTTAAAAATTCACAGACTATTTTGTTACATTAGACCATATCTCCTTTGGTATTTATCTCTATTTAGGAGAACGATTTTAGGTGAAAATACTTTACTTGGGAATTTTATTTTATGTACTATAAAGAATAGTCTTTATCTTTTCAGCATCACAGATTGAATTATAAATCTGGTATTAACATAAAATTTCTACATCTAATATTTAATAACAAAAGCACAAAGTATTTGCTCCTTCTATAACATGATCATAAATTAATCTCCTACTTCACAATGGCTAAGATCAGAAGTAAATTTATTTGGGTTTCTTTTTTGAGGAGGTGGGTAGAGGGGTAGATCTGATGAGGTTTCCATATAAGAAATGTTTCCGTATGAACTACTCTTAAGAACTATAGTCTGCTAGTTTACGTTAATGAAATACTGTGAAAGGGTGCTCTCTTAATCTTCTGATTTTTCCTTTTAATTTACTCTTAGTTATTTTAATTGCCACCTTATTTTTGTACTCAAGAGCTAGGAAGAAGGGGCAAGTGAAAATAAAACAACTACATGTTTTAGAATGATATCTTAAGTGAATGAATGGTGACTTCCCTTTATAAGTGAATTTACTTCTCAAATTTTAACATTTCAACACCTAGGATTTATTTTAGAAATAAATTCTAATGCTCCTCTTCTAAAGCCTAGTTCTCAACCATTTCAAACCTTAACCATTAAAGGAAGATAATTTTAGGTCAGTTTGAAAGAATCCAAGAGGCTCAAGTGTTCAATTTCTGTTAACTGAGCCAAAATATATCAACTTCCTATTATGACAACACAGATATTACTAGAGGCAATAAAGTATATAAAACATCTTCTGTGTTGGCTTTGGTTACAAGAAATAGCACAACCACGCACATATTCGATAGTCAATACTGACTGGGTGGTTATGAAAATGGGCATCACCCACCTCTTCCAAACAGGGTGTCTTGGCCCTTTGTACTTCTATCCAATGGGAATATGAAGAGGCTGAGAGGGTAAAGGTTGAGCTGCCGGGGTCACAGGTGTGTTAGAGTGGCGAGGTCTATTTTTGCTAGACCTACTTTTGCTAGGTCTATTTAAGATTTGGGTTTCTCATGTGTAATAGAGCCAAATTCGGGACTCCCTGGGAGAAAAAAGGTGTTTAGGAGAGCAAAAAAGACCTAAATGTGAAGTGACACAGGTAAGTCCAATTCAGGAGGTGCTACGGTGTCTCCCCGAAAATAAGACCTATCCGGACAATCAGCTCTAATGCGTCTTTTGGAGCAACAATTAATATAAGACCTGGTATTTTATATTATATTACATATTTATTATATTATATTGTATTATATTTATTATAGACACATGTGTCTAAAAGACACATTAGAGCTGATTGTCCAGCTAGGTCTTATTTTCAGGGAAACACGGTAGGACGCTATCTAGCTTCCTTATCTTTCTACCCTCTATCTGCTATAACCTGCCAGTGCCTAAGCTTAGCAACTGTCACTCCTTTGTAGTCTAGGATGTTTATCCCTTGGAAGAGAGGGAGAAAAGAGTAAAAATAGAAGAAAATAAAACATTTCCACTTAAAAAGGGCTTTCCTGGCTAAACCTGAGTGTGGGAATCTTGTCGTTGGTTTTTTTTGTTCCAACGATTGTCAAAAGAAATGAGATGACAAAGCTTCCTCACCTTTCAAGAGGCTGACTCAATACCAACAGCAAACAACCAAGCTACTTGTGTCTACTTTCTAAAAAAGTGTCTTATTTTGATAAACCTTTAAAATCTAATTTTAAGAAAAATATATGTTCACTACATGAAGCTTTAAAAAAATAGAAAAGTATTTTTAAAGTTAAAAGAAAATCACCTGTTTTTTCCACCACCTAAAGATAAATAATTACTTAAAATTTGGGGGCTAGTCTCATTATTATTCCTATTTAATACAGAGAAAGAGACTCAAATGGTTAATCTCCCAAAGACTTTTTTCCCCCTGGAGAATAGATCACATGTGTTATACATTTGTATTTACACTTGTAAACCAGAGGTTCCTGAATGTTTCTTTTTTTCTTTTTGTTCTAAGAACGTATTTTAAATACCTGCCCAGTACCTCTTCTCCCAAGATCACAGAACCTAATAAACCATAAAGGGGATGGTCAACACTTGTGGCAGTCAAAATCAATATAGAAATATCTTAATCCAGCCATTAGCGCAGAGATTGCTCACCTATCCCTGCAAAAGCCTTATTCTGTTGTCTCTGAAACAGAGGGAAAATGAATTCTTTCATTGCTAGAGCGTGGTAGTAAATAGTAGTTTAAAGTGTAACAGGCAGAATTCAAGGGATGATCTTAGGCTTTCCCCCTGTCCAGCAAAGAGGAGAGGTAATGACCTGGCATTTCTTAACTTGTGCTGGGAACAACGGCTGTACTGAAAGGCAAGCTCTGTTGTGACCTTGAAAGTGTCCTAAAATGTACCACACAGAAGTCAAGAATGAGAAAACGAGTGCCTAGTGATCTGCATTTGAGTAGAGGCCAGAACATCCCCCAGTGAGCTGTTCAAAAACAACCTGGGAAATGGAAAGGATCCATTGTCATCAGGACTCCTCCACATTGAGGTCCTGCTTTCTCAAGCAGTCTACATGTACGCAGGCCCACACATAACAAGGGAAGTAGCACGCATATACGCGGTGAAGAAAACCTGAAACTGGAAGGAAGATGTTTTCTTAATAAATTAAGAGATTAGTAGTATTATAGTTTGACTCTCACGGATGTAACAGACATTCTAATGGGCAGCAATGATCTAATGATACAAGTAAGGTTGGTACTACACAACCCTGTGCCAGGCTGAGTGTGTGCCGGGCGTTATAAGCAGGTCCTTACTTTGGGAAGTGGCTGACCTTCCTGGCACTCAGCGGAAAGACAGGAAGGAACAGGGGGTGGGGAGAGGTTTCTTTGAAGTTGGGCGGCATTGAGATGCTGAGTATCCGGAAGGTATAAAAGCAAAGAAATGTCAAGATTTCAGAGGTTATCTCTAATGGGCAAGGAAGACCATATTCTAGGCCTCAGGACCTGGAGTAAACACCCAGATACTCCAAAATAAATTTACAAGTGAAACAAAATACTTCAAGGTAGTAGGGTTCAAGAAGAACAGCTGGGTTACTGATAAACTATACTGGAATTAGGGGTTAAAAGAACTGGACAACAGCCCAAGTCCTTCACCTGAGACTGTTTCCTTATCTGTACAGTAGGAATAACAATACTGCCTTGGGCTTGACCACCTATGGGAGCAGTGTGAGACTCAAAGAAGACAGAATAAAAGAAGTTTAGAGCACATCAGAAACCATGAAGTTCTATGTAAACGCAGGGTACTATTTTATTTGGGAACAGAAATGCAGAACTTCTGTGAATTTGTTTTATTATCTGAAGCACAGGAGTCCAGGTGAGCTCTATGACCCCTTGGAGTTTTAAAGAGGTAAGATTCTATATGAACTGAGTGTTACATTAAGTCAAAAGTGTTCTGTACTCATTATTCTAGATCTTGACAGCGGCTAGCAAAGAGGTGTGTGGGAATGGCATGGTTCCTGATTTAGGTGTTTGTTTTTTTTCTCTGAAAGTAGAAAAGGGTCAGTGGAGTTGAAGAGTAAATGCAATTTAATGTCAGCCTAAAGAATATGAACAATGGCTTAGCTTTCTTTTCTACTGTGTAATTAATCAAAGTACAAAGGACACTACTGTATTTTATAATCAGACAATCACATATATTTAACTGGAAAACATAGAGAATCCCTACACTTAATCACAAAAACTTACTCTGGTTATGGAGACAAAAACAAAAGTGAAACAGATGTGATACTAAAAAATGAAAAACGTAATCAGTACTCCCTTCCACTGTTTGGTAGGAAGTGTCAGAATTTGTTGTAAACAAGTTTAAGCAAGCAGTCTATGAAAATCACTTTATTTTTTCAAATTCTTGTGATGAGACTTTAATGGTGTCTAGATAAATGAGGTACTACTATATGATGATCTACATAGCCAAGAAGTATGTAAAAATAAGGCTTGTAAGCAACCCAAATAGCTGTCACTAAGTTCAAGTACTAAAGCAGAGTATTCCAACCTAAACTATATGGGGTCCCCTGGTTTCCTGACCCCAGAGCAGATCAGATGCAGGAAGTTGGAAGTAGAACAGATTACCAAGAAGACGAGAACAATGGCCACTTCTTACCTACAGTAACGAGGAGAAAGAAAAGGTATAAAAAGCAGAACCACACAGCTCGACATTTTGGAAGTCATTATTTCACAGTACAAGAACTGCCCATTCATAATCATGACTAAATCAACAAGAAAAACAACTACATATAATAACATTTATCAAAAAAAATTTTTTCATATATAGTGGGCTTTATATTTTAAACTTTCAAGAGTTTAGTTTCAGTACTGGGATAATTCATCTATGTGGAACATCTTGTTCTGGAGGTACTGCATGAAAACTTTACTAAATCACAAGAAACTACTAGCTTAGCAGGGAAGGCCTTTATCAGAAGCATGTGTTAATTATGTATTATCTGAAAGGTAAAGCAGTAACAAAATGCTCTTGGATATCTAGGCTGACTTCCTGGAAAATTGTTGTTACTAAATGAATGTATAAGTAAAAGTTGCATCTTTTTCAAAATGTTCTATTAATAAAAATATTGAAGGGCTGGCCCGGTGGCTCAGGTGGTTGGAGCGCCGTGCACCTAACACCAAGGTCGTGCACCTAACACCAAGGTCGTCGGTTCGATTCCCACAAGGGCCAGTGAGCCGCACCCTCTACAGCTAAGACTGAACAACGGCTCTCCCTAGACTGGCTGCTGTGAGTCGCCGTGAGCTGCTGTGGGCTGCTGTGTGCTGCCATGATTGGCTGGCGGCCAGCATGAGGGGCCAGCAGCCACTGTGAGCGGCCGGCAGCTGGCAAGAGGTGCCGTGAGCTGCTATGTGACTGGAGACCGACTGCCTCAGCCGGAGGGGAGGGAGCGCAAGGCTCATAATACCAGCATGGGCCAGGGAGCTGTGTCCTATACAACTAGACTGAGAAACAACGCGCTTGCACCGGAGTGGAGGGCGGGGAGCAGAAAAAGGGGGGAAAAATTATTGGAGCCAGCAAGAGATAACAGTGTAACTAGATCAAAGTGGGAGAGCCTGAAAGATCAGATGGGGTAAGAAAAACAGAGTAGGAAGAAGCTTCAGAAAGAAGTAGAAAAAAATGGAATGGGGGGGAAAGCAAGAAGAGACCAGAGTCTTCGAAGAGGCAAGTGGGACCATAAACTCAAGGAGGAAGGCTGACAAAAGTCTTGAGGAAGAAAAACAGGTGTGACAAATGCTGAACTACAGGGCTGGAATAAATGCTTGTATTTCTCAAAAATGTTGAAAACAAGACTATACATGAAGCTTTAAAAAATAATAATTCTCGTTTAGGCAAAGGGTAGAGAACATAATTCAGCTGTTTCCTCAACTAAGTCTAATGTAGTTATATTTAATTTTGAATAACAATAAAAAAGGTTTTCTTGGTGATTTTGACTGGCAACAAGTGAAAATCTAGGCTTTCTTATCTAGCTGCAAGTATCTGTTTCTATATGATCCACTGTGTTTCTAAAAAAAAAAAAAGACTGAACTACTTGATTTAGGACTCCATTCCTCCTAACAAACAGATTTCTTTGTGTTGGCCATTTAAAAAAAAAACAAAACACCCCACCTCATGAGTGAGCAGCTACTAGCTCTTCTTCTCCTAACTTTGTTTTTCTTCCCTGTCACTCCTGTTTGTTCTCTTGGTGGTGCTTCTTCTATCAAACGCGTCCAGGGACAGGAAGTGACAGTACCACAGTGCACCAGCACAGCATTATGACCTACCCAGGTGTGGGCAATGTAAGACTTACAGATAGAATTCTGTCTCTTATTTTTATATGTGCTCCAAGATATGCATTCACCAAAAATAACACATTCACATATTCTCTTTCATTAAATGTAGGGTTTTTTTCCCCTTGCAAAGCTACTATACATGAAACATCTACTATGCCCTCCCTAATGGAACGTCCAATGCACCCACTTTTTCTGGATAGGAAACTTGCATAATTTTCCCCTATTCTGTCCCCACCCTTCCCCAATCAATTAGCTAGATATGTGCTTGCTCTAAAATCATTGCATGGCTCTCCTTATAACAAATCACCCATTAATCTTCTCAGGTGCTCTTGACCAGTTTTCTGTCCTAGTAAATCTGAGGGGACCAACATACTTTTCTTTCTGTATTCATTGTTCACTAATGACAATAAACAATAAAAAAGGTGGTAGGGGAGAAGGGTTGGGAGGTGCATTTGAAAAAACTCCAGAGTAGCTTCTGGTACAACCAGGCTCCATCTGACTGAGAATTGCTGCTTTAATAACCAAATTTCTAAAAGACTAGTTTGTAAGAAATAAGGATATAAAAATCAGAGCAGAAATTAGAAGACATAGAAAATTACCTCAGTATATGTGTTTTTTAGCTACGGAGAGGTATAATTATGAGAAAGAGAAAAAAGCAATGGCTTCTGTCTCAAACTTTATATTCTAAGGATCTCTCAGAAGTCCCCTCCTCACTTCAAAGTATCTTCACGGTGGCCATAAATCTGAGTTCACAGCAACCCCACTGAGTTCTCTAGTGGTTGGCAGGATTTTTTTTTTTTTTTTGGCAGGATTTTTAAGAAGAGATTTTCTTAATATTTTTGGACATTTGCTTAATTGTCCGAAGTAATGAAATATTCACCCTAAGCTGAGGTGCTCAGCTAGCAGCCTGGGCCAAGCAGTGACAATGCACTTAAGAACAGGTGCTTTCCAGAATGGCCATGATATCGAGGCTGCTATTCCCAGTGAGTTGGGGGAAAGTAGACTGGAGTAGAGCTGCAGGAAGCCTGTAGGCCCCCATGGGGGGCTGGGACCTGGAGGCAGCAGCAAGAGCTAAGAAGCTTGTGGAGGGAAAGTTACTGAAAGTCTCATTTCCCACTGGGCAAAGTACAGCTTGCCTGTCAGCTTTTCCTCCAGTAAGTGCATGAGCTGTTGGGTAGTATTCTCCGGTGAAGACTTTTAAAGTAACAACTTGGTTAAGTTGCTGCAAGTGACAAAGGGAACCCTAAGTTGCAAAAGTTTTTATGGACTCTGGATGTACCCTAGCACAAGTTTTGGGCTTCTCTAATGCTGCCGAGGTGATACACATTCTGCCTCCTGGGAGAAGCAGCTAAAAAGGATGAAGGGAATCCCTACAGTAACTGCATACTCTTCTGATTTAATGACAGAAATACGGAGAATGAAATACTTCATAGGATAGTTACTGCTTTGTATCTTAAGGAATTGCTAAGACTATAAACATGTTACAGGGTATTCCAGACATAACACAGATTCACACTTAACAGAATATTGTTACTCGGGGGGAGGGAACCCACAGCATCTGACTTCTGAAACATGAAAAATAAAAGTAGTTGATGTAGGAATAGTAGGAAAGAGAAATTATTTCAAGATTTTCCTGTATTGTCTGTGCATTTCAAAAAAGAAAATGGAAAAACAAAACAAGCAAATTACTTCACAGAGCTCACTGCTTTTCTCACAAACTGGGTTATTATCAATTTGAGAGGAATTAAGGCTCCTCCATTAAAAAAAAAGAAACACAAAATGAAACTCACATATTCACTACCTCTGGCTGTAGAAAGCAATTTTAGGTATATTAAATTATTTAAGATTAAGAAATCATCACTACAGTCAATTAGAATGCAATCATTTCTAATTTGCATACACAGGGCACTAGCAAAAACTGCTCTCGCTGTTAACTAAATTTCATTATAATAAAAACCATTTTTCACTTTAGTGGAACTGTAAAACAAAATAAGTACATAGTAAAAACATTTTCCTAGACTGCAGGGTAAGAGATTAAATAGAAAGGTGATATCCGGCCTCTCTCTAGGAAATTATAGTCATGTGACAACAGGGACATGTTCTGAGAAATGCATCGTTAGACGACTTTGTTGTTGTGCCAACATCATAGAGGGCACTTACACAGACCTATGTGGCACAGCCTATCATACACACCTCGGGTATGTGGCACAGCCTATTGCTCCAAGGCTGCAAACCTGGATAGCGTGTTACTGTACTGAATACTGTAGACAAGTGTAACACAATGGTAAACATTTGTGTATCTAAGCATACGAGTATGGAAACGTAGAAAAGGAACAATAACAATATGGTATAAAAGATCAAAAAATGGTCCACCTGCAGAGGGCACTTACCATGAATGGAGCTTGCAGGACGGGAACTTGCACTGGGTGAATCAGTGAGTGAGTGGTGAGTGAATGTGAAGGCCAAGGACATACTGTCCACTACTGTCCACTTTATAAACACTGCCCCACAAGCCCTCCCCCTGCTTCCTTCTGACAAGGTCAGAAATAGAACATCGAAGCTGTCAATGCTGCTGCATGATCAGGGATGTGGGCTGGATTGATTGGAAATATCGAGGAGAAACTGGCTGGCTGAGGCCTACATCACCGTAACAGTGACTGTAGGAGAGAATGAAAGGTGGCCTGAGGATCAGTAGGAGTAAGTAATAAAGATGGAGAGCGAAACGAACATAGGGGATTGTCGTGGCAATGTGGTTTGGGCTACTGCATGATGGAGCAGAGGGCGGATTAAGGAACTTTGTGGTACTCATCAAAAAAAAAAAAAAAAAAAGAGGGTTTTTAACATGGAGAGGGTATAAAACTGAGGACCCAATATTTGACTTTGGAAATTGGTGTTTGGTTCCACTGACCTCTCTGGCACAAAGGACTCTGTCTGTCATTGAATTGATGGAAGTAATAAATCTTATCTATGCTTTACTTCATCACTGCCTGAAAATCTTTCCAAAGTACGGGACAGGCTGGCTCCACACGACCACAGAAAGCTACTACTGAAGTGACAGTGGCCCTTAATACTTGTTAAGGGAGCTCCTGTGGACCTGTGTCCTTGTACCGTATCTTAGGCCCTCAACAAAGGATTTACAGCAATGTACTGCAAAGCCCATCAAGCCAGCTCTGGGAGTGCCCTCTGAATACGCAGCACTGTGGGGACAGGCTCCTCTGTGCTGAAACAGGCCAGTGCCTGACTGGCCGGGATGGAATCCGTGCACTCAAACCTGAGGTGCTGTGAGCGACAGGGAAGCTACCGCCAAGCCCCACAGATAATGCTCCTGTCAGAGAAAAAGGTATTCCTTCTGAACCACATATCCTGGCATTTTTTACAGGAAAGCTTCTTGTCTTGCTCAAGTATTTCCTCCTGAAATATGGCATACTTGATAGAATTTCTTCTCTAACATGAAAGTGGGATTAAAAAGATGAGAAATAATAGAAGAGATGACGACTAACAAGTGCCCCTTCTGCAGTAGAGCTGAAAACAAAAACTGAAAAATGTCCACAAATGCCCTGCAGAGACACCTACGAGGTACCTAGAAGCACAGGGAACATGACCATTCGAGAGTTTCCCTCAGTTTTGTTTCCCTAAGAAGTTCTTGTAGCTCTTAGGCGTAGGGCTCAGGTGAAGGAATAGAGACCATCGGGAGTCAGCGACACCGAGCCCCCCAGACACCTGTCAATCCCAGAGGCCGGAGCCCTGCACTCACCTCGTCATCACTGTCAGACGTCTCAGAGTCTGAGGAGGCTGCAGGCTGACTCACGGGGGGCTCCTTCTCCTCAGAGTCGCTGCGCTTCCGCTTGGCCAGGGACAAGAGCTCCTAATAGGGCACAAGTAGTCACATGAGTTTTGTTCAACAGAGAAGAAACTCCAAGAATAATAAAACGCCTGTCCTCTCTAGATCTCTTCTACCTCTTGGTGTTTTCAAGTGAAAAACACCATCATAGGGACTTTTATCACAACTGCCAGGATTCCCAAGTGCTAAACAAAACCTGTGCCTTCCCTCTTAATGGCAAATATATGTCTGAAATGGAAAAGTGACGATGGAAAACTGAACTGGAGGCTATTTTCAAATTGTCACCATTTTCTCTGTAAGCTACAGAAGTACTGATTCTCAGCAATTAATATGATCAGAACCATGTCTACAAAGGTAATTTGCTCCCTGTTCTTACTGATAGAGCTAATCCATACGCTGAGCATCCTCTTCCTGTAATTCATAGTAAAACTGGCATTTGTGGGGCTGCAGTGAATAAGATGACAAACTGCAAGTTTCTGAGGTTGTTTTTTATTTTGAATGCTTAAACCAGAAAAAAAACAAAAAACAAAACACCCATGTATTTCTGGTGGTTGATCCGCGGTCTGACAACAAGCAGTAAATGTGCGGGCCACTACATTAGAATCCTAATTTGACAATCCCACTATTCCCATTCACCGCTTCTACCTTGTCCTGGTGATTTAGGAGAGACTAGCGGGTGAGGAAATGTGCCACTATGTAACTCAGGGCTACAACCAGGATTTGCTCTCAAGGGGTTCCCCTTTCCTGTTACATCTCTCCAACTCAGTCACTTAAAAATGCAACAAACAAAAGGATACTTGCTCTAGTTCTGGCTCTCCGTTAATAGCAACGCCAGTCCACAATTATACTGTACTTACTAGACGCCATGTACTTTCCTAAGCATCTAACATTTAATCTTCACAGCAACCTTAAGGTAGGTTTCGTTATCATCCCCATTTAAAGATAAAGAAACTAAAGAGCAGGCAAGGTTAAGTAACTTAGCCAAGGTAATACAGCTAATACATGATGGCACCGGGATTCAAAAGAGGGCAAATAGAATCCTAGCTCCTAATTCAGTCACTCACGATTTACTAGTCTAAAACATTCCCCCCTTCTGCCAAAAAGAGAAAAATGCAACAAATAAATACTAGCAGTATTACTTCTTGATAATGATGGTGCCATACAATTATAGGTCAAGTGCTAAGATAGATTTTAAAATAATAGACTGCTATAAAGTATCTGTTTTCTTCTTCCAGTCTCTTTCTATTTTAGGCGTATACCCTCCTCGGCCAGAATGAGAAAATGACCTTCTCAGATTAACAGATGACATGCTCTCTTTCATAAGCAGTCATGAAATGTTACTCATTTCATTAGAGAGCTAGCACACCAACTTCCTGAAAAGGCTGAAGATCATAAGAACACTCTATTTTTTTTCATTCGGAAACGGTAACTCCTACTGATCAAATGCAAATTATAGCAATGTTTGTGTTTACGGTCTTTTAAAAACTTGAGGTGTAACTGACATACAGTACATTTTTTCCTTTCTTATGTATAGCTCTATGAGTTTGATAAATACATAGTTTAACCACTCCCACAATCAAGATATATGGACAGTTCCATTATTGCTCCAAATATTGCTGTAATTTGCATTTGGTCAATAGGAATTACTGTTTTGTAGAGTGTTCTTATGATTTTCAGCCTTTTCAGGAAGTTGGTGCTCTTCAAATTCCTCCCTCCATCCCCTGGCAACCACAGACCTGCTCTCTGTCCCTATAGGCCTCCTTATAGAATAAATAAATCTTTTACAGTATATAGCCTATTGAGTCCAGTTCTTTTACTTAGTATAACACATTTGAGATTCATTCATGTTGCAGCATTTATCAGTGACTTACTCTTTTTTATTGTTAAGTAGTATTCCATTGAATGGATGTACCACACTTTGTTTATCCATTTATCAGTTGAAAAACATTTGGGTTCCCAGCTTAAGGCAATTATATGTCCACATACAGGTTTTCATGTAAACATAAGTTTTTATTTCACTTGGGTAAATACCTAGGACTGGGACTGCTGAGTTATATGGTAATTTGTGTACAGTCTTTATTTACTATTATTTTCCTCACATTACCTTAATGCAAATTTATAAAATTTAGAAAGACTTCTGGTAGGTAATCTCTTTCCTGACCGTTTGAGGTTCACGAATATACCAGAATTCTGTTTTGATACCAACTCATAACAGGGACTTGGATACACTAACAATCGGATCCTTCTCTGGAACATTAACTATTACAAGCAGTAGACAACCATCACAAGTTACTATAACTAAAGTGCTAAGATGTTACTACAGCCTTTGTGTTCAAGAGGTCCCACTCTATACTACAAATCTAACAAACAGCTCTCCTTCATCAACGAACAACTGCATCTGAGAGGTAATCCCGCTTCTTCTACGACAGTAAGTACCGTATTAACAATAGTATGGAGACAGCAAAGACCTTCTTCACAGGGTGAAAGATCCCCTTTTCCGAAGTTGAGAATTATACAGGAAGTTATCAGGGGAACTCATTAGCAAGGCTACTCTATATAGTTAAGTCCTTTATATTCTATTGAGGGCTCTTAGATACAGCGGAACAGACCAATGTACAACGGAAAGGTCTTTCCAACACTGCACATAAGAAGAGACCATCAGATTTGCTACCTGTTAGGGTTAATTTATCCAACGCCTGTACTCAAAAAAGCCAATCCAAGCCTGATTCATGCACAAGGGGTAGGTCCATCTGTAGCTCTCTCCTGCCAGCCTGCTTCACTGTGCCCCACCGGCTGAGACAATGTTTCTGTGTATCCAGTGGTTCTCTCTCACCATCATCCTTGCATTTCATCTCACCCAGTAAAAACTGTCCTTACTTATGTCAGCGTTCCTCTAGTGGAATAGCAGCATGGAGTGCCAGCATGGTCTATCAAATTTAAGCTGAACTAAAGAACTGCTTAAAGTAATGCCAACGTCCAACACACTACAGGTATGGCTGTGTAGGATGCCATGTCTGGCTTCTAGGGCAGTTTTATTAACACTGCTTAAGAGCCATATTTAACATTAAACTGCCCAAATTGAGACCCTGTAATATAGCAACTCTAATTGCACTAGGGTAATGTTTATTAAAACAGCATTATTATGGCTAAGATTAGAATTCTAATCCATCAATATGTGAAGACTCATAAACCTTAAGATTTAATTCCCCCACCCCAACATTCACAAATAGTGTATTTTCTGTGATGTCATGTTAGGATCGACCTGTAATAAAGCAACTTACCCCCCCTTACTTAAAGGAAATTAAATCTCACCTCTTTAATCAGACCTCCTATGATCACATGTAACTTGTATCCATATTCTGCACCCCAGAAAGAGAGAATACAATCTCATATGGACACACCTCAGAGGTGTTTATAGCCAATTAGCATGCTGAGCTATCTCCCACTTATTCATTCCCCAAATATAACTAATGTAAGTAATTAGTACTAGCTAGGGTGACCAAACATCTGGGTGTGCTCAGGCCTGTCCTGCTTTCAGCACCGCAAACCATGCATTCTGGGAAACTCCTCAGTTCCAGGCAAACAGAGACAGTTACTGACCCAACAACCAGTACCTAGTACTACCCACCAAGCCCTGGACAGACAGTCATGAAGAAAAGATACACAGTCCTTAAGCTCATGGAATTTAAAATCAAGTCAGGCAGACAGACAACATACAAGTAAAGAAAACAAGTATGCCTGGTGCTAAGAAGGAAGTGAATAAAGTGAAGGGGAACCTGTCTGAGACGGGGTGATCAGTGGAAGCTCCTCTGAGGCAGTGTCATTTAGGTCGAGACTAGAAACTTTGGGGGAGAAAAAGGAGTGCACTTTTTTGGACAGAGTCTCCAGACAGAATAGCTAAGGCCCTGATGCTGACAACAGCTTAGCTTTAGTCAAATAACGGAAAGAGAACCAATGTGAATGGAGCTTAGCAGGCGAAAGGAAGAATGGCACATGGTAGGTTAGAGGTAGGAAGAAACCAGATCATTCCGAGGTTTCTAGAGCAGGATCAGGAGCCTGGCTTTTATTTGAAGGCAGTTGGGAGCCATCAAATGGTTTTAAGCAGGGGAGTAACCATCCCCTGAGGGTTTGTAAAAGACTATCCTGATCCCAGAGGGGCCAGGGTGGACATGCAGAGAGGAGTCAGAAGGAATCCACAGCAACGTCTCCAGAATGGATGGTGACCTGGGCAAGGTAAATAGCCACAGGGACAGACAGAGGTGGGAGGACTGAAGAGCTGCTGAGGAAAAGTGCAGTAATTCACGGGGGTTTAAATATGAGGTGTTAATTCCTATTCTTTCACACCAAAACTGTTGGTAGAAGTCCATGACTCCAACAGTGGACATTAGTCAGTTTTCAGGAGTAAGGAATGGAACCAATGTATACGTGGTTTTGAGGGGACAAAGAGGTATTTCTGTTTTTTGTAGGGACTGTTTCAATAAGAATGTACTGTTTTTATAATATAAAAAAAGAAAAATCAAAACAATGAGCATAAACATGAAAATCCTTCTAAAGTAATAATCCCAAAGAGGCAGCATAACAATCCTTTACATTATTGGCACTAAATATGGCAACTTTCCCTTCAAGTTTCCAGCAAAATAATTATAGTTGTAGATAAAATACTGAGTTACATAAATGCCCATAATTTTACAGAATTGACAAAATAAAACCTGTTTTCAACCATCCAAAACAAAAGGTACATAAAAGTTTAAAGAAGTTCTACTGCTAACTTGTTTTTACTTAGTTCTCTCTCCCAATACACTTTCTAACTAATGCAGATTTCCATTCCTTAAAGGGAAATCATCATTATAGCAGAGGCCCTGCAGCAAGAACCCCCAAACTGACAATGGTCCTTATCTCTGTAGGTGATCCTTTTGTGACCAGGCTAGAAAACTTGGTAAGCAGCGTTTGCTAAGTAGCATCTGCTTATTCAACAAAGATTTATTAAGTGCCTACTGTGTGTCAGGCATGCATTATTTTCAACTACCTACCTGATGTCGCCACTTGGATTATCTCACAGACAACTTTAAACTCTACACATCTAATACTGAACTCAAGATTGTCACCTTTAAACCTGACCTTCCTCGAGGGCTCCCTCTTTCACGCCAGAACCTCCTCATCCTCACCCCAACTCCAATCAGTCATCAAGTCCTCTCAGTTATATATCCTGAATATTATGTCCAAATCTACTTTCTGTTGTCTCTGTAACTACCATACCGATTCACGTCAGGCATTCATTCAGCAAATACTGTGTGCTGCATGCCAGGCACGGTTCTAGGTGCAGAGATAGTACGGTGAACAAACAGCCCTTCCCTTCTGGAGCTTCCAATCTAGTGGAGCTTATGCTGTCAACCTTCTCTCACCTGGACTCTTCTATCCATCCGCCACCTAACTGGTGTCCCCCTCCAGATTACTACCCACATAGCAGCCTGAGCAAACTTGTTAAAAGGCAAATCTTAACACCTCTTCCAGCTCAAAATCCTTCAATGGTTTCTCATTGCTCTCGGAATGAAGTCTAAAGTCCTTACAATTGCCAACATGGCCCTGCCTGTGGTTCTGAACCTTTTAACCTCCGGAGACAGTAAGCTCAATTATACCTCATGACTCAGTGTACATGTACATGCATATACATGAAACACCAATTTCACAAAACAATACTTACTATGAGGTCTGACACACTTGATGCTTTCTATTTGATTCAATTTCATTTCTATTTTTAATGCTGGCTGTGATCCACTAAACTCAAAGGGTCCAAACAGACTACTTCTGCAGCTTCATTTGCACCACTCTCTCTCCAATTAGTTATATTTTCATCACTGCTTCTTTCAGTTTCATGCGGGTGCTAAGTCCTTCCTGCCTCAATATTTCTGTACATGCTGGTCCCTCAACCATGAACACTCAACACTTCCCTGGACTCTTCGATCTCTGGCTCTCCTTTTCCCTGACACGTATTCCATGTCTCAGTTCACATGTCACTCCCAAAGGCTCGTATATAATAGGATGCCACACTCAGTATCCTGGCTCTTCCTTCACACAGTCTGTAGTGAAATGACCCTCTGAGCAATGCTGGCCCCTGCTCCGCCCTCCTCTCATGCCCCTCCTTTATTTCCCTCTAAACTCCCTGAAGGTGGAAACTGTTTCTACTTTGTTCACAGGAGCCCTAGTGCCTGGCACTGTGTAACACATTTGTTGGAAGAGAAACAATCTCTGCCCTTGGGGAACTTACAGTCTAGGAGGGGAGCAGTAAGTACACCAACAGAACTGGTGTCAGAAGATGGGTTTTGAATTTTTCCTAAGAGATTCTCTGTTAAAGCTCCCCTGAGACTCAATCTTCTCGGCACTATTTTCAAAGAAAAGTTGAGTGAAATTACCAAGTGAGTTACATCAAGTTAGATGAAACATTATGACACAAACTAAAAACTTCACAAGCCAACCCTGATATTTCTCACAAGTTCGCCCTAAACTTTACTGTAAAAAAGACTGTGTTAATGAGAAACACAATTTTAAATTTCCCAACTTGAATGGGGAAGGTTTATGGAAGGATACTTTGTAACAATGATACTTTTTTACATGTAATATCTAAAAATAATTCCTAAAAAGTACTTAGGGGGCCTATTCTCTCAAAGATAAATTTAACCATTGCCACTTCAAGTAGGATGAGCAGAGAAAAACAGGACATGACAACATAAGCATCATTTAAAATAAGAAAAGAAATAAACTCAAGTAATCCAATATGTATGTAGCTCAATTTTTTTCCTTGAAAAAGGCAGAGTAAAGTTTTCATAAATACTGAACTTTATCACTCTGAATAGAGAACTCTGATTCCTTTATTATCTTGGATGCTTTTCATTTTCTAGAACCCACTGCATAAATATTATTTCATAAAGAGTGACACATATTATCTCCATGGAGGCACATGATGGGGTAAAAAGCCTAGGTTTCCCTCAAATTCTGTTTTGTTTTTTTCCAAGAGGTGCCAAAGGCAAGTATCTTCATGATTTGCAATTTTAAAATGTTGAAGAAAGGGTGTGGCCAACATAAAAAGTAAAGTCACTATCAGGTCACATGTTAAAAGAAATTCTTCGAATTCTCAAAGGTTTGAGCTTTTAAAAGCACCGAAAGTTAAAACAGATTTTAAACAACTCTGATTTAGTTACTACATACCTCTTCCCATCAAGAAGCAAGGCAAAAAAAAAATACAAAAAACAGGCCTCAATAAAAAGCATCCAACAATTCAAACAGCTTCAGAGATCTAGAAGAACCACCAGCTTTGCCACCTTAAACATCTCTGTTAATTTCTTTCAGTTATACCTGCACACACTTCAAGACACGAAGTTATTTCTCTCCCAAACTACTTAAGAGTGTCCTGCTAAAAAGATCAGCATCAGAGGTGGTCTCAAGCATTAACATAATAAGTACCTGGGCTGTACCTGGTAAAAATGCAGAGTCCAGGGCTCTATCCCCTGAGGATCTGATTCAGTAGGTCTGGGATGGGAGCCCCTGCAAAGTACATTTTAAATAAGCAACCCAGGTAGCTTCTCACACAGGTGGCCCTCCTCCCACCACCAGAAAAAAACCACTGTAGAAGACTCACCTGCCTCACCTTCAGCAAGGACTAAGTTGATGATAATACTTCTGACATAATGGCTTAGATTCCCATCGGGAAAACCCAGGGATAAAGGACCTCCTATGTTCCACTCTCACCCTAGACACTCAGAGAGTTGTCATGGTTTGTTCTTTTCCCCAAGTACAATACACTAGACAACAAATACGATGCTATAATCCCAAATGAAGACCTAGAACTAGATGGAGCAGTCCAAGGCACCTTGGTCAGGAAAGGCCCAGAATGCATTCGTTTTGTTCTCAGGATTCTTAAAGACCCCCAAAGCAGGCTGACTGAACTTCTGCTAAAGATTTCTAGTGAAAACTTCTAGAGGGCAGAGATTTTTCTCTGATTCCTCTGACAGCCTGGCACAGTGTTGAACAGACAGGTAGATTGAAGGCACTCTGTTAAGATGTGCAGGGAAAGAGAATTTTGATCTGGTTCCCATCTGATAAAAGAATGACAATGAGTGGTTGAAGAGGAGGAAGTTGAAATTGCTGTTAAAATGTATTAGGTATTACTTACACATTTCATGCTAATTTCTTTTTACAAATAGAGTTGGGTTTAAAGTTGCAATCCCCTCCAATTCTTAACTTTGGAAAAGCTCTTTGTGGATCTCTCTACCACAAAAGGAAGCTCTCAACTCATTTCATTTGTCAGAATTCTGTGGAAAATCACTAAGGACAGAATAATCTGCTTATTTCATTCATCATCAGAACCGACATCTTGACAGTGCTTTACCAAGAAAGCCCCCCAAATAATCTTTATAATTGATGTACCAATTTTCTCTAAACTATTCAATGTACTTTACAAACATGAATTCTAGCAACACGGAAAATGGCCATAATACACATTCTCATTTTGCAATATGAAAAAGTAAAAGACTAACAGATTAATTGGAAAGAGTACATACGCCTTGTTGTTGTGCAGATTTGGGTTCAAATTCCAACTCTACCAATTACAAGTTGTGTAAATTTGATAAGTTACTTCTTCAATCTCCATTTTCCTCATATATAAAATGGGGAAAATCATACTTAACTTCATAATTTGAAAACTTGACAATTTAAATAAAGCACCTAATTAAGTGACTAGTTCACCCTAGGCACTATGTAAATTGTAGCCGATGTCATTATCGGAAATAACTACATTTCTAGATCAGAAAATAGTCAAAAACAAAAAAGTTCTAATTCTCCTAAGTGTCAGTCTAAAATTATCAACCAAACTTTTACAGTCAAGAATATATATTTTTTATATTTTTGCAAATTTCAAGAGCCTTTCATTGAGAATATTTTTAACTTACCTTTCAATCGTATCCCCAAACAAGATTTCTATCCCTTTGATACTTCTCCAAAGGCCCCATGACTTCCCCACCCCATACCATCATTTTCAAAATAACCCTCTTCAACACACCTCCAGCCCCTCCTCTTAAAGTCCTCCCCTTCCATGCCCCAATATTTTAGTCTTAAGACCTCTGGCCTAATACAAATGACGCCCAGGAAGCCACTACACAAAAGCTTTATTTGCAACTGCTTGTACCAACATTCTTACGTACAAATACTTGATCCTAACGATAGCACAATTATTGATAGATATACAAGGCTAATGTTATACCTAGATTTTACAGTTACGACCAAAGATATAGCTAGAAAACAGCATAGCCCATCCTAAAACTCAAATTTTCAGATTCCAAGTTCAGTACTCTCCCTACGCAACTTACAAAGCTACTACTCTTGTATATTCTTTGTATCATTTGTTCACAAAACACAGGGGAAAACCCTTTTTTGCATCACTAGAGCATTACTACAAAGACAGCTTCCTCCCTACAGTGCTTTTCTAGAGTATATAAACAGTTCAAGCAACCCCCCCAGGACATTGAGACCAAAAGTTACTTTCTACACTTCCTGCACAATCTTCAAGTAAGAAAGAATTCTGGGATGCTGCATGAAAACGGCTAAGAGATCTTAGTCTCAGTCCTTCCATATCGCCCTATGTACTGCTCCACTTCTGACCTCTTTCCTTCTTCTAAGAGTTTTCTTCAGTCTGATATCTCATCAGGGACCCTTCTCAACCACGAACGACCCTAGTTGCCAAAAAGATTCGTGCCCGCAGCTAAGTCTTCCTCGCTAAGCACCGCAGAGGGTCTCCGGAACATTTACGAATGCCCCTCCTCTCCGTCCACACTCCTTGTCTGAAAAACTTCATCTTCCAGAGTCCGCACCTTCTCGTCACCTACCCCCCCCAAACCCCAAAGCCCCACGCTCACCCCTTGCACCTCCTCCAAAACCTCCCAGCCTCTCAGGTTGGCCGGCGATACTTCCTACCTTTCCCGGCCCGGATCGTTTGGCCTGCAGCCCGCCGCACCAATCTGGTCCCGGTAGATGACGGACCCTTCCGATCCCCCGAACCCGAACCCGAGGCCCACCAGCCAGGTCCCTGCCCCGCCTCCCCGCCCAAGGCGCCAAGTCCTCGGGGCTCAATCTCCAGGCCCCGGCGGGACTCCATGGGTCCCGGGAGATGCAGGGAGGATAGGAAGGAGGCAGCAGCGGCGGTCAGGGAACGGGGCTGGCTAGGCACTCGGGTCGGGAGGCCCCGGGCCCGGCCGGCTCCCGGTTCCCGTGGCCCGGACTCAGCCCTCCCGCTCCGCCGGCCCGCGCCTCCGCGGCCTGCCCTCACCTGATCCAGGTTCTCGTCGCTGCCGCTGTCCTCCGTATCGGAGTCGATCACCACGCGGCCTTTCCGCTTCTTCACCATGGTGGTCCCCCGGCTCCCACGCCGGACGCCGCCCGGACTCCCCTCTAGCCCGCCTGCCAGTGGGACCGCCACTGCCGCCGCCACCGCCGCTCGACCCACACAAAGGCGACCGCGCATGCGCGGTCCGCTCCGCCCCTGGCCCCGCCCCCTCCCGGCGCACGCCGTTCGCTGGCGCTCGGCGCCCCGCCCTGCTCCGCCCCCGACGCAGCGTGGGAGGCGGGGCCCAGCACCGGGCTGGGTTCCCGGTAGCGGACCACTTTCTCTTTCCCCGCGAGGGCCTCTGGAAGGCTTGGGTGTGTCTCTGCTGCGGGGCCGAAGCTTAGTGGGCTGCCTACCTATGTCTTGGACTGGAGACGTAAGCATCCGGGTCCGCTCTGAGGAGCTTTTCAACTGTCCGATACTGATGGAGTGTGGAGGACGACGAGAGCTGCCCTCCTGGAAGACACAAGTCGCCTAGACCGCCCCAAGGGATGGAGGATGGGAGAAGCTTTCGTATCTCGGTGGTGCAAGTGACAACTGAGCTGGGACTTGAAGAATGCATCTGAGTTACCCAAAAGAAAAGTAAAGGGAAAGTTGTACCAAGCAGAAAACCGCGTGGGCAAAGGCCCAGCGATAAAAGTTGGGTTCAGGGAACTGAAAGTTCATTATGGCGGAACAGATGACATGGTGTGTGGGGATAAGGCTGCGGAGGGACACGGTGGCCACATCATTCAGAGCCTAATAAGCTATATTAGAAAGTATTGAGAGATTTAAAACTGAAGAACATAATTAGATTTGTGTTTTAAAAAGATTACTCTGCCTGTAGTGTGGCAAACGCATTAGAAGGGGGGAAGACTAAGGGCAGGGAGACCATTGAGGCTGTTGGTGTCATTTTAACAAGAGATGATGGTGTCCTGAACTAAGGAAGAAGCAGTGGAAATAGAAGTGGATGGATAATTCGGAATGTAGAATTACCAGGACTTGGAGATTAGTTGGGAGAGGGATAAGGTGAGCTCCCAGACACAAATGACACTCAGATTCTGCCATAGGAAGCTGGTGGTCAGTGGGCCCTTGGCTGAGACAAAGAACACAGGTGGAGGAGAGGTTTAGGAAGTGGATGTATGTGGGAAATAAGTTCAGTTTTATGCCTGTTGAGCTTGAGGTCAGCTCATAAAAAGGGCAGCTCCAGAAGTGATTTCTCTCTGGGATTTGGAATACAGGGTAGAGAGCATAAGCAATAACAACTTGAAACTGTTCTCAAAACTTTGGAGTCCATTAATTCTTTATTCTGGTAATGAACTTGGGAGTTAGACCCCAGTCTCTCCTAGGCATTACTGGGCACAGGCGGGCTGATCTCAAATCAGGCCCAGAGTTCTTGGTCTCTGGCTCCTTTTTTCTTTTCCCCCTTTACTGTGTAAATTATATTTTCTCCAGCAGGTTTACAATACATATCACAAATGTGCATGCCTTAAAATAGTAATAAAAGAAAATATCGCATCATACATAGAGAAACTCCTGGGGAAATAAATACATACCTAGGTATCCAGTTCGCTACCAGTTATCTTGAATAGGTGTTCATCATTCAGGTAGAAAAAACAACCTAAATAAGGCGCAGCTATCTTTTTACTCCAAAGGAGTTTTCCTAAGATATAACCCCTAGACTTCTCTCCCAAAACAATATCCTTGGAACTGAGAACATGGCCAAGATGATCCAAAACGACCAGGCCAGCTCCCCCATTTCTAGCCACCCTGAAGCCGGGTGCCCTTCTGTGAGGCAGGGTCCTCCTTTTGATGACCTGATTATCTCTATTAATTGGTTCAGAGTCTGAAAACTGGGTCAGATCTGAGAGTGGACAAAGGATGATCACTTTTTATTGGGGCAACTGCCCTCAGCCCCCTGATCAGCCAACTTTGATTTCTCCTGATTCAAAGTTGGAGAGCACCCTTGGCTATCCATCTATTTTGTCCTTGGGGATGCTATGTTCTGTTAACCATCTCCATAATTCTCTGAGGGTCAGGCCTCCTTGGTTGTCTTTCTGAGCTCTCCACTCATAATAATTGCATCTACCTGGCTTCTGGCAGTTAAGTGCTGCCACCTGACCGCCTGTGTCAAGGTCCTGTCACCCCATGACTGTGGTTAGCTGAGTTTTGTAACAACTTCTACTGTCAGTCCTGTCCTACATAGGAGAACCACTACTGAACTTTCAGGGATGCCTGTGCACCTTTTACCTTCACATTCCTGATGGCCTTGGTAAATGGAATATCCTGTTGGTCTTCCCATGGAACAATCATTTGGGGGGATTTCTGATCTTATATAGTAGATCCACTTTGTACTTCTCAGCTTTTCAATCCCGTCCTACACCATGTGCTTTGGCAACTCTGGCTTTTTTTTTTTTTTAACTTCATGTGGGCTGTAGAGTTTTCCATGCTTTAAGAGTCATTCTAGTAGCAAATCTGCACCATTTCCTGGGTCCTCAGCAGAGTGATAATTTCTGTGGCCCAGGAGAGTGCTCCCAATCAATAAACACTCCTTAATCCAATTTTACAATTTGGTCCCCTTAATTAAGCACTCTCAGAATCCAGTGTTTTGCTACTCTTCCAGCTTTTGCTATTATGTGCTTAGCTAGTTCTTGCAGCACCTTTAGGGTATAGTCCCTTTCCTCCCTTATCAGGTTCAATCTGTCCCCCACTGGGTTATGTAATGTTTTAATACTAGTTATTGGCCTATCCAGGAGGGAGGTAAAGGCAGATGCGGTCTTATTTGGTACAGGCCTCTGCACTGTCTAATAGCAAGATGGGAGAGCTGCATGGTGAGCCATTTCTGCAGGTTCAGAGGGCTCAGGAGGGTGATCATTCAAGATCTTCAGTGGCATCAATCATAACCCCAACCCAAATGTCTGTCTGGTCCCATTATTTCCCAACTAGGGCCTTGGCTTAGATGACCTGCCTGGCTTGGAAGTAAAACCTTATTAGAGCTCAGACTATTCTGATCATTGTCCAGGGCCTCAGTTTCCCCTGCCATCCCACTGCAGGTGTTGAAGCCCTCTTCATATGCAATTAAGGAGGCCCTCCGGCTTTCATACTTGGCTTTCAGTAACAGTCAGCCAATTCTACTATCATAGTTCCTATGCCCCACCCCCATATTTTTAAAATACCATCCCACCAGCTGGTACCTTCCTTTCCACCAGCATACTATCCCTATTCACCAACAATGCAATATTTAACAACTGGACCATCAGATCTTCATTGCTAGCTGTGTGCTGGGTAACCCAGCTTCTAAACATTATTTTATTACCTCCTTTCTCAGACCACTCTTGTGGCAGGTTGGGTGCTCCAAGAAGCAGACTCTGAGATGGAGTTTAGTGTGCAGAATGCTTATCAGGGAGTGTCCATGGGGTTGACAACTGTGGAAGGGAGAGATAGTGCATACCTGACTACAGAGTCAACTGATCACGTGGGTACTCTGAAGCTAAAATAGATGGTCAGAGTTGTCCCACATTTGGGCTGAAATGGCCAGGCCTTTATAGCCCACATATTGGTGGGGGATGGATTGGGGTTTACCTGCCTGGAGTCCACTAAGATGAGTCAAAGGAAAAGAATATGTCTGTGTCCAGATATTTATTAAAGTGTCATTAAAAATATCTGGCCTCAACACTGCAGATAGAAATATCCCCAAATATGGGTATACAATTCATTTTGTTTAATGGAAAATCTGCTTGAACACTGCCAGCTCTAAGTAGTTGACCCTCATTACTTCCTAGTCTGGATTGCAGGGTGGGCTTCCCCATCAGGAGGGACTGTCCTGGATAAATGGCCTTGGATCTCAAATCAGGCCCATTTTCTCTTGTAGGTGAATGAATGGTCATTCTGGTTTGTCATGTCTCCTCCTGTAAAGTTGCTTGGCATGAATGAATCTGAGTAATCCTCTGAGTAAAACAGATACAATCAAGTTACTGGACTGACAGCAGAGAACTAACCCTGGATCTATAGTGACACCACCATGACCCCAAATTCCCATGAGGTAATTTCCTTTTCTGAAACCATTTATTTCCTTTGCCAGGATCATACCCTGATCATCCTTAAACTCTGAAGGGACTCCATCAAGATATGAAACTGCTGAATCATATTAGCTTCTTGCCTGAACTATTACAATATTCTTTGCTGGCCTGTATCACTACAGCCCTACCTAAAAGTTTGCATGAAATTGTCCTTTGTTCGGACTCTGGAGGCAGTCCCCATTCTGTGTCTAAATTTGTGCAGGTTATTGTAGAACGTATGTAGTTTAAAGGATATAATAAAATCAGTACCTTCAAGGTTTTTATCTTCCTGTTGAAGAGAAAAAGGCTTGTACACACAAAATGACGAATGAGCAGTTTAGTCATGTTTATAATCTAGTTTTCATTTGAACATAATTTAGTGTCAGTGTATAGCATAAAGAATAGATACTGGCTGTCAGAAGGAGAGTATCATTTGAGATGGATGTATTAGGGAAAGCTTTTAAGGAGAACATGGGATTTAAGGTGTGTTCTGAATAGGTGCAGTCAATGTATCAATTAGGACCTATTGGTTGCAAGTGATATAAACCCAACACAGGTTAATTGAGGAAAAAGGAATTTATTAGTGCTTGCAAGTTGAGGAAAGACTAAATAGCCAAGCCATAGAAAGACAATAGATGTTCCTGGGCCTCAGGAACAACTAGAATTGGTAATATAAAGGCTCACTTAACCTTCTTTTATCCTCCTATTCCTGGCTCTCAGAACCTTTATTTTATCTTGCCTCAAACCGGTTTTCTTCACTATATTAGTAGGTAGCCCAGGAGCTCCACAAGAGCCACCAGGGTTAAAAACGCTCTTTTCCCATTATAGTTCGGAAAATCCCTCGTGCAGACCAAGTGCAGACCAAGTGCTTACCACTGAACCAATCAGTTGAACTGGGGAGAGTCATGTAAACACCTGAGATCAAACTTTTGGGATGCAGAAGAGGGAGGAATGATGAACAGAGAAAATATTAATACTATTTTTGAGGAGGAATGAGTAAGGTTTAGGCAGATAGCAACTTGGATGAGAAATTGAGGATAAGTATGAGTATTATAGATGGAGTAGGAGATTATGGAGGGTTTAGAATTTATATACTCGCATGTCTGGAGGCCAAAGGAATATGGTATTTAGCTCTGGGTGCCATATTTGAAAAATGAAAATAGACAAACTGTTCTGTCCAAAGTAAGGCAGTTAATAGATTGAATGTAAATTATAGAAGGGCAATAACTACTTGGGTTTCACTGGGTTTGGAAAGAAGGAGCAGAAGATCAAAGACAGCAAAGAGAGCTCAGTAAGATTTAGGGTTGTTGAGAGGAGGGCTTAAGAAGAGAAGCCAAAGATAGCCAATGATTTCCAGCTTAGAAGAACGTGGGCTTTTACAGAAACAGGGAAGATAAAAGGAGGAGTTAATATGGGTAAATATGATAGTTCAGTTTTAGACATACAGAATTTGAGATGCTGGTAGTATTACCCACTGCTGGAACTGCTATCAAGAGGTTGGAAATGTATGCTGGAGTTTAGGGAAGTAGATTGTCAAATTGTCTTTAGATGACTCATCTGAAAGAAAAGAGGGACGCACAGGCTGGGCTTTGGCGACCACCTTATTTAAGGTTGTGGGAAGAGAAAGAGGCAGTGAAAGTGGCAGCTAGGGAAGATGCCAGGAGGTAGGAGAACCAGGCAAGTGTAAATACTAGAAAAGTCAAAGCAGAATTTCAAGAAGGAATAGGTCATGGCGTGGAAACCAGTGATGGAGGAAAATTGGAAAAGGCCATTATATTTGGTGAGGTCTTTCAGAATCCTGGGAGAAGACCGGTATTAACTGCCAGAGGTTACAATTCATTCAAATTCATGCAGAGAGCTTAATTCCTGCCAGCGCCATGCTAGGTCCTGGGGACCCAAAGAACAGTGCAGTTCTGGACCCAAAAAGCTCACAGCGTGGTGGAAGAAGTGAGAAGTAAATGATTAATAATCAAGATACTATATTGAAAGTGCTTAAACAGAGGTGTGCACAAGCTATAGAAGCCCTGCGGAGTGGGCGACCCCACCGGGCGGGACTGGAAACGGCGGGTAGGACGGTTTGCTGTCCAGGAGCGTGGTGGGTTTCCAAAGATTCCGCGGGGGCAATTCCAGCAGAACCAGTCCTCTGAGATCATAGACAGCTCTCCGGCGGCTGCAGAATGATGGGGCACGAGGGGACCCTGGCGCCTCGGGGCGAAGGAGCGTTAGCAATATTTGGGTCCTATTTGAAAGATAAGGGATGGATATAGCAGCCCGAAGATGGGATGCGGGAAGAAGAGGCGACAAGCTTTCCTAAATTATTCTCCTTTCTCACATAGGGCAGAAAAAATTGTGGAAACCGGGCCTTTTTGGCAGCTAGTCGGATGAAAATCCTCAGGTATTCGGGTTTGGGGATCCTTGTTACTCCGTATACCCCGGCCTCCGTATTAGGCCGGAACTCTAGTATCATAATGCCTGTTAGGCACCGGACTGTAAAAGCAGATGGACATACACGGGAAAGGCGAGTACGGATAGGGAAAAGTTGGGGACCGGGACGCAGTCCACTCTTGAGCTCCGGCTGCGGAGACAAGCGGGCGCCTGGGGGCTGTTGGTGCGTCCGGGACGTGCCCCGGCGACGGAGCCTTAGCAGGTAAGGAATGAGCCGCTGCACGGCCGGGATTGCTGCCAGACTGGAATCGGGAGCTTCACGCCAGGGCTGTAGAGTTAGTTTTGACACATATCATGTTTCCCTGAAAATAAGACCTAGCCGGACCATCAGCTCTAATGCGTCTTTTGGAGCAAAAATTAATATAAAACCCGGTCTTATTTTACTATAATATAAGATCTGGTCTTATATATATAATATAATACCCGGTCTCATTTTACAATAAGACCCAGTCTTATATAAAACCTGGTCTCATTTTACTATAAAACACGGTCTTATATAATGTAAGACCGGGTCTTATATTAATTTTTGCTCCAAAAGACGCATTAGAGCTGATTGTCCGGCTAGGTCTTATTTTCGGGGAAACACGGTACTAGATGTATGACGTGGGGCAATTTTATCTTGGAACCTCGGTTTTCTGGTCTCTAATATGGAAATAATAATAGTACCTCCCTCAGGGTTGTTTAGGATAATAATAGTACCTCTCTCAGGGCTGTTGTGAGGAGTCAATGAAAATAACACTTAGAACAGTTTCTGACACATGATAAGCCTTGGGGTTTTTTGCTGCGTGCATTACTTCGCTGTCAAAACTCCTACCAACTTTGGGCGGGAATCATCTGTTAATGGGTTTTACTTTATTGGTTGGTAAAAATATGAACCAAAACATTTACAATTAATATTTTATTATTAGAGAAGTAACAACACTACTGAGGGTTTGGAAAATAGGCAATAAAAAATTATTACTCATAATCCCATCATCCTACATGTGACTTGAAGCCTTTTTTCTTCCCCCCAGAAAATATTTTTTTTCTGTACATTTTTATACTTGTAATGTTAGCACATAGCAAGTGTAATTCATCCTTATTTGCCTCTTAGTAGTGTAGCTTTACTAAGGGGTTTAGGAGAATAATTTTTTTGATTGCATAAATTCCATGTTATGGGTATATCATTTATTTTCCATATTTCTGTATATGTAGAGGTAAGATCATTTAAATACTATCAGTGAGGGAAATTTAAATATTACCTATGATTTCAGGACCTTAGATCAACTTTTTATTTTTCCTAATTTCTTTTCATTTTTAGTCCATGTGAAAACACTATTTACATGGTTTTCATTTATTCAGCAAACATTATGAAGCATCAGTTATGTTCAAACCATAATTCCTAATATTACGGAGATCAGGTCAGTTAGTTAGATAAAAGTAAGAGTCTAAAATTATGTGAGGACTGTGAGAGGTGTGCGCAGGTTCTCATGAGAATATGGAGGAAGAGCAATGTCAATGCCCTCCGCAGTGAGAGGTCACCAGGAACATGCCTATAGTTGAACAAGTTGGGTTTATTGCTCCTTGTAGTGAGGGAGAATACACACCATAGGAAACCATGGGGCATCTCAGTAAGAGGGTGTTAGAAGGCATGTAGTACAGACATGCGCCACTTAACAACAGATACACTCTGAGAAATGCACCGATAAGTGATTTTGTCGTTTGAACATCATAGAGTGCACTTACACAAATCTAGATGGAATTGCCTACTACACACCTAGCTATGTGGTAATAGCCTATTTCCTTTACACGACAAGCCTGTACAGCATGTGACTGTACAAAACAACACAAGATTAAATCAAGCACAAGAGAAATGATGCAATCAAGAGATGTGGTAAACACAAGATGTGAGAGGCTGTTGCTAGTGTAACACGGCACATTGTTTTACAGCAAACTTTTTTTTTTGCAAGTAGAAAGAGTTCACTCTAATGATAAAACGTATAATGAAGTACAAATTGGTATCACAAAATAGTCATGGGGATATGAAATACAGTATAGGGAATATCTATAATGTAAAGATTATGTAGGGTGTCAGATGGGTACTGAATTTATTGGAGGGATCACTTCATAGATTATATAAATGCCTTATCATTATACTGTATACCTGAAACTAATATAAAATGATACTGAAGGTCAACTATAATTAAATATATATATAGTCACGGGATGTGAAGCACAGTATAGGGAATATAGTCAATGGTACTGTAATCTATGTATGATGTCAGAGGGGTAGTGGACTTGCGGGCGTTATCACTTTGTGAGGGTTGTAAATGTCTAGTCATGTTGTTTTGTACACCTGAAACTAAAAAACAAAAACAAAACACCAACAAGGTAACAAAACTCATGAGATTAAAAAAAAGTATAGTATAGTAAATATATAAACCAACAAAATGCCCTGTTTCCTCAAAAATAAGACCTAGCCGGACAATCAGCTCTGATGCATCTTTTGGAGCAAAAATTACTATAAGAGCCAGCATTATATTATATTATTATATTATATTATATTATATTATATTATATTATATTATATTATATTATACGTGGTCTTATAGTAAAATAAGACTGGGTCTTGTATTAATTTTTGCTCCAAAAGACTCATTAGAGCTGGTTGTCCGGCTAGGTCTTATTTTCGGGGAAACACGGTAGCCATTTATTATCATTATTAAGTATTATGCATTGTATGTAATTGTATGCACTTTTATACAACTGGAAGCACAGTGGGTTTGTTTACATCAGCATCACTACAAACACGTGAGTAACGTGTTACACTATGACATTAGGATGGCTACGATGTCACTAGGCAATAGGAATTTTTCGGCTCCATTATAATCTTATCTTATAGGATGACCTTTGTACACTCAGTTTATTGTTGACTGAAACATCATTTGGCACGGGACTATATTGGATTTAGGCTTGTGTTAAGTAATTTTGGAGAAAGTAGTGAGGAGGTGGTCATTCTATGATTAGATATCTTAAATCTCACGTAGGAGAGAATCTTACCTGTCTAGAGTGAGGCTAATGCCATGACTGGTCAAGATACAGCAGTCACTCATATTAGCCAGGATAATAGAATGTGTGGCACTTTTGTGGTTTGAACAATGTTCTTTGTGTGTGTGTGTGTGTGTGTGTGTGTTCAGACAAGGTTCCAGTTGGTCTTAGTAGAACTGAGGGTGTTGCTCACAGATGTAAGGAGAAGGTAGGTCAGGGAGCTGGGCACTTTTTGGAGGGCCTTGTGTACCACTTTAGGAGTTTGAATTTCTGGAAGAAATTGCTGAGTTACTATAAGGGGAGTGCCGTCATATTTAGAAAACTCCCTGTTGCCGGGCAAAGGATGAATTGGGAGAGGGGGGAGAGGTCAGAGTCAGGGAGATGTATTAGACTTGGCTGCTTAAAGGATGGTGTTCTATGGGCCAACAACAAGGGCATCACCTGGGAGCTGGTTAGAAATGCAGAGTCTTGGGCCCCATCCTACACCTACTAAATCAGAATCTGTAACAAAATTCCCAGATGATTCATAGGCACTTTAAAGTTTGAGAAGCCCTTTGTTAGGGGAATTGTAATAGTCCTTGTAAGAAGCAATAAGGCCTTGAACCAAGACGCTAGTGATGGAGGTGGGGAAATGTGGAGATGTTATTTAACAAATATTAGAAGTCTTCTGCATGCCTGACACTATCCTGGGAGATGGAAGTACCATAATGAAGATAATCCCTCCCCTCAAGACACTTCCAGTCTGGTGGGGGAGACTGACAAGTGAACTGGTCAGTAAACTGTAGCAGGAAAAGTGTAAACCTGGGATGCAGTGAGACACATCCCCCGAGGCTCTTGGGGGATGTAATGGACATCTAAGCTGAGTCCCAAAGGATAAATTAGCCAGGCGAAATCGGTAGAGGGCACTCCTGGCCTAGGAGCAGTAATGGACCAAGGCCTGAAGGCCAGAGAGGGAGTACTGAGTGGCGCTTGTTGGACCGCAGGTGTTCTCTGATTGGAGCACAGAGTGGGGTGTGAGGAGGGGTGAGGTTGGAGAGATGAGCAGAGGCCAGACCTGGAGGAGTGTTGTACACCCTGTGGAGTAGGTTGGGCTTTATTCTCAAGACCGGGAGGGAGCCTCTGAAGGGTTTGAATCAGAGAAGATAAATGATGAGTTTTGTGTTTTAGGCCCTTCTAGATGCTGAGTAGAGGGAAGAAGTGGGGGTTTCAAGCCTGGAGGCAGGGAGCAGAGTGCAGTGGACTAGGAGAGAAGTGCTGGTCCACCGGCTGTGGGCAGTGAGGAAGGAGGGCATTCTGGGAGGATGACCTGTCCTGTGTTGTAGTGAAAGCAGTTAGGGTGTTATTTTGGTGCAGACTCTTAGGCCACTGAGGCAGGTGAGCTGGATTTTGGCATTTGGGGACCCCCCCTTTTTTTTTTAAATTACGTTTTCAGTGTTCTATTTAGTTTCTCACTGAGTGCCATATTCTGACTAGTGGGTGAGTGAGTGTTTTTTTCTCTCTCCTGGTCTTGGGCCAGGACAGGAGAAAGACAAAGAAATTGGCATTGCATATTTTATTTCCTTTTAGCAGGAGCTGGAACAGGTAGGAGGGGGGACTATTTAGCTTTCCTGGTTCTGGTAGCACTTCCTGCCAACACTCATTAAATGTTGCTCCTAAGAGCAAAGTTGTTTTGCTAGGGCTATAGAAGTTGTATTGCTAATGTTTTACATATAGAGAAGCAGTAGCGTCTCGTGGAAGGATTTAAGGCCAGGGTTCTAGTTATAGCTTCCATACTGATTAGCATTGTGAGCTTAGGCAAGTTACTTCACCTGGTATCTCTTTCCAAGAGAAAGGAAATATCTACCTGCCTTGTCTTATAGGAGCTGTATGTGCATTAAATGAGATAATGTGTCAGGGTGATTTGAGAATATTAAGAATGGTATTTAAATGTGGTGGTATTAGTGTTATTTATTTTCTATCTTTGAGGAGCTCAAATAGTGACTTATAGTCAAAGCTTTGTTACTCAAAGTGTGAGCCTTGGACTAGGAGCTTGTTGGACATGAAGAATCTTGCGGATCTTATCTGACTTAACTGGATCAGAGAACCCTTATAGCCATCATTCCATCTGAGCTTCAGAAGAATCCCTCGAGTAGGTAGGGGAGGTGTTAACACAGTCTTACCTCTGAGGAAATGGAGGCCTCAAAAGAGCAACTATTTTACCTGAGGTAACAGCTTTATTAGGGTTTGCCATATGAAATTGCCAATATTCACCATACATCCTACTAAGAGGGCAGAGCCAGGTGTCAAGTCTTAAGTTTTCTGACTCCACATAAAATGCACACTGTACTCCCTGTTTTTATAGATAAAGTGCTAACATGTCAGCTTAGGTCCTGGAGTGAATTCGTTGAATATTTTATTTTAGGAACCAATTATTTAAAAATCCAGCATAAAAATTTGTTTTAAAATTGACACAACCTTTGGAAACACATACTTGAATTATTTTGGGGTCGATTATAAACTCCAGGAGGGGGACCTGTGTTTATATTCATCTTGGTATTTTTTCACACAGCAGTGGGATGCATTACGTACAGTGCAAACCGTATTTGCTTCATAGTAGCCCTGGGTAAATGTTTATAGAATTAGAAAATAAGTTCATGAATTTCACAATGCATGATCCCTGTTGAATTTGAAATTGTATTCATTGCTACACTGGTAACTCTTCAATGTCTCTTCTGTTATAGGTGGAATTGGGCTATTTGCTGAAGCTTCTTTCCCTGATAGCCCAGGGAGAAATTTACATTTTGACTTTTTCTTACCATGGCTTTGGTTCACAAATTGCTGAATGGCACGTATATTCTCAGAAAATGCCCACAGCCAAGTGTTGCCTCGTGTCCATTTTTGAGTACTCGCGTTGCAGGCTATTGTTCCAAGAGTCTTGAGAAACCAGTGGCTACTCCCAGCAAAGGCTCCTCTCAGAGGAACACTGAAGAGACTTTGCAAGGACATCACCAGAGAGAAGTTGCTTTGGATATAACTTCTCCTGAGGAGAAGCCTGAAGTTAGTTTTGATAAAGCAATTACAGATGAAATAAAGGACCATTTTAGGCGGTTGAAGGATGAGATTGTGAATCATTGGATAGGGCCTGAAGGCCGCCCTCTGCAAGAGGTCTTGCTGGAACAAGCCAAGGTTGTCTGGCAGTTCCGTGGAAAAGAAGATTTGGACAAGTGGATAGTGACTTCGGATAAGACAATTGGAGGCAGAAGTGAAGTGTTCCTGAAAATGGGCAAGAATAACCAAAGTGCACTGCTGTATGGAACGCTGAGCTCTGAGGCCCCCCACGATGGGGAAAGTGGTCGCAGTGGGTACTGTGCAATGATGTCCAAGGTTCCCAGGGTAGGTGAGGCCCAGGAACCTGTTTTCTAGTGAACTGGGGTGAACTTCACTGTAGCCTGAACTATAGCAGAGAACTTTTGTTTCTGTAAATGAAAACATGTGGCATCTCATTTGCATATGGGGTTAAATAACTACTGGGCACAAGTGTAAAGTGGAAGCACAAGGGGATGTGGTTCCCGAGGAGGGACTGCTTGTTTCTGGGCATCACTTTGGGCCAGAGTGGGGCATTCCTATGTTCGAGGAGCCCTGAGAGGTTAAACATTTGAATAATGATCGGGGGAGTTTGCATCCCGTCTTCTGCAGGCCGCAGACCCTGTAACGGCCAGGGGTTCCTTAGAGTGGATGTATGGTCAGCCTGTCGCTTTTTTTTTTTTAACTTTTAATTTTAGAATGGTTTTCATTTTATAGAAAAAATTGCAAAGTAGTGTGGAGTTCCTGTATGCCCTCACCTAGCTTCTCCAATTGTTACCATCTTATATTGTACAGTGTATGTGTCACAAGAAACTAACATTGGTACATTACTATTAGCTAATTGGCAGACTTTATTTGGATTTCCCTAGTTTTTCACTAATATCCTTTTTCTGTTTTAGGATCCCGTCCAGGATACCACATTATAGCTAGTTGTCATTAGTCTCTAGTCTGTGACAATTTCTTAGTTTTTCCTTATTTTTCATGACGATTTGAGAAATACTGGTCACGTATTTTTGTAGAATGACCCTCGATTTGGGATTTTCTATTTTTTCTCCTGGCTAGACTGGGATTCTGGGTTTTTAGGAAAAATGCCACAGAGTAAAGTACGCTTCTCATCACGTCGGGTATATGCCAGCAACATGACTTATCATTGATGTGTTAACCTTGATCACCTGGCCAAGGTAGTGTTTGCCAGGTTCCTCCATTGTTACTTTTTTTTTCTTTTTTCTATACTCTGATCTTAGAAGCAAGTGACTAAATGTACCCTACTTTCAAGATGTAGGGTAGGGCTTGGGATTCAGTTCTATCTCCTGGAAGACATAGTATTTACATAAGTTATTTGGGGTTCTTCAGAAAGGAAGATTTGTTTCTTCCACATTTATTTATTCATTCAGTAATTTAGTATGGACTCACACTTTGAGTTATAATCCAATATTATTTATTTTGTTGCTCAAATTGTTCTAGCTTTGGCCATTGCGATCTCTTTTAGGTTTGCTCCTGTCCCTTTGATATGTTTTTGAGCACTTTTTGACACTACAAGATGTTCTAAACCCATCTTGTATTTTCCCTGTACCAACCCTAGAATTAGACATTTCTTGAAGGAGTCCTGGTTCCTTTTTTTGGAGAATGGTATCAGAAACCAAGATCTGGGCACTGAGGATGCTTGTTGCTACTGGGCTGATACTACGTCTAGGTAGCATATGTATACATCCATATGTATACATCTAGGACATCTCCTTGGACATAGCTAGGTAGCATATGTATACATACAGAAACACGTCTGTAATTATATCTGTATCTATATTAGCTAAATGTGAGTCCATACGAAGGCTCTGACTCTAATTTAGTATCATGTGGTTCAGGCTAGCCTTACCCCTCTAGCTTATCTGTAACTTCCCTGTGTAACGGTGGGAAACATGTTTCCCACCATTTAGTTATTAACTCAATCTCAGTATACGTGTAAAACAATTTTAGAATTTTTAACCTATAACCCTGAGAGAGACAATTTTACCAACTAGAATACAGTGTTTATGTATAGTTTCTTTTGTCTCTAGCCTTGCAGTTTCCAGTCAGAAAATTATTTTCCAAAATTACTTAGGTCAGTTCCTTTATCTCGCTTCTGGCCTATGGCTTTTTGCAAATTTGCTGACCAGGTGTTGTTTCAGGGCTGCTCTGGATAGGTTTCCATGCCTGCCCTTGGTCACAGCCCCCGGCTGTTTGCTTAGATATTGTGCTTTAAGGAGAAAGGCAAATGTTAGGAGTAGTATTAGGCTTCCCTCTCTCCAGATAATGATGAAAAAGAAAGGTATGTATTCTTTCAAAGGCAACAAACTATGCATACAAGATTTTTTTCCAGGCCTTGAAAATCCACAAGATGGCTTTGGTCAGTCCACAGGTGAAAATAATTCTGTGGCTAGATACTCACTGTGGAGTAATGAAAACGTTGATAACATTTAAGTGTATCCTGCCAGTCCTTGTGCTAATTACTTGATGTATGTTATCCCTTTTATTGCTCACAATTTTGTAAGGTATGATCATCCCAGTTTTACAGATGAGGAAACTGAGGCTTGGGGAGATTTAGTGATTTGTCCAAAGTTATATAGCTACTGTGTTTCCCCAAAAATGACCTAACCAGACCATCAGCTCTGATGCGTCTTTTGGAGCAAAAATTAATGTAAGACCGGGTGTAAGACCGGGTCCTCAGTTGGTTAGAGCGCGGTGCTCTTAACAAACAAGGTTGCGGGTTCGATCCCCGCATGGGCCACTGTGAGCTGCGCCCTCCACAACTAGATTTAAATAACGACTTGACGGGTCCTGGAAAAACACACTTGAAATAAATAAAAGTTTTTAAAAAGAAAAAGAACACAGATTTTGGAATTAAACAGCCCGGATTTATCACTTACTAGTTGAGTGCTCAGTTTCTTCACCTATTAGATGGAGCACAATGCTAGTAGCCATCTCCAGCTGTTGTGAGGATTGTTATGTATGTAAAATGCCTAATGTAAGTTTTCAATGGATGGTAGCTGTTATAAAATATCAATTTTAAAACTTGGGCTTTTTCATAGTTTTCTTTTTTTAAGATTTTTATTGGGGAAGGGGAACAGGACTTTATTGGGGAACAGTGTGTACTTCCAGGACTTTTTTCCAAGTCAAGTTGTTGTCCTTTCAGTCTTAGTTGTGGAGGGCGCAGCTCAGCTCCAAGTCCAGTTGCCGTTGCTAGTTGCAGGGGGCACAGCCCACCATCCCTTGCGGGAGTCGAGTTAAACTGGCAACCTTGTGGTTGAGAGTCCACTGGCCCATGTGAGAATTGAACCAGCAGCCTTCGGGTTAGGAGCATGGAGCTCTAACCGCCTGAGCCACCGGGCTGACCCCATAGTTTTCTAATTTATGAGAAAGCAGTTGCTATTAAGTTGCCCACTCAGGAGCCATAGGACCAAGGAAAGAAAGTACATACAGCAGTTCTTTTCCATTCAGTGACGCAAGCGAGTGCCTTCCTCATGTAAACACTGTCCTGGGCCAATAATGTCTTGAACATTACCTTAGAAACATGTAACTATATCAGTATTTTGTACTAAAATAAGAATCACCGGCTTTATCCGCCTCCTTATGGTGACAGAGCCCAAGGAGACAAATGGCTAGTGGATCCTTTCATTGCTACAAAAGGTGATGACTCACATTTTGCTAATAGTGGAAAATGAGGTGAAATTAACTTTCCTTTCTGTGCCTTAGGGCTCTTTTGAGAGAAAGAGGTCTTATGATTGGTCCCAATTCAACACTCTGTATCTCCGTGTCCGAGGAGATGGTCGGCCTTGGATGGTGAATATCAGGGAGGACACGGATATAATCCAGAGGAAGAATCAGATGTACAGTTACTTCATGTTCACCCGTGGGGGGCCCTACTGGCAGGAGGTCAAGGTAACAGCACAGTTTTTCCATGTATGAAGTCTTTTGAGATCACGATTACATTGTAGCTTTATTATTATTATTATTAGTTCCTCTAGGAAGGTGTGGGAAGGGAAAGAAAGAATAGGACCTAAGGAGGAGATTTACATAGTTGACTTTTTCTTTCATTAACATAAATGTTAACCAGGATATCAAATATTTTTGGTAAGGATATGGCTAGGCGCATGCTAACTCATGGGTATATCTCTGCTCTGTGCCCAAGTAGATGTTCCTTTTTAAGTATCTGCCATTATCACCTCTTCCACGCAACGCTACTGGTGTCCCTAGCTTAGTAGAAAGGCTCCCTTAAGAGGAATAAATACTTCATATTTTACAATCAAAATTTTTATTTCTTGATAGTATAAGGACATCTTATTTGGGAAATGAGAAGCAGTATTGAGAAGGTAAAAAAATGTTAACCTGGAGGAAAATAAGTGGAAAATCAGGGAGTGAGGGCCAAGTCAAGTGCCCATTCCTGTCTTCTGACTAGTGCAGGTTTTTAATCCATAAACTCAAAAGAAAACTCCCATACTGCTCATACTTAAATGTAAGGCTCATCCTTGGGTTCTTTGTTCCCTCATCCCACATCCAGTCTACTAGCGAATCCTGTCACCTCACTTCCAAAATAACACCCAGAATCTGACATTTCTGGCCATCTCTTCCACACTCACCCTAGTTCAGGCCTTTGGATTACTGCAGTAGCTTCTTTATGGATTTCCCTTTGTCCTCTTGCCTCCTTAAAATCCATTCCGCACACAGCAGCCAGAGTGAGCTTTCTAAAGCATAGCTCAGATCCCATTACTTCAGTGGTTTCCCCTTACAATTACGATGAAGTCCAAACTCCTTAACATGGCCTACCAGGCCTCCAGTACCTGACCTGTCTTCATCTTTCAGTCTCCTTTCCTACCTTTGTCCTCCCCATTGGTCCCTTTTCTGTGGGTCATACTCAACAAGCTCACGTCCATCTCAGACCCTTGGGACTTTGTGTTGTATCTCCTGGTGTGCTTTTCAGCCCGTATCTTCACCTGCTTCCTCTTTCCTGTCATTCACCTTTCAGCTCAAAAGTTGCTCAGAGGCCTTTCCTGGTCCATCTAGCTAGAGTTGCACCCTCTAATCCAGTCACTTTCAATAATACCACGCTGTTTAATTTTTTCAAATGACATCAATATGCAAACTTATTTTGTTCATTAATTGTCTGTTAATTGTCACTCTCTGTCCTGCTCCCCTGGAACATTAATTCTGTAAATTCTGAAAGCAGGGACCTTGTCTGTATGTTTGCTGTTTTCCTTGCACCTGAAATGGTGCCTGGCATAAACTAGGCTCTTGATACATATTTGTGCACTAATACATATAATTATTATATTTGTAACACTTGTATACAAGTAATATATATGTAATGAATTATTAAATAAAACAAATATTTAATTATAGAAAATTTGGAAAATGCAGAAAAGGAAAAAATATTTTGTAGAACCACTACCCAGAGATAAAATACTATTTTTATTTTAGTATGTACCTTCAGACTTTTATACGTTTTTTAATGAAAATGGCATTGTGCCCTTTTATAACATGTATATGCTGTTTTATAACATGTATTGTTCACTGAATTTTATATACAACTCTCTATTGAAATATATTTCTACATCGTTTTAAATAAATGCATATTTTATTATGTAAATAGACCACAATTTACTTAATCCATCCTCTATTGTTGTACATTTAGATTGTTTTCAGAGTTTTTCACTATTGTACCAAACACTGCGGTAAACATCTTGAATTATTTTCTTAGGATATATTCCTGGCTGTCAGCTAGGAGCCACTCTCTCACTAGAAGTTACCTCTATTCCTTGCCATTCAGTTCCCTCCATCTTCAAAGCCAGCAGAGAATCTTCCTCACCATCATTGAATCCCTCTCATGTGGCTAGTCTCTTTCACCAGTTCTGTTTATGGACTCAAGTGATTAAGTTAGGCCTACAGAGGATAATCTTCCCTATACTAAGGTCAACTGATTTAGGACCTTACTTCTGCAGTTTCTTCACAGCAGCACTTAGTGTTCAAATACCTGGAATAAGATGTGTACACCAGAAGGTGGAAATCTTGGGGGGCATCTTAGAATCCTACCACAATTGCCAGCTGCCCTCTAAAAGAGTTGTACTAATTTGCACTTCTACTAACAGTATACAGGTGTGCCTGTTTCTCCCCATCCCTATTTTTCTATTGGGTTTAATCTTTTCCTTAACTTATATGTCTGTGATCCAGTGACTAGCCACTTGTCATAACTGCACATACTAAATAATTTTAGAATTAAATCTAAACTGTTATTCTTTTATTATTGCAATTGCAAATGCTTCGGTTACTTACATTTCAGCTATGAAGTAAATGGTTTCTTTTTTTCAGATTCCTTTCTCCAAATTTTTCTTCTCTAATCAAGGAAGAATCCGGGATGCTCAGTACCAGCTTCTGCTTGACAAGGTAACATTTTCCTCTCCTTTCACTCAGAACTGTATTCTCTTTAGTGAAACACAACTCCTGTGAGGATGAGTTCGGTTCATTTTGAAGGCTGGCAAAATGAAAGGTGAAAATTCCTCCTCATGGCCACCCCTGTAATACCCAGACAGATGCTGACTCAGACCTATTCTTTGAGTCAAACCCTCATCCTGGAGAAATTTCATTATGGTCTTCTTTTCAGCATGCCTACATTTTATTTTAGCTTTAAAATAAAACAGTATTAAGAGTTCAAGAGAACGTCAAGGCCCTTCCGTTAGTCACCCACATTGTCCTCGTTAGTCATAAGTGGCCCTACATTAAAGGGAGAGAAGTAGAATGTGGAAAAAGCAGCTCTGTACTTCCTCTTATAATTTGCTATAGCATATGAGAACTATGGTATACTTGCTAAGGGCTGACAGTGTACAGAACCAGCTATAGTAATGACCTCATGGAATTTTAACATTCTAGGAACAACATCAGTACGTTAGAATATGTGATTTTGATAAATTTCTCTATTTTAAATTTAGATCTCTTCTATTGGATTCACCCTGGCTGATAAAGTGGATGGTCCATTCTTCCTAGAAATAGATTTTATTGGAGTGTTTACTGATCCAGCCCACACAGAGGAATTTGCCTATGAAAATTCTCCAGTGCTTAATCCAAGACTTTTTAAATAGGGATCACGTGGTGGTTTTGTATGCCTAAACTAAGGGTGGTAGTATCCACGATGACCCAGGCAAAATAAAGTATTTCTTCAATGGCATCCAATCAATGGCTGGTATGTATTCTCTAAGACAAAGCTAAATGCTGCTGCTAAGAGGTACCATATGGAGGGAAACAGCATGAAACCAGTTTCTAAGCTGTACCTTCACGTAAAGAATGCAGGTACTGCTGCAGAGGTGCTATGTAAATAACTGTTTTTGGTTAGAATGATTCCTGTTAGAAACAATTCCTACATGAGTAGGTGGTTTCCAAAGCAAGGAGTCTCTGAGACTGTTGATGGCCTTCTACCTCTCTATTCCTTATAGGTTTCTTCTGTTTTCTAATCCATCTTTGAGGAAAGGAGACTGCAGGAAAATAATAAGATAAAGAAACTGTGGAAGTCACCAAGAAAAGACATACCTACTCTTAGATAGCTTGGGCTGTTATAACAAATTACAATAGGCTAGGTGGTTTAAACGACAGACACTTAGTTCTTACAGTTCTGGAGCCTGGGAGGTCCAAGATCAAGATACCTGCACATGTGGGGTCTGGTGAGTATCCACTTCTTGGCTTGTAAACAGCTGCCTTCTCATGCTGTATCCTCACATGGTCTCTTTTTCTTACAAAGGCACTAATCCCATCCTGAGGGCTCCATTGTCACGACCAAATTACCTCCCAAAAGCCCCATCTCCCAAGTACCATCACATTGGGAATTAGTGTTTTCAATGTATGAATTTTGAGGTGACAAACATGTCCATAAACACCTACTTAGAGAGCTGGTCTGCCAAAGATGCATAATCCTTACCAGTTCTTGCTTTATAGTGACTTTTAAGGTAACCACTGGAGAAACTAAATCAGGTATTAGATTAATGTCCCCAAAGCTTCCCCAGTCAAAATTTTAAGTATTACAGAGATTGCATATACCAAAAATAAGACCTTGATTGACAGTTTAAATTGATCAATTCTTGTCATCTCAGAGGAGATAGGAAACTGTAACATAGTCAGTATCCTGAGAGCCAAGTTAAATAGAATATACAAAGGCTCATAGCTTTTCCATCATCTTGGCCTAATCTATTTTGTATATTTTCTTGTAATTATTATCTTTTTAACAGCTTTATTAAGGTATAATTTACATAAGTCTGCCTATTTTAAGTATACAATTCAGTGATTTTTAGTATATTTACAGAATTGTGTAGTCTTTACCACAAGCTAATTTTAGAACATTTCCATCAGCCTAAAAAGAAACCTCAGTACTCCTTTGTAGTCACTTATCATTCCCACCCCCAACCCCCAGTAACTACTAGATTAGTAATCTACTTTTTCTCTATAGGTTTATCTTCTTTGGATATTTCATTTAAATAGAATCATACAATATGTGATCTTTTGTGTCTGCCTTTTCACTTAGCATAGTTTTTGAGGTTCATCCATGTTGTACCATGTTGTCAGTACTTCATTCCTTTTTAGTGCATATTTTTTAATCCATCCATCCATTGATGGACAGCTGGATTTTTCTCCACTTTTTGGTCACTATTATACTGCTATAAATATTTGTGTACAAGTTTTTGTGTGGACGTGTTTTCATTTCTCTTGGGTATATATACCTAGGTATAGAACTGTTGGGTCATATAGTAGACATATATTTAAATTTTTAAAGAAACTACCAAACTGTTTTTCAAAGTAGTTGTATCATTTTACCATCCCAGTAGCAGTGTATTTGAACAGTTACCCTGAGGTTTCTTGATTGATCTGATCTCTGCCTCTTGATAGCAAAATCTGAATTTATTAAGCACCCAGGAGTATGTCATATTCTGTGGGTTCATATATGTATAACAAAAAGTATTAACAATTTATACAAAAGGACACGGTCATTTCCTCTTGGTGTGGGAGTGGGTGGTCAAGAAAGGATGCATGAGGGATGTAAGCACACTCTTGTTAATCTTAGCTGGTCACCTAAATCTTGGAAGCCAATTGTATTTATAAAGAATGAGTCTACCACCATGAGAAAAAAAATTTATTTATGAAAATCTTAAGCAGTACAAAACTCAGAAGCTCTACTTAGGTGCAACAAACATCGATATGATACTAAGCCATGCTAATCTTGCCCATAAATTGAATAAGATTTAAGTTTGACAGAGCATAGTAATCCTTAAAGCAGCACTCCTCAAATTGCAGTATGCCCCTGTGTATTTTTAAATAAGCAAGGCTAGAATGAGCTATAGTTTTTCAGAATCTATTGAGTGACGGATGCAGATTACATGACGTGATCTGAACAAAGGTGCACATGAGCTTGAGCACAACACTTCACATAGGTAAAAATACTGATGCCATGATCGACCCATATGGCCCACAGATTCACTAAGACTGCTAGATTCTCTAGGGATGAAGTGACGGTTTTTCCCAGCTTACCGTATTCATAACACGTTATTATTGTTCAATTTCTACTAAAGCCTGTGGTACAACTAGCTACCATCAGGTAAATGCTTTTGCCTAGAAGAGAAATGCAGTTTTGTTCATGTTAGTGCCAGCAGAGGGAATTTGACATTAAAAATTTGGTCAAAAATCTATAGAAAACTGAACTGTACAGGGACTTAGGTTAAAAACATTTTGCAGAATTTGTGAGCTCTAAGGTAATAACATCTTTTCAGAGTAGCATGTGAAGAACCTACCAACAGTACACATTATAAACAAAGTTAAGAGCGGAAAAAGATCTCGACTAAAGTGGGGAGGACAGTATGAAAGTATTTACAAAAAAAAGGTTCAGAATAAAGGAATATTTACAGAATGCTAAAAAGCTATTAATCTGCAGCCACAATGAGGCCCCTCCGAGCTCCCAAAACCTTTGCTTTCTTCTCCTTTCGTGCTTGCTCATGTTTCTTCCGTTGCTCCTCCCTAAGAGGGACAGGTACACGTTAGGTTCTAGTGAGCTCCACAACAGACCACTTTAAAGCACTTGTTGTTAGACTAACGTCCAAACTTAAAACGACATCCAGCACACTTGGAGGACACTTACAGGACACTGCCCTATCTGGTGTCCCTGTGATGGAAGCCACACCTGTAAATCACTGTCTTGTTAAAGGGCTGGAAATTGGTGTTTTCCTTTTTATCTTAATGCAGATAAGATAGTCAAGCAAGGAACTGGAACCAGAAGGCACCTTGCTGACTGACTCTGACCCTTGTAGTTGTTGTTTTAAATGAGAAGTCTCTACCTCAAAGTCAAAGGTCAAGCTCAAAATTACAGTCTAGTGAAAATGCTAGAAGTAAGAACTAGGGTCTTACTGACTTAAGCTACTATGTTTTTCTGAAAGAGATTAGGGGAAAAAAAAAAGCCCAGGATCATGTCAATGATCTTAATAGCAAATATAGTTAGTAAAGGTCTTGATGGCAGCCGAATATAGGCAACTCAAATGACAGGTACCATATGTCGGGAGGGTTTCATGCAGGGAATCGACATAGCCAAGATCAGCTGTAGCTCAGGGTGAGCTCTGGCTTGAACTTGGTTTTCATGTAGAAGAAAGTCTAAGGACCATCCCGGGGTTTCCCTTGAGTAGGGCGTTGAAACCGAGGTTTCCCTGGGAGTGAGGAATTTACATCCACCTGCATATCTAGGTACCCTGGGCACTTGGATTGGTGTCTGGAGGGATATCCAGGTGCACTGTGTGGGCAGGTAGGTCACATGAGGGCCATACTCTGAATCTGGGTCCTCTTCTGAATCACCATCACCTGTAGAGCTTCGCAAACAATGCAGAAGCTTGGGCCCCACCTCAAGCCCGCTGTGTAGAACCCATTGGGTGGGGCCTAGACACATGTACTTACAGAAAGCTGTGATTGCACAGCTTTCTATAGATGTGATAATAGATGTGATTGCACTTCTAGCCTCTTTTTAAACACCACTTACTGAGACTCGCTATCCCTCAAAGGCTCTGCTTTTATATAGTCTTTCAAAATTAAAAGACTTACAGAACTAGATAATTATGTACTCACCTGGTCTGGAGACAAGGCTGTTTGTAAGTTTTCTTACGGAAGCTAACTCTGTTTACATGCTCATTATTTTCTTTAGATGATCCCCATGGTTTCAGTTTTCCTAGTTTAGAACAGAGACAAGGACGGATTTATGACGATTCTTGTATTTATATTCCCAGTTTGGTTCATCTATGACTACTTACTTGCTATCACCATTTTTACTTTTTAATAGACATTTGCCAGTATAAGTCTCCTATTAATTTCAACTTCATATTCCACAGATATAAACCATATTTTTTTCTCTGAAAAAAAATGTGTTCTACTTTTTAATCCTTGGAAAGTCACAGGAAAAATCCTAATACTAAAAAAGTCCAACAACTCCTCTTCTTTAGCACATTAAAAGAAGCCATCACAACCAAGTAGTTTATCCCAAGGTTGCATTATGTATTATGTTTAATAAAAGTAGCATTTCACCTGTGCAGTTTGCTATTACTGTTATCTATTAAAATGCATTTGGAGTGGAAGGAGTAGGAATATTTTGTTGGCTGCAGAATTTGGACCAAATTTCCAGATGTTTATGTATTGCTGTATTGGTATAGTTTATGACTTTGAGTATCAGTGATTATCATTTGGGGTATTTCCTATTTTATAAAAATCACTTTCACACCCCTAGCATCATTTAATTACCAACATTTGAAGTAGTACTCATTTTCCCTTCCATAAAGGAATTAAGTAACTTGTCTAGGATTTGAACATAAGAAGCACAGATGAAGTTCTCATCCCGATTTTCTGCTGTCAATCCAAGTTAGTGGTGGGCACAGTCATTCCCGCCACAGATACTTTTGGAGCAGCTGGTATGTGCCAGGGACTGTTGTAGGTGCTGAGGACACAGCAGTGAAACAAGCAATCAAACACCCTTGCTCTCCTGGGCTTCTATTCCAGTGCTAGAAGTAGGTGACAGTCAAGTCACATATTAGGTGGTACCATATGCTATGAAGAAATGTAAAACAGGATGAGGAGTAAGGAGTGTGGAAGGAGGGAAGGAGGGAGGAGAGGAAAGGCCTGAGTTGGTGACAGCTGAGTACGTGCCCCATTGTCATGAGGGAGCAGTCATGCAAAAAGTCTGCGGTAATAGCATGTATTCCAGCTGGAGCAGAGGGATAACAAGTGCAAAGACCTGGAGGTGGGAATAACTGGGTGTGTTTGAGGAGTTGAAACACCCGTGTGTTTGGCACAAAGTCAGGGAAGGGAGGAGGCGACGACTGAAGTGGGGGGAGAGATGGGAAACCTTAGGAGTTTCTGAGCAAGGCAGTGATGTGCTCTGGTTTGTTTTTAAGATTGTAGTGGGGTAAAGAGGCTATTCTAGAAGCCTAGGTTAGAGATGATGACCTGGACCAAGTGGATTAAAGCTAGAGGTGAAAGGACTAGCTGAGGGGCGGGATATGGGGTCTGAGAGAGAATGGGGAGCCAAAGACGACTGCTACGTTTCTGCCGAGACAACGCTGGAGATACAGGTACCATTGCCAAATATGAGAAAACTTGGGGAGAAAAAATGGGATGTGTGAGAAAAGATTTTTACCAGTTTAGTTGACTCTCACTGCTAAATAAGATTTTTGTTTTCATTATATTTGTTATATTGACATTAGTAAGTTAGAGACAAACACTTACATAAACATGATTCTTTGTTTTAAAGTAATTCCAAAAGTACTGAAAGATGGATCACATTAAGTATTGATATTTTAAATAGATACAAGGTTACTTTAATATATGCTCAAGAGTGACATCTGGCCAATAAATTTCCCAGGTTGTTGGACTGGTGGTTCCCAGCTAGTCTGGGATCCTTTGAAAGCTATAAAGAGAACATTCATTTACCTACAGACTAACTTCTCTAAGTGTCTTGATTTTGGCTGAAATTTTATTAATTCTTTATAGTAATATTGATTAGGAACTATGTCGTTGATTAACAAAAAAAGTAAGTGAATCAATTATTTAGTATTTAATGGACATTCTTTTTAATTATGGGTCACAGGGATGTGGGGGCAGGAATGGCTGTGGTCACGTATGGCTGCCACTGTCACTAGAATTTTTACATCCTCAGATGCAGAGTTCGTTAATCTTATGTCATCGCATGTCTTGTACCACAAAACATCCCCACGTACCTTTGTGTGGCTCATAGCTGAGGGGACGAGACAGACTTGCTTTGAGATCAAACACTGGTTTCTTATGGGAGACTGGAGTCTGTGCTGCTTCAGCCATCAACTTGAAAGGAGTAACAACTAAAAAAAGCCAACACACAAAACGCAAGAGCTTAATTAGGAAAAAAAAATACCTGCTATCCTGCTATGGTTTATTAAAGTATCATTCTTGATCTTAGAAATATAATCTATATGAACAGTCTGAATCAGATGGAGGGTTAAAAAGGAGACAAGGGGAGAAAAGAATAACTGAGGAAAGCTAACCACTGAGATTTGTTTCCTGTTTGTTGGCAGCTCCCCAACTAGTCTAAACATTATGACGTTTTCTAGGATCCTCAAGGATTTTAGAATCCTGTTTAAAGAATTAACTGGGTAATTTTTCAGGCTGTTTCCCTGATATTAATTATCCTTCTTAAAAATGATACATTATTAATAGTAACATTTTCATTAACACAGATGTAAGCCTGCAAGGAACCTAATCACGTTAGATCCTAATCACAGGGAAAGATTCATGGCTCTGGTTGTTACTAAGAAAGGCTGTTATTTAAGAATGAAATTTTGTACCATAAAAGTTAAAAATACACCAGGATGGTATAATTCAGTAAGCCAAATTTTTGCTACAGTGGGGCAACACATATCTGGCACACATTTTATAATCCTTTCCGCTCACAGGCTGCATTCAGGCCATTGTCAAATGTTAGCACGTGCCTGTATGTGATCTAGCAGCCAGGATCTAGGACGATCTAGTTAAACATACCAGAAAAGCACAAAATGCCTGTGCGTAAGCTACCCCATTGTGTCGATATCAAGTGGTGGGAGGGAGGGGAACAATGGGGCGGTCACACAGTGCTGATGCGAGTGTAAATTAGTACAATTCAACCGGTGCAGTAAATGTCTACATACCCTTCTAACCAGCAGCCCCACCCCAGTTCTAGAGAAACTCTTACACATGTACAGGAGACATGTTAATGAATGGTCATAGCTACACCATACGTAATGAAAGTTGGAAATACATGTCCACAAGCAGTAAAACTAAAATTGAAATAATTATTTAATTGATAATTGAAATTAACCATACCAGTGAAAATGAATGAACTTTAGCTCATTTCTCAATAGGACGATTCTTGAAACATTATGCTGAGTGAATAAAGCAAGTCACAGGAAAAAAAATAGTTTGATTTTGTTTCTATAAAACTCATATTTGATAATTGGGGGAAAAAAATCCAATCCTAACTGGGCACACCCCTGATTTAGAGGAGAAAGCTCAGAATATGGTAAACCTTTCGTTTCTGCCTCACGTCTTTATCTGTGAGCATGTGTGAGCCCTTTCTCATTATAAGGCAGATGGCTACTGCTTAGTGAGCCCAGGCAGCGTAGTGCTCTCTGCAAAATGACAGTGTCATACCTTAGGCAAGCCCACTCTCCATCTTTCAGCACTCCCTTCTGCCCCTTTCTTCCCATCCTACGGGATGACTTAGAGTGTTCCATGGAATGTTTGTTTGCTGGTCTAGTTAAGGGTTAGGGTGGGAATGAAAGAGGAGGAATCATATAAACTTACTATTCCCACCTCTGGATTCTTGAAATTTCGTTGTCAGTCTCACTATTCAATTTAGGTCTCTAAGGCATGAAGAAATCCTCAAGCAGAGTCCCCACACTGATTATTACCAACAACAATCCTCTCCTCCAGTCTGAAGGGCCTGCTAGATTCCTCTAGTGTCAGGGGATCTGACAATCCTTTCTGTGTAATCAAGGCTTTCGACTGACATATTCAATAGGGCTCTCAGGAGAATCTTGACGTACTCAGTTTGAATACAGGCTTCAACCTGTACTGTGCTACTGTTTTAAACCTTCGCACTGCTATTACAGTTCTTTTGAAAACTGCCTGGTCATTGTAGATGATGATGAAATAACACTGTGTACAAGAGGATCTGTATGGCTTATGCCGGCCTACCCAGTGTACCAGTCAATAGTGGAGCATTTAGTCCAGGAACTCTGGAATCCTGTTAGTTTCAGAGTCCTGCAGGACCGTTTGGAGGCTGTGATGAATACTGTGATCCCCCTAATCCATTCCTGAGTCCAAGAAGGGGCTGAATACTCCTCAGGGAGGGTCACCATCTCAGAACTCCTTTGGACAGGATGGAGTCCTCAGGCAGATAGCAGTTTTTCGTTTGTGTCTCTGGCTTTTCCCTCACCAGTATAAATGAAAAAAATGCTATGGTGGAATGTTTGCTTTTGATTTTATAGATACGCAGAGGCTTTAAGGAAACAGATATACTTAATAATTTCAGGAAGTTATATGGCTTAGAGAGGAACCAAAAGTTTTCGGTTTTTTTTTTAGTGTTTTTTTTTTACCTGCAACAGAATCCCCCTTTGTGGTCTTTAACTTGTGTGTCCCAAGCACAGCCTGGTCTTTTGGGGTACTTCCAGATATGGTCACATGTGGAGACTTTCTGGCCGGAGTCTTGGTTAGTGAACGCTTATGTTCATTATCTTTAGTAGTGGCTGAAAATCTAAATAGGATGGTAGAGTACAAGACATGAGTAACTTGCATCAAGCTTATAAACAAAAGCTTTTCCATCACCAAGCAGTGAAAGGGCCTCAGTAAATACTGTTACACAAATGAACCTCTTTTGCAGAATAGACGTGGTTTTAAAACCCTGATGCTAACCATTTATCAACTTTGGTTATTTGTAAAATATGGCTTTGTATTCTCTTCTCTCCCAGTCTTGGCTAATGATAGTACAAAGCAGAGCTCGAAAGAGATGCCCGCAGGCCTCAAGTTATAATTTAGGAGGTGCTCGAAGAAGCTCCCGTTATTTCTCTTCTTGGTGATGACAAGTCAGAGGGAACAGGAGACTGCTGTGCCAAATGAGTGGTAAGAACAGATCTTACATCTCATCAGAAGAGTATTATTCATTTGAATGGCACATAAGCCTATTCTCTACTCATAGCAAACTGCCATAAATGAATTTCATTGATTATCTGATGCATAGTTTCCCTACATGTTAACATCTCTGAAATTGGGATGTGTTTTACACTTGATAACACGTCATAGTTAGCTGGCAGTGTCTTTTCTAACGGGTTCATAAAATAATGGTGAGTCTTCAGTTGATGGTGTCTTACGATTAACGAAAATCTAGTAATGACAGATAAAATTTACAAAGGGTTTGTGGCGTAGTGTTAACAGACGGGGACTTCTGGCCTTATAACTAAAGATTTGATGCTGATCCTGAATCAACACCCAAAATTATTACCAAAGACTCTACAACAGAGTTAAAAAAAACTGGATGTGCGAGGACAGACGGTGTGAAGTCCAGGCTGTTCTGTATACTGCAATGAAACAAGGGCTGACGCCTGACCACAGTGTTCTTAAATAGCGTTAAATACAATCAGAACTGCCAACTGTAGGTACCTCATATTCCCAGCTAACTCAATAAATAGATCTCCAAACTTCAGAGTGTTTTTAAGATGTAGAAACTATGTCAGATAATTGTACATGTTGGGGAAGTGTTACCATGCACCAGCTCTATTAGATGCTGCAAATGTCCTTAAAAAAGGAGAATAAAATTTTGGGGAGTGTCATAGTTGAGGGCTACAAGCAAAGCAAACAGGGCTCAATGGGGCATGATATAGCTATGACACTGGAGTACCCATTGTGCTATATAGTATTTATACTTTAGGACGAGTCCACTTTTTAGTTCACTGCATTGAGAGATCTTCTGTAGGAATTTAGCTTCAACTTTAAGTCAATGGAAAAATTTCTCTACACATCTTTGCAGGCATACATTAAACTAATAAAATGAAAAAATATCCATATATACCTTATTTTCTATCTTATGAATCAAATGTAAGCTTAGGAAAGTTGGATGAAACAAGAAAACTAAACACAAATTTAAAAAGATCAGAACTTATAAAACCATTTACTGATCTTTCTCTGTTCCGATCCTCATTCTCATTCTTGCTCATCAACATGAAAACATATTTGACGTAGTGCTTGTGACATGTACTAGAAGATATACAGCTCTGAGACCTTGTCCTCGATCACATTTTGGAGCTCTGCTTTACCTGACATTCATTTTAGTTGCCGAGAGAGTGGAGCGCTTGACCGCCCCCTTCACACATGAGGTGCTCCGACCTGCAGCGCCTCGCGACTGGCCTTGAGAGCGCTGCTGGCTTGTGGGGGTACAAGCCACAGACAGTCTTCCTTGGACACCAACTGGAGTTGCCACCACTCCCTTCATGACGGGCTGTTTCTGAACAAAGGGAAATGCACTGTTGAAGCTTGGTCTCCTAATATTGTCTTTCTGGCAAAGTGCAGAAGAGCACCCACCTTTATCCTTGTTTCATCCCCACTACCTCATCCTATCCTACCTGCCTGGCAGGTTTGGCAGTTCCCTACACCTGTGTTGCTATGGTGACTGACTGAAGAGTAACATTTGGTTGTGCTGAATAATGTGTTATAGAAAGCCTTTCTCAGATCCCACGTACCATGGTAGTTTTTAACTAGAGAAAGAACGTGGCTTAAACAGTCCCGTGTGGCCAGAGAGGGAGAATAAATGGGTTCTCTAGTGGACATATGGTAACTTTGAGAGCATGATATGCAGTTTATTAAATACGAATTCAAAGAAGAACCTATTATATAATTAGCATGTGGAATCTACGAGTAATTCCACCCCTACCTGTCTCCCTCTACCCCCAACAGCTTTTAAAATTTCTTTTGGGGGAAAAAAAACAACTAAAGAAAAGAAGGGAGGGAGGGAAATGCTTTCTTTGAAATAGCTGGAAAGAGTTCCACTTGGGTTATTTTTTTAGATACTGTCAAGGCACAAAGAATAATTCAATGGTTTGCTATCATCAGGCTAAGCTCTGTTGCAAGCAGAATAAATCTAACTTCATTAACAGACAATAGAGGAGGACTACTGAAATTGACAATGTAAAGCCAAAAGATAAAAAAATTCAATTGTATCCTATGAAATACGAACAACTAGAGAATTATGTTAACTTCTCATTGTGACATACAAGCAGAGGAGATTCTAATGTTGAGACAAATTTAAAACTAAAATATTTAGTAAATATACATCTTTACCGTAAGAGAACCCAAGTTAGATGTATTAAGCATACTGTTATATTTAATCTCACCTTTTACACCTTCTTTCTTTTCCCTAAAATTCCCCGTGCCATACTGCATCTCCTCGCAGTTCACACTTGGTGCCAGGACCATCAACTCTACATCTCTGTTTGAGTACCTTATAATGTATAAGTGATTTTACTTGCACTGAATACCAATCATTTTGACTTTTTTTCACGTACAACATTATGCTGCTGACGCTAGTAGTACTAATTCATTTTGTTAGCAATGTAATCAATTCCTCCCTTTCTTTTAGCAATAAAAATCTTGTTCTAACAAAGCAAAGAGCTCAATCATATCAGATCATACACAAAAATAAAAATGTGGGTTAAAGATTAGGGGAAAATAATAAAAGCAATAAAAATAAATATAAGAACATATTTTTATAATCTTGGGACAGGGAGCACATGAGAAAAAATTCAGAGCCTTAAAAGGAAAAGTTGGATAGATTTAACTAAAAATAAAACAAAAGCACCTTCCACAAGGTAAGACATCATTAATGTAGTTAAAAGATAAACTGTAGGAAAATATTTGTAACATATGTATCATTAATATAGATTAATGGCTCATAAATATGCAAAAATTAAGAAAAAGCAAATTCAGAGAAACAGCCAATTGTAACATATGAAGATATATAACATCCAAACAACATGTAACAGAATCAAAGAAATGTCAATTGGGATTTTTTCATATTATCAAAGATTAAAAATTTTGATCATTCCCATTGTTAACAAAGTAAACAGCCATCTCTGGCGCACAAGCTTTCTGATCTTTGTGGAGAGACATTTGGCAACCAAATTAAACAGGTCTTCGTTCTCTGATCATGAAAGTCAAGGAGAGACTGGTCATGGCCAGGATGATTTTCTCTAAGATCTTGGCTCATTTATCACTATCACTATCCAAATGACTAATCCCAAAACATGTTAACTGTCAAGAAAACTTCATCTCAACTATGGCAACGTCACTGTAACTGTTTTCATTCTCCAGTCTCCAGGTAGGTCATACCAAATAAAGCATCTGATTGGCCAGTTCCTTAAATAATGAGAGTGGGGTGGGATTTTAGAACTCATTCAGATGGGGCTATCACTAAAAAAATAAGATAAGCTACTCATTTATTCAACACATCTTCAAGGATACACTCAAGTTTATGGTTGAGACAGTTGTTCTGCCCTTAACTTTTACCTGGAAATTTTTTTTTTAAATTAAAGTTTATGGGGGTGACAATTGTTAGTAAAGTTACATAGATTTCAGGTGTACAATTCTGTATTACATCATCTATAAATCCCATTGTGTGTTCACCACCCAGAGTCAGTTCTCCTTCCCTCACCATATATCTGATCCTTACCTGGAAAATTAACTCATCCATATTATGTAGTACAGAAAGCTTGATTTTTCAGTCAAGTACTTAAGTAGACCCAGCTTCATGATAAGCAAGATGGCCCTGTTTCCAGGCATATCTGCAGCTAGCTCATGCCTATGTAAAAAAGGAAGCCAAATGCCGACTTTCTATAAAGTGTCAGCATAGGCCTGTTGCGCCAGTATTCAACTGTGAATGTGGTGATACCCAGTCCTTGCTAATATTTAAGAAAGTCTCATTATGGGCATCCCAATGATCTCCTCTCTGAATTCTCCAACCTTGTTGTTAGATAAGTATGAAAGAATGGAGACGTTTAATGCCAGGACTTGGCTTTGTCACTGTTTGCTAGAAGGTTGACAGTGTCTTCAAGTATGGTAACAGTGGTTTTATAAATACTGTTTAAATGAATGGTTATTATCCGATATTAAATTTCTCACTAAGAAGCTTGGTTTTTTTTTTCTTTTTAATTATTTAGAACTTACCACCCAGTGCATTTCCTTACAGGCAGTAGTATCAGAAAATTCAAAACTCAACCAAGTGAATGATATAATAGACAATGTACCTGCCAACAGTGCCATTTTCTGCCCTTTTAAAATCGACATTATACTGTTTTGTGTTGTGTGTAATACCACGAATTGCCTCAAATTCTTTTCGAGAAAGAGGCAGGTTGTTATGTATTATTAAATTATAAGGCAAATGTTTCCCGGCCCTCTATGTGGTAGCCCTTTAACACGGGATTCCATGTAGGACAATAACATCAACTTTCTAGGATGTTACCAACTCACTACTCTGCTAACTCAACCTCGGGGTTGACTTCATCACCTTTTCTTACTTGAAGGGGCTTTGAGTCCAGTAGGACCTGGACTGAAGGCCTCCCAGGGAGCTCAGTTATCACTGGAAGCCTTTAGATTAGCCACTGCTTGTCACCCCTTCTTCCTTTAGGTGCGAGACAGGGAAAGAAGATGGCTTCAGCCACGTATCGGTCCATCCTCAGCAAAAGTGGTAGGCACAGGGCCTGAATGTGGGAAAAAAACTCACTCCCACTTGGAATTGGTTCTATATAGTGAGGACTCACTCTTTTATCTGGAGGGTTATGAAAATTCTCATGGTGGGAAAAGTTAATTTTAGATAATGAAAATACATTAAACTCAAACAAATCCATTCCACTAATGTAGTAATGGAAAGCTAGCTGTGTTAACCATGGTGTATACACGGTATCAACGTTAACTTCAAATAGTTTATTCCCATTAAGAACATAATTACCTTCAGTTCATTAAGTAAATTGTGTTGTTCAAAATGTTTCTTTTTCCTCTCAATATATTGATCAATGGACTCCATTTCCTTAAAACGAGCCTCATGCAGCTTCTTAAAGTCTAGAATGTTCCACAAAATATGAAAATTAATAACAAGACAAAATCCATTTATTCACTTGCCCTTTGTTTTCCTATTAATATTTATTTTCTTCTTTGCATCCCTGCCATTCAATTTCAACATCATCTTTGCCAAAACTTTAATTTCAAAACATTTAGTTTTTGCAAACTCATGGACAAAACATATTTATCTTAAAAAGTATCTTGCAACAACATGGATGGACCGAGAGGGTATTATGCTAAGTGAAATAAATCAGAGAAAGACAAATACCATATGATCTTACTTATATGTGGAATCTAAAAACCAAAATAAACAAACAATCAAAACAGAAACAAACTCATAGATACAGAGAACAAACTGATGGTTGCCAGATGGGAGAGGGGTTGGGAGACTGGGTGAAAAAGGTGAAGGGAATAAGACGTACAAATTGATAGTTATAAAATAGTTACTGGGATGTAAAAGTACAGTGTAGGGAATATACCATGTTTCCCCGAAAATAAGACCTAGCCGGACAATCAGCTCTAATGCATCTTTTGGAGCAAAAATTAATATAAGACCCGGTATTTATTATATTATATTATATATTATGTTATGTTATGTTATATTATACTATACCCTGTCTTATATTAAATAAGACTGGGTCTTATATTAATTTTTGCTCCAAAAGACGCATTAGAGCTGATTGTGCGGCTAGGTCTTATTTTCGGGGAACATGGTAGTCAATAATATTCTAATAACTGTATGATGCCAGATAGGATCACTTTGTAAGTTACATAAATGTCTAACCACTATGCTGTACACCTGAAACTAATATAATCTTGAATGTCAACTGTAACTGAAAAATAAAAAAGTAATGAAAGAAAATAAAACAAACTATCAAACATTCACCATCTCTCCGTTGTCCATTTCACTGCTAACTGGCATCTTTGTTTAGAAGATAAGAAAAGAATAACAGATTTGTCCTCTCCCCTCACCAATTAATCAAATGGCCTTACTTAATCACAAATTTGACGTTTTAAAATGCATAGAAAGCTCTATGCCAAGCACAGGCAAACTTTTTCTGTAAAGAGACAGATAGTAAATATTTTAGGCTTAGAGGCCATGAACGGTATGGCTTCTTATATTTTTTTATACAACCCTTTAAAACAGTAAAAACCATTTTTAGCTTAAGGGCTCTAAGGCCAACGCGGGCAACAGTTTGCTGACCCCCACTCTGTGCTCTTTTAATTAAGTATAATTAAGTATACAAATTTCTAATATATGCTGAGCAGCATTACAAATACTATAAATATATAACAATCAACATTCTATGCGCCAGTCAACACAGAAGACGAATTACATGTCCAGAAATGGAGTCCCTTAGACTTATTATTAAAAAAGAAAAAAAAGGAAAGAAAAAAATTTATTACAAGATGGATATTATGCCAAGCACTTTGAAGACATTCACTCTCAGATATTTACTGAATACCTGCTACATGCTAGAAGCTACTGTGCTAGGAAATCAGAAGTGGAAAAACAGTCTCAATAAATCTATGTCAACCTGATAAAACAGGCAGTAAAGAAAATAAAACAAACTATAAAACATTCTATCAATCTCTCCATTGTCCATTTCACTGCTGACATTTTTGTTTAGTCCAGAGGATAAGAATAACATTTAAGAATAACCATTCTCACTTTCAACTGAGGAAGTGGATTTACTGAGGATAAGTACATTGCCCAAGGTCTCAGAGCTAGAAAATGACAGAACAAGGAAGCCAGCCCCAGTTCCAGCATCCCAGCTTTTAAAATTGTGACAATACACTGCCTCTCCAATAGCAGCCTGAGCTGAGGGGGACCAACCATTATGTTATGTTTCTTTGTGCACAAAACTTACTTGGAGTAGTGCTTGCAGTTCTTTTAATTTTTCTAGATTTGGAAAATCCATCTGTGTAGAGAAACTTCTTTCTTTCTGAAGGTACCTTTGAATCTTCATTACCTGAGTCCGAAGATACAGAATTAATGAAAGATTTCAAAAAAATTCTTCCCATTAAGAAATGTTTGAAAGTTAACGGGAAGCATATTCATATAATGGGCTCTGCTAAGGTGGTGGGAGAAACTGCACATAAGAAGCACAAAAAATGAGCTACAGTATCACTACAGTTTTAGCTCACATGCTTCAAGGAGGCAGAAATTTTATGCTTCCTGTATAGAAGTTATTTTCCAGAAATTTAAACACACTTTTTCAGAGCTTTTGCTCTGAACATGCTATTTTTTAGAACTAGAATGACAGAAATCACATCATCCCACCAGCCTAAGAAACACCATTGGCATTTTGGCATATTTCTTCAGGTCCTTTTCTTCTACACAGGCAGACCTCAGAGATACTGTTGGCTCGGTTCCAGACCACTCCAATAAAGCAAGTTGTCATCTTTTTGCTGGTGGAGGGTCTTGCCTTCAATTTGTGAAAAACAACATCTGTGAAGTGCAATAAAGCTAAGCATAATAAAGCAAGGCGTACCTGTACTTGTTTTGTTTTTTAAATCCAGTTGATATCTTGGTGTGTATAAGGTTTACTATTTTCCCCCACCTATAATCATTTTCCACATTCTGTTATCTTTCTCAACTTGAGGCAATCTACTAAAAAACACGCAAGTGGGGTTTTCAAGAAATACCACTTACAAAGTCACCTATCCCTAAGATTCCCTAATGCATCCATAAAATAAGGCAAAAAGACTATTTGATAGAACAGGAGGAATTCCAGGGGTTTCTGCTTGGACCCTGCCTCTAAAACCATAGAACAGTTCCATGAAAAACAGGATATTTACAGACTCAGAGTCACTCCTCACAAGATACTATTACAACTGGAAAAATAGTAACTTTACAGAGGAGCAACTTAGCAGATACCAACTTAGCCAGATGATGGGCTGTTAACACGACCAGTCACAGGACAAACCAACATGGGGTGCCTTCTGGGGTGCTGTCAGCATCACTGCACAGGATTATGGCCAAAGTGCATGATCTGAATCTAACCATCACCACGCATTAGACAAACCAAGTCCAGGACCAAGAAACAACTGGCCTGTATTTAAAAATGTCAACATCCTGAAAGACAAAGGAAGACAAAGGAACTATTCCAGATTAAAGTAGACTAAAAAAACATGACAATGAAATGCAAAGGATGAACTCAGATTTTCCTTTGTTTTAAGGAACAAAATTGATAAAATTATTGGCATAATTGGATGAAAATATTGGAATAATTACTGAAATAATTGATGAAACTAAATAAGGTCTATCTATAGATTATTACATCAGCTGTTCTCATACTTTCTAGTCTCAGGATTCTTACGTACTTTCAAAAATTATTGAGGTTCCAAAGAATTTTTGTTCATGTACATTAGTTATTATCTATCAATGTGCCATATTAGATACTAAGACATTCAAAAACATTTGATTCACTAAACACAATATGCCCATTCAAATGTTAACATAAATTTATGAAAAATGGCTAAAATTTCTAACAAAAATATCGAGTAGCGGTATTTTTTTAATTCAATGTCTTTACTATTTGGCTTAATAAAAGGCAGCGGAATTATTTTATCTGTTTCTGCACATAATATGTTACCATGTTGTTTTGGTTTAAGTATATATGAAAACAAATCTTGCCACATACAGATATATGTTTGAAAGGGAAGAATATTTTAATAGCCTTTTCAGATAATTGTGGATATTCTTCTCTGATACGACAGTAAAACTTGACAAGTGGTAGTTTCTTAAAAGTTAGTTGCAGTGTGGAATATGAAGCCACATCAATAAACTTTTTGTATTCCGTACATTTGTGAGAGAAAGTCCTTGTGTTTTAAGAAATACACACTGAAGTATTTAGGGTAAAGGCGCCCATATCAACAACTTACTCTCAAACAGTTCAGGAAAAAAAATGTATACAACAAATATATGTGTGTATTAAATATAAATAAAGAGGAAAAAATGTATTAACATTTGGGAAATTTAGATAAAAGATATATAGGAACTCGGTACTATTCTTACAACTTTAAGTGTGAAATGATGTCAAAATGAAGTTTTAAAAATTCTTCACAGCCTGTGTTTCGTTAGGCAAACCTGACTTAATGGGTCCACCCTCATTTTTCCCCCACCATTGAAAATGAGTCCCAGAGCGAAGTCTCCCTGATAAAATGGTTGGTGGAACAGCAAACATTTGGAATTCCACCCTCAGCTTCTGACTGTCGTATTTCATAACAACTTGCTCTAAATCATGATTTTAAAATGGGTTTATGAGGCATATGCACCAAAATTACCTGGAGTGCTTATTAAAAACAGCAGACTCCCAGGCTCACCTGAGACCTACTGTATCAGAACCTAGAGGTAGATTTAGTAAGACACACAAAATTCTGGGGAAAATGGGAAGGTTCAGCATTAGAATTTCTGCATTTAACTCTATGGTGGACACTAGAATGGATCACCTTCTATCTTGATCCCCTCAGGCAAGCCTCAGGTACCCAGACAGATTGGCTGGGGTGAAACGAATACTGAGACACTGCTGTAATTGGCAGGCTTCCTAAGGAATGAAATCAGAAAGTACCAGGTCCTGGTAGGTGTGGGGCAATTGAAATTTTCTGGTGTCAATGAAACAAACTATTAGTTGAGAAAGTTTAGGGAAGAGGTTTTTAGGGGGTTAGAGATTAAGAAGAGAATGCATTTATCATAATAAAAAAGGCCACACCACTGGGACTTTGCAGCCCCCTTTTAACTGCCCTGGTTGAACAGGCAAACATGTCTTTGTACCTGTCTCTGGAGTCAGCCAGGAGGTACTGGACAAAATGCAAGCTTTCCTCATTACTGAGTAGACATCAACTTGCCTAAACGTCCAACTACCATTTATTCTGGTTTTTCAAGTTCCTAAAGATGACCTGATGGCCTACTGTATTTGCTTCTAACTTTTGCTTTAATTGCCAAATCCTTAGAAGTTATAATGATATTATGGGTTGAACTGTGTCCACCCCTCCCCCCGCCCTCAAAATATGCTATAGCCTTAACGTCTAGTAACTTTGATATAACCTTATTCAGAAATAGGGTCTTTGTAAATGTAATCAAGTGAAGGGGAGGTCATTAGGATGGACCCTAAGCCAATATGACTGGTGTCCTTTCAAGAAGACAATGTAAAGAAAGAGACACACAGGGAAAATGCCATGTAATGAAAGAGGCAGAGATTTAGAGCAACGCAGCTGCAAACCAAGAACCCCAAGGGTCAAAAGCCACCACCAGAAGGTAGAGGCCAGGAAGGAGTCTACCGAGTCTCAGGAGGATGGCCCTACTGACACCTTGATTTCAGAATTCCAGCCTCCAGAACTGTGAGAAAATAACTGTTCTTTTAAGCTGCCCAGTTTGTCGCACTTTGTTATGGCAATCCTAGGAAATAGAGTTATGGCTACTGTAGCAATTTTGGAGATAGATAGATAGATAGATAGATAGATAGATAGATAGATAGATAGATAGACAGACAGACAGAGATGGATATAGATATATGTATACTGCTTAGTAACTTGGCATAGCATTTATCCCACTTTTTCCCAAGGACACTGCATTCTCACCTCCTTGGCTCTCATCTGGTGGAGAAGGAACTTCTGCAGCAGTTTTGAGGCCCTGGTTTTCCTGCATTTCTTGATTCTGGAACTCAGCTGGATCACTTGTTTGTACCTCAGAATGTTCCTGCTACAAATTTTAAAAGGAAATAAATGATTTAAATGATAAATAAGAAGTGACGTATTTGAAAGTCACTAAGAGTAGATCTTAAACGTTCTCATCACAACAAAACATTTTTGTAACTGTATGGTTATGGGTGTTAACTAGACTTACTGTGGTGGTCCTTTTGCAATATATACAAACATCGAATTATTGGGCTGTACACCTGAAACTAATGTTACATGTCAATTATACCTCAATCAAAAAATATACCATTAAAACACTATTGGCCAAGATTAAAAAAAAAAAAAACCACGAAAAAAATTTAAAAACATTGCTTATAGTCAGATATTTTAAAAAAAAAAATAGAAAGAAGTAATCACTGCCTCCCAAAGATAGGTATCAAACCGAGGGGGAAAAGAAGTTAAAGGTGAAAAGGAGGAGAATAAGATTTTTGAGTGGCAGATCTGGCTCTCTTCCTCACCAAGTGTCATAAAAGTATTGTTTGGGGACTAGGAGATACAAGGGACCATGGCAAGATTGGCTCTCTTAGGGATGAGAAACTAACACTGAAATACCCAGATAGGCTAATGACTAGAGACCGTACAAAGCTAGAACATAAGTATGAGGACCATGTATTGTAAAAGTTACGTTTGAATGAAAGGATAATAAAACCAGAGTGCTCCCAAAGCAAGTGAGGGAAGCCCCTGGATTCACATGGCTACTCTGCTGAAAGACTAAGAAAAGCGTGATTGACAGGCCTGGGACAAGCTGGGAAAAATTTTTAAAAGTCCTATTTGATGTTGGTTTCTCTTTCCTCCTTACTTACTACACCTTACTTAAGTAAACACTTAATGAAGGTTTGTATTTCTTCAACAAGTATTTTATTTGTGCTTAATACTTAGTGAACATTTCCCGAGGGCCAGCGCCCGGGGGTGATGATGAGCAGCCTCGACTTGGGTCTTTGCATTCAGGGAGCTTATAGCACACAGCGTTTACCACCACCTGATATCAGAAGGGAATTAAAACAAAGTTCCCTAAGTATATACCAATTTTGACACCGGTGGTGGCTCGTTTTCAGTTTGCACACTTCCATTCATCTGAGAGTCAGGATTCCTGTGGACTGTCTTGCGCCTTCTCATGTTGGTGACGTGGCCGGCCGGCTCCCCCTCAACTTGTTCCTGGCTGCTAACATGCATCTCGGTCTCATCACAAGAGGATGCAGAAGTTTGACTTTCATCCTGAAAAGAGAGACATTAATCTGCCATGTCCTGTGTATGTCCTATGTATATGTATGTGATAATGCTCAGAAAGAATCAGCATTTAAACAGAATAAAAAACATATTACATATGTAAAATAGTTTTAAAATGCTCTAGCACTAAATTATAGATAAGAATTACAGAGTATTCAAAAAGAAACAATCACATTTAATAACTCAAGCTAAAAAAACCTAGGCTAGGAAAGCATTCAAAGTTATCTTAGTGTGAGTAAATAAGCAAATTATTAAAAGTGCATTCATTTATTGAAGATACACTATATGCTAGGCATATGCTATAACTGATAATAATTACAGCTAATACAACTTTATTGGACAAAGTACTAATATTACCCACAGTTCACTGATAGGGAAACTGAGGCTTAGAGAGTCCAAATAACTTGTCGAAGATCAAAGTAAGAGTACGGTAAGAAGGGTACTTGAAGTATCAAACTAATGTAAAGCTACATTATCAAAACAGTGTGGTACATGTACTAGAACTTTCCAAACAGACTGTTTATATAAGAAATCATTGTATGACAATGGTTATACTTCATATTTGTGGGGGAAAGTAGGATTCATTTAACACATGATGCTGAGAAACTGTTTTAAATGTTTTTTTGTGGTAAAGGGGCAATGAAACTTGACCATTCTCTCACACCAGAATGAAATCTGGATGGATGAAAGATTTAAATGTAAAAGGTAAAACTATAAAAGCACTAGAAAAAAATAGATGAATATATTATCATGAGTGTGAGGAAGCCTTGCTTACCTAGCGACTATAAAGGAAAGGCTTTGCTTGTTTTTGGTGTTGCTGGAATTTTTTAATACAAAAATTCTAATGTTTTGAAATAAACTAATACATACATATGGCTTAAAAATCAAATACTAAAGAGATTATGAAGGAAAGTAATTGGTTCTCTGCCTACCCTTCCTATTTCTACGGCTTAATTTCATGTGGTTACTTAGATGTCACTAGTGATTTGCTGATGAGGTATTCATTTATATTTTCAATAGCTATTCTTAGTAGCTATCATGTGCTAAAATTTAGCTCATTTGTACCACTTTCATCTCCCATCTTCTTCCTAAAACAGAATAATACTTTAATCATTCTATTAGTTACCTTTGCAGCTTTAAATATACTTAACACCTTGAAATCTTGTTCCACAACTACATACATCTACCTTGTAAACTGCAGATATTAGCATCCGTATATATTTCCCTTCACCTATTGTCCTCCCTTTATTTCTCAACTTGTCTTCTATTGTCTTTAAGTATCAAAGTAAACAGTATTTAAAGCCTGTTATATAACCTTAATTGAATCATTTCTATTTCGTTAGTGTAGCTTGATTCTAAGGGTTTATAAATCAGTAAGTTATGGTACGGCTTTATTTTATTTTATATTTTTTAAAGCTTTTGTTTGTTTTCCTCCGTTTCCTTTAGGGTCATCTTTTCCTTTATCCTAAGTTCTCTCAAACTAACTGCAGGCTTTTCTCAGATGTCTGTGACTGTTGGTCATCTATCATTTCAGAGCAAAAACCTCATTAGGAGCTTGAATGTGCGGGGGTGCTTGTTATCTGGTGGGATCTGATCTACTAGGTTCCTGAGGTGTGGAGGAGGCTATTGTGCTGGGGGGTCCTTGGATGTCAGCAGGCAGAGGCCTTTGCTTAATAACCATTTAATTTCTTACAGAGAAATCTTCTACTATTTTAGAGGGTAGTAGACACCCGGTACTCTGAACATGGAGGGAGGGGGGTAGACTGCTTTGTATCCTGACTTTCCAGTCCATTTCACTACGGTGCCTGGACCCCACACTCTGAGAGTGATTTAGTTGGCTTGGGGTTTGGTGAGGCCTACATATCAGAATTTTTAAAAAGCTCCCCAAATGATTCTCCCCTACAACCTGGGTTGAGAACCACAGTACAAAATAAATGTGTTGGGCATGAAAGAATAAGGGGGCTCAGAGAGGGGAAGATTTAATCAGAGGTGAAATATTACAGTACTATATATGGTTCCAAGGGATATGAGGTCCAGGATATGCCCAAAGAAGTGGATGACTGATGAAGAGTAGAAATGAAAGTCACAGGAGTTAAGGAACCAGGAGGCAAGGGTCGTAAGGGACATCCAGATGCATTCACCCAAAATAAAGTCAGGTCATAAGGCGATAAGGAAGACGAGACAATAAACACTGAAAGCAACCAGGAGGTGAACAGGTGAGTAATGAGAATAGGTGAGCACACCTTTCTACACGACCGTAGAAAGATGGTATCTGGATCCCACTTCCCAACGCCCTGGATAGTCATGATGAAGAAAGTGAAAAGAAACTGTCCACTACAGAAATGGTACCTCTGGGTTACACCACATATTGCTGGAATGTTAAAAAATTTTAAATGTTTATAACTTGGAATATAAAGAGTTATAGAAACTATAAAGACAGAGGAGAGGAAGTTCAGTTCATGTTTTTATTTCCTTCATTTCCAGATATATAACGGATGCTCCCTGAGGCCCAGTTCCTTAAGGCCTTTCAACATTTTTCTCTATTTCACATTAAGAATCCTGGCCCTAATGAAGCATTCATTGATCCATTTAGGTGTCATGACTTGTCCAGAATCTCTGGTGTGGGTGTACAGCAGCCATGACAACCCCTGCCATCAGCACTGGTTTATAGTTGACAAGTCTCTTTCACAGTTACCACTTAATTTGATTCTCACACTAGTCAATTCAGCAGAGCAGACGTTATTGTTATTTTATACAACAGGAAACTAAGAACCAGGAGTTTGAGTTTTCTGAGGTCACACAAAAAGAAATGACAGAGCTGTTACTTAATCTGGATTTTTCAGACGTTGAATCCATCTCCCTCCCTAGGCATACCATGCAATCTCTTGTAACTTTTGGCATTTGTATCAAAGTTAACCTGTGCATTTGTATCAGGTCTTATTCAACAGATTACTGCAAGGCAGTTTTGCCATTTATAACAAACAGTTATTACGAAAGGAGTTACTATTTCCAATAATGACCTCGTTGGTAATAAATAGCATGTCTTAAAAGTCATCACTAATTGTGTTTCTCATTCATTAACTAAATATGATTGTTTTGCTGTTAAATAGGTGATAAAAAACCTTACCTGATTCTCGTTTTCTTTTCTTGCTTCCTGTTTAAGGTGGGCTTTCAAGGCTTTTAACAACTTGTCTGCCTGCAGAAAAGTTGAAGATCTTAGCAATAAAGCCAAAAATCAAATAAGCAAGACAGATATATTGAACATTTTCTCTTGTTCTTACATTCATTTAAAGTCCTTTGGGTAGGTTCTGGGAATAGAATGATGACCAATACAGAACTGGTCTCCGCCTTTACAGATTTCATAGCAGAATGGAGAAGTCAGACAAGGAAAGAGGCAATGGCAATGCAGTGGGCTCAGTGCCAACACGAGGACGCTCAGGCTCTTGTGAGAACATAATTGGGCTTGGCCACCAAGCTGGCCCACTAGGGTAGACTTCAGCAGGTAAGTGGACATGCCAGTTCTAAGATAAAGACATGAAGGCTCTAGCTGCTGACGTCTGAAGGTCGAATAGGAGAGTGGGATGCAGGGAAAGGGTAAAGCAAGCATGGGAAGGCAAGAATGAGAGTGGAGTTTGAAGAACAGAAGTTCAGTGGGGCTGGAGTATGGAGCTGTTGGAGGAAATGGTCAGGGAGAATGCTGGGAAAGTAGGCAGGGGCCTGATCCCATCAGGCCTTGTAAGCCTCTTCAAATTTACCCTCAGGATAAAGGGCAGTCTTCGAAGAGTCTGCAGCAGGGGAGTGGTGACGAATTTTGCATTCCTCAGAAGGATCATGGCTGAACAATGTGCAGGATGCATTTGATGGGGGTAAGATGGAAGACAGGGAAACAGCTAGGAGGCTGTTGGAGGAAACCAGGGATGACTGGCCTGAGCTAAAACAGGGCTGAGGCCGTACAGATGGATTCGAAACCTTCCTAGGAAGTAAAATCAGCACAAATATGGGGCTTGAGGAATAGGGAAACTTCATTATACCTGGATTTCTGGCTTGGGCAGCTGGTGGAGCATGGAGGGGGTCCCTAAGATGGGGAATGCCAAAGACGGGGCAGTCTTTGAGAGGAGGATGGTTATAGGTTCCTGGGGGACGGCAACTCCTACTTTCTCTTCCCCCTCAGGAAACTACCTTCTTATTCCTTCCCGAAAAAGGAATATGAATCGGAATCGTCATATTTTCCTATGCTTAAAGGGTCAAGCATATTGGTTGGGATGGTCAGGGAAGACCTCTCCGAGGTGGTGACTTTTGAGCAGAGATGTGAACACGAAGAGGCAGCAGATGAAGATGTGAGGAAGGAGCGTTCCAAGCTGAGGGACACCAAGCCCAGGGGCCCTGAGATGGGTTGGTGAATGTGAAGGAAAGAAAGAAAGCACAGGTGAGCACCGGGACAAGGAGGGCAGGGAGCTCAGACAGGTGACGACAGCCTGGGCCAGCACTTACAGGCCACAGTGAGCAGTATGGATTTCTTCCTCCTAACTTCTTACTGTAAAAAAATGTCAAGTCTATAGGAAAGTTGAAATGGTGTAGTAAACGCGTTTATACTCCCCACCTAGATGCAACAATCGTTCATATTGTCTCATGTTTGCTTTCTCTATATATTAATATGTATTAGGTTGGTACAAAAGTAATTGCAGTTTAAAAGGTTAAAAATAATTGCAAAAACTGCAATTACTTTTGCACCAACCTAATATTTCTTGCCAAACTATTTGCAAATAAGTTCCAGACATTATAATACTTTATCACTAAATACATCAGCCACATCTCCTAAAAACAAGGGGATATTTTCCTACATAACCTCTATGTATTATCATACCTAGGAAAAATATTAATTTCCTAATGTCCTCTGTATGATACCTAGCCCATAATTAATTTTCCACAAGTGTCTCCAATGTTAGCTGTTTTCTTTTTAAAAAATTTCCCTCCAAATCGGGCTCATGCCAAGTTTTTCATATTACTTTTGGAGGAGTTTGGATTTTATTTTAGGTGTAAGGAACGTCATTGGAGGGCACTGAGGAGGAAAAAATGACACTCGAAGTGTCAAATAGCACCCAAGTACCAAGAGAATACTACTTGAGGCAAGAGTAGCGGCAAGGAGAGCAACAGACAGGTGGAAGCAGCGGCAGAGGACGAGGGTGTTGTGGTCCAGGTCTGCGCACTGGACATGGTGCACAGAGGTCAGATTTCAAAGATACTTGGGAGGAAGGGCTGACCAGGATGGACGGGTGTGCGCGGTGAAGGAAGGAACGAGAGTGATTTGAACCATTTACTGAGACTGGAATGAGATCTTAATTGTGTTGAAATGACCATGCTGTTGAAGATGCACTTAAATACACCAGTCAGCAGCTCAGGGGAGAGGTCCCACTGGAAAGGTGGATTTGGGAGTCGTTAGTCCTAGATGAATTTAAAGTTATGAGAATGGATACGCTTCCCAAGGAAGAAAGCACAGTTAGAGAAAAGGCCAAGGAGAGAACAACTCTGGAGCCTCCACATTTAGAGATTTGGCAGAGGAATAGAACCAGCAAAGGAGCCTAGGAAAAAGTGCTAGGAAGGCAGAAGAAAATGAAATATGAAAGAAGTCTAGACAAGAAAGTGGTGTGAGCAGAAGGAAGTGTTCAGTCACGCCAAACTCTGCTAATGGGCAAGTAAGGATAGAGACGCAGGGCACGATGGCCTCGATAAGAACGGTTTCAGTGGAAAAGAAGAGAGAAATTGGACAGATGAAGGATGTGGGGTCAAGACAGGGTTTTTGTTTCTTTTTTTAAAGATGGGTGATATGAAGATTTGATTGCATGCATACGGAAATGAGCCAGCAAAGTGGGAGAAATTGATGTAGGAGAGAGAAGATAATTGCAGAAGTATAACTAACAGTAGAGGAGGCAAAAGGTTTCCCAGCATAAACAGCAAGGCTGCCCTTTTACTGTAATAGGAGGGAGGCAGCCTAGGCGGGGACAGGTGCAGGCTGTCTGGAGCGTTTGTTGGTGAAAACATGAGGTAATTCTCAGCTGATTCCATCTATTTTTTCCATGACCTATAAGGAGGTGAGGGAAGGGAACCAATCTGAGGCAAGAAGATATGAAATAACTGTCCTCAAAAATGGGAAAGTTAATGACTATCAAGAAAGTGTAGTAGAATCTAATGCTCCCTTTATGATTTATAGTCATAAATTTAAATTAAGTTCAGTCAACAAATTCAGGTGATTTTTCTCCAGCCAGGATCAACTGGTGGGTTTAATCAGGCTTAGAGTTTTGCCAGGTGAGGGAGGGGAGCTGCAAGAAAGTGGAAACAGTGCCAGTCTGTGTAATCTAAGCTTGCAAGAAGGAAAGTGAGGGCATGAGTGAGAAAAGGACCAGTGGCCAAACAATAAATATTAGTAACTGACTCCTTCATTTTGCTTTATCATTAATAATAATAGTATCTCGAACGAAAGAGCTAATTCTCTCTAAATTTATTTAGAATGTTATCATACTGGTAAAATTTATTTAAATCTTATTGTTACATTTAAAACATAAATCAATAATTTCTTACAGTGATTTACTCATTTTTGTTATGTAGTTTGAATTTTAAAAGCTCATTTGATTTAATAAACTCCTGGGCTGTACCAACTGTAAATAATTTAAAACATTTTAATTATGGAAATTTTCAAACACATACAAAAGTAGAGAGAATAGTGTAATGAACCCTCACGTATCTATCACCCAGTTTCAACAATTATCAACATTCGGCTCTTCTTACTTCATCTAGTCCCTTCTTTTTCTGAGTCTTTTATACCAAATCCCAGGCATCATAACATTTCACCTGTAAATACTAAGTAGGATGTACAAAGAGATAAGGATTAAAAAAGAGAGAAGCATAACCACATACCGTTGTCATACCCAACAAAATTAATAATACCTTAATATAATTTAATACCTAGCCCACGTTAAATTTTCTGTCTCAAAGGTGTCTTTTTATAATTGGTTATAATAAAGCTTTGTATGACTAAATCTGTCTGGGAAATAGTACCTCTCAACAAATATTTGACACCTAATATGTGCCAGCCAGATATTGTGTGCTAGGCAGGCAATGGGGTCTGTAGCGACAAATACTTCTCCACCTCTATGAAAACAGATGATTAATTGACTACCCCAGATCAGGTGCCTCAAGAGACAGTGATAGGACTTTCAGAAAAAGATCTAAACTTGGCAATAGCTTTTTAGAGATCCAAATGGTTGTGGGGCCTTACTGTTAGCCAGAGATCTGAATTCAGGTGGCAAGCCACCACTGTAACTCTCTTGCTACCCTCCGGTGCATTATTCTAGCACTGCCAAAAAGTACTAGAACAGACTGAATAATTATTCATCATCTCCTGTACAAAATGTACTGCACTTAGTGCTGTGAAGACTTCCAAGGTGAATGGATGAGATCCTCGTTCAACTTTTAGTAGAGAGGATAACATACATAAACAACCAGAGTACAAGGTGTGGAAGGCTGTAAGTGTTCAAAGACAGTACTTGAAATTAAACTGTTTAAAAAGCACAGAGGGCTCCTGGGGTGGTAGGCCTGTGGCTAAGGGAATGAAGAGGGGATAGGACGAGGCACCAAGTCAGTGATGACATTTTAGTTGGACTGTGAAGAGTAATCGGAAATTATTCATGTAGATAAAGAAGAGGGAGAGAGAAGGGGATCTGAGCCCAAAGGGTCAAAATTAGCAGACATAAAGATGGACAAAGGTACCAAGTGTTCAGGGATGCAGGACTGGATAAAAGATGCCAGCTAGATGACAAAAAGCCTAAGGGATTTAAGCTAATACCCTTTGTTTACGAAGTATTAGGGAACCATTGAACATCATAGCTCATAAATATCTCCAAAGACACTCCTTTATCATTCAGTCCTAACAGGTACTTGGACACTGATTATTTTGTGTAAGCCATTTAAAAACATTTGTGATGCCTGATTTTAGGCATTCGCTCATTGTAAATACCACAACCAGCAGAAAAAATATCCAGAGTATACATTAGCATTATGTGGGAAAATTCCATTAGACTCTAATACAGAACCCCAATCCCAAATTGAATCCCCACATTTCCCCTCAACATTTTGCAGCCTCAGAGTCAAAGACTGTACTGGTGTGGAAACAGAACACTACCACAATAGTGATCAATAAATGAACGATCATACTAGATCAAGGCTGCATTATAGAAAATGTATCCATGGGGGTGGTCCCCAAATAAAGTAGCAAGAAATTTTGGACGCTATTACAATTTACATAACTGTGACTGTTTGGAATTTGCCAGAATCCAAGGCAATTATTTCCGTGACTGCCAAACAATCGGATTAGACCCAGCATTCCTTGAGCTTTCTAAGCCTGCATTTCGTAATTGATGCCCTGAGAAGTATCACAGAGTACGTCCAATAAAATCAAACAAATCCTTTTGAAGCCAAGGCCTATGTGAGCCCCCACAAAAATCAGCCTCAAAATAAGGTGAAGACTATGGCTCCCTTTCCGTCCAACTTTTGCAGAGTTGGAGGGACCCCCGTGAACCAAATCTACGGCCCCAGGGGCGGACTCAGTCCCTCCCCACCACGTCTACCTAAGGCCGCTCAGTCCCTTCCCAACGTGTGCAGAGTTGGAGGGACCCCCGTGAACCAAATCTACGGCCCCAGGGGCGGACTCGGTCCCTCCCCACCACGTCTACCTAAGGCCGCTCAGTCCCTTCCCAACGTGTCTTCCCCCGCCCGCCACCGGCCCCGTACCCTCAGGTTAGCCCGTAGGCCAAGACTCTTGGCTAAGCTCTGCAGGTCACTGTACTTGAAGGAGTCCAGCTCCTCCAGGGAGGGGACGGTCATCGCGATCCGCAATCCAGGCAAAGCACGCAGACGGTATAGATCCCGCAACCTCAGCAGGGCGGTTCAAAACTCTGAAGCCACTGTAAACGTTTACCAAGCCAATTTTATACAGTTTAAATTAAGAGTGCTGCACTTCCATTGGTTAAAAAGGTCTTGAAGGAGGGGCTTCCTAGCGTTGACCAATAGAAAGGCTGATTCCCCTCCACATCAGATGCACGTTCTACCCCTCCCCTCACCAAAGCTTAGGCGCGGAAGGGCCCGCCGAGCCCACCGCCCACGATGTCCAATGAAGACGCGGTGTTTGGGGCGGGGCCTAGAGCGTGTTCGAAAGCGAGGCGCCGTGCTGCAGGAAGATGGCGGCGCAGCGTCGCTTGTGCTATGTTGACCTGCGGGAGGATGGCTGTTGTGAGGGCACTAAGACACTTGACGAACCGTCTCTTACGTCTTCCATGGAGTGGGACACCCAGGTAGTGAAGGGGTCCTCGCCACTTGGCCCCTCAAGGCTGGAGACGGAAGAGCCACCATCTGGCCCACAGCTGCCGTCGTGGCTGCAGCCCGAGAGGTGTGCCGTGTTCCAGTGCGCGCAGTGCCACGCCGTGCTCGCTGACTCGGTGCACCTCGCCTGGGACCTGTCGCAGCCCCTCGGGGCCGTGGTCTTCTCCAGTGAGTTTGGGGCGGCGTCTGGGGAAGGAGGAAGAGGGCGAAGAGGGTGTTACCGCTTTCGCACTGGGTGTCCGAGAGCCGGCTGGGGAAAAAACCGAGTTGGAATCTGGGAATTAAACCTTTGCCAGGGATGGGGGCAACTTTTCTTGATTTTTGTGGCCACGATGAGCCTGTCTGGAGGGGGTAGGTTTTCCCTTTCAAGCCCTCACAGTTACTCATTCTGACCCGCTTTTTTTCTTCTTCCTAGGAGTCACAAATAACGTGGTTTTGGAAGCTCCCTTCCTGGTTGGCATTGAAGGTTCACTCAAAGGCAGGTATGTACTGAAAATTCCTGGTTGGTCCCTAATCCCTGACTTAATGAGCATGAAATCGACCTGCACTAGGAGAAAACGGTTTCTGTCTTGCGCTAGAAGAAAAGTTTATTCCATCCGTGTAATATTTTGGAAGTATGCTCCTTCTACCTGTTTGAGTCTTGTACGAACTTGATGGATTAACGAATGGAAAAGTTGTATTTGTGTGTAGATTTTAAGATCTTTCTGAGGACCACATCTCCGTAGTGGCTTGTGCAAATGAAATGAGGCTAACTAAGAAAGATATGTCTAGTAGAGGAAAAAGGAGAAAATTATCCTTTGGTGTATAGTGAGAATAACTTACTAGAAACTACAATCGTCTGTGATACTTAGGACTTTTAAGTTTGTATTTAACCTGGAGTTTGTAATAAGTAACTCCAGGACTAATTCTGCTATAATTATAATCCAGGAAACGAGAAAAACACAGTTGAATGTTACAGTAGTCCCCCCTTATCCGTGGTTTCGCTTCTGCTCTCAACTGCAGTCTGAAAATATTAAATGGAAAATTCCAGAAATAAACAGTAAGTTTCAAACTGTGCGTCATTCAGAATAACTTGTTGACATCTCGCAACATCCTGCCCTTTGTCCAGGGTATCCATGCTGTACACACTACCTGATGGTTAGTCACTTACTAGCCACCTGGGTTTTCAGATCAGCTATCCTGGTATCAGTTCTGGTGTTCAAGTTACCCTTATTTTACTTAATAATGGCCTCAAAGTGCAAGTGTAGTGATGCTGGCAATTCAGATATGCCAAAGAGAAGCCGTAAAGTTTTTGTTTTTATAGGAGAAAACATAGTATATATAGATTCAATACTATCTGCGGTTTCGGGCATTCACTGATGGTCTTGGAACATATTCCCTGAAGATACGGGGATACTACTGTATTGCCTAGTAAACTTTGCATCTTGCTATAATATGATTTACAAGTGACAACAATGTTCTCAGTGAATTTAGTATTACAAGGTTCCCCAATTATGAGTGTTGGCTTTAACAAAAAGACAACGCATTCTGACCACAGTTTGGTTCAGTTTTAGGGTTATAGCAATTTTATTTTATTTTTATTTATTTTTTATTTTTAAATTGCGGGCTATTCGGGAACAGTGTGTTTTTCCAGGGCCCATCAGCTCCAAATCGTTGTCCTTCAATCTAGTTGTGGAGGGCGCAGCTCAGCTCCAAGTCCAGTCGCTGTTTTCAGTCTTTAGTTGCAGGGCCTGCAGCCCACCATCCCATGTGGGAATTGAACTGGCAACCTTGTTGTTGAGAACACTCGCTCTAACCAACTGAGCCATCCAAGTTGCCCCTCCAGAAGCTCAGCGGCAGCTCGTTGTCTTCAGTCTAGTTGTGGAGGGTGCAGCTCGCTGGCCCATGTGGGAATCAAACCCGCAACCCTGTTGTTCAGAAATCATGCTCTAACCAGCTGAGCCATCTGGCCCAGAGTTATAATTTTAGTTGCTATACTCAGTAACCAGGAAGAGTTCTTCTGTTCCTCTTTCCCAACTGAAAGACAGACACTCCCTATCCTTACTGGAATGTCGTCTTCCCACCCAAAGGGAACAGAGAAGAAAGAAGTGGTGGTCTCCTACTTGGAATTGGATCATTTGCGGCCAGAGGCAGAAGCTCTTTGAATATTTTCTTAGAGAGGAAGATAATGCATCTAGACCCATGTTATCTAATACTATAACCACTTAATATGTGGCCATTCTGACTTGAGATATGCTGAGTGCAAAATACATAACTGGATTTTGAACACTTGGTACAAAAAAAATAGTAATTAAAAATATTGATTATACGTTGAAATGATTTTTTGGTATGTTGGGTAGCATAAAATATTTTAAAACTAATTTCACCTGCCTTTTTTTTTTTTAACAAGACTAATAGAGAATTTTAAACTTATTATGTGTCTCAAACTATTCCTATTGAACATTACTGATTTAGATGGTTTATAAAACACTGGAGGGAAAGTCCCGTGTGTTTGGGTATTTTTGGAATAAGGGGAGCGATGGGACTTGGCAGGAGGAGATTTATTATCAAGAATTGGCTCATGCAGTTGTGGAGGATGAGAAGTCCTAACAGTTGTAGTTGGCAAGGTGGAGACACAGGAGAAGCCATGGTTTAGTTCTAGTCCAAGTCCACAGGCCTGAGAACCAGGAGAGCCAAAGATGTAAGTTCTAGTATAAAAGCCAGCAGGCTCAAAACCCAAGAAGAGCCCACATTTCAGTTCAAATCCAAAGGCAGGAGAAAAGACAAATGCCGGAGCTGAAAGAAGTCAGACAAGTGTTTCCTCTTACACATGAGAGGGTCAGTCTTTTTGTTCTATTCAGATCTCCAACTGATCAGACGAGGGCCACCCATATTAGTCTGGGTAATTGCTTTACTCAGTCTACTGATGCAGATGTCAATCTCATTCAGAAGTACCCTCACAAACACAAAATGTTTGACAAAATAACTGGGAACCAAGTGGACACATAAAATTTAACTATCACTTGCTAACTTGGCACCCACATGTGTCTCCTAAACTCATACTTAATTTTCAAATAAAGACACTAACCAGGGCATAATTCTGCTTAACATGGTTAAACTATCCTGAATACAACTGAAAATGCACTAATGCCTTCTTCAGAAAAGGAGGGAAGTCCATAAGTGATGTTTATTTTTCTCCTTGATTTAAATACTATTATGTAAATTTAACAATACATAAATACTGTGATATAAAGACAATACATCTTATGTTACATGATAAGGGAATAAGAGGAAAGAAAATAGCAGAAGAAAACAAACACATATACACACAAATGTATGCATAACAAAGAAGAAATACTCATGGCAATTACGGTCCTTGGTTCTATAACTGATCACATGGTCATAGCTGGTATAACTACCTTCTTCCACTACCTGTTGTGTATTCCCTCTGCCTTCAGCAAGCACTCAACTGGTCATAAGTCTACCTGGTGTGGTGATACAAACCTTCATTTGTGAAGGACCTGGGCCCGTTAGCAGACAGATATTCAAGGAAGTATTTGTTTTATATTGCATGCATAAGAATAATTTTGGTATTTCTTTACGTTTTGTTCTGTGCCATATATTTCTGAGACATTTGTCTGTAGGTACTGTATTTTGATATAATTAATTCCTACATAGGAGTTAATTCAAATTAATGTAACTTTATTTCATGGCTTGCCTTGTTGGTTGCCATATTTAAAAAAATGCAGTACTACATGTGTGCTGTGGGACTTCATTTGCCAGTAAATTTAGTATATTTTGTTGCTTGGCATTGTTTAGTATCCACTGACATGAATCTGTTTGTTTTTAACCATGTGATTTTTATACTCTAGAATTTTACTGCATAGTATATTTATGCAAATAGTTTTTCCCCTTACCAAGCCACTTTAAAATTGCTTTCAGTACATGCATGATGAAACATAGTTTATTTTGTCCTAAAACATTTCTTTGTAATATTTGGATGTTCTTACATACCAGCAAATATGGTAAGTGACTTGCCCAAGTGGTATAACTAGAACTAAAATCAACATTTCCTGATTCCCTGTCTAATAACCTTTCAGAAGATGAAGGAAGAGAAAATTGATGGCTTGCTAGGTAATAGGATTCCTTTTCTTTCATTTCCATTTTGACTGGGTAATTTTTTGTTACTTTTTTGTTATATCTGTAAAATAAAAATCCTGATTTGAATTCTATTAATAAATTGTTTAGTAATCCGAAGTTGATTATTTTGCTTCAACTAATTTAATGGTAACTAATTTATATGGTCCTGTGTGGTTTTATATGCTTAATGTTAATCTGATCAGTCAGTTCTCTTACTCCTTTTCAAACGTAAATTACTCTTCTCTATTGAAGTGACATTTGTACATCCATTTCTTTTGTGGCCAGAATCCACAAGGATATCTGTAATCTAGGGTGTACTTATATTAAAATCTGAGTTAACCTTTCTTCAATGTGACATTTCTTCATTTTCATTCCTATTATAGCATAGTTTTAGGAATGCTTTCAGAGACTGGTTATTTTGTATTTGTTCTCAGATTTTCTTCTTACCCATATCCTGTTTTTTCCTCCCAGCATTTACAACCTTTTATTCTGTAGTTCATGTGGGATTCCCATTGGTTTCCATCTGTATTCTACCCATGCTGCCCTGGCTGTCTTGAGAGGTCACTTCTGCCTCTCCAGTGATAAAATGGTGTGGTGAGTAGACTTAGATATTCTTTTTCAAATAAATTTAAAAGATCTTCCAGAAAAGGCAGAATGATTTTACCAAAGAAGATGCTGAAGCCAGGTACTGTTTACAGAAAAGATGGTAGTGGGACCAAGAAACAGTCTCATAACATTATGATTACTTTATTTTTTTAAGTTCTCACAATAGTGATTTTATTAAATTAGTTGCACATTATGATCATTTTAGATGTTTTGTAATCATACCATGTCTTCATAATCATATCGTGGCATAATCGAGAAGATGTTCTTTCATTACAGAAGTTTCTGGAACTAAGCTTTTGCAAACTGTTGTAGTAGACACTTTTTGGGTATGTGCCACGCCTGTCTCCCTCCCATAGGGTGGGACCTTGTGGCCATGTTTGAATCATGTGTTATATCACTTCCATGTGATGGGATCAAGAATGGATACTTGACCTAAGCTAAGCCTAGGTTTTCTATCCTAGGAATTTGAAATAAGGACCCAGAGACACTGGTCATTTGTAGATGGTACTGATGAGGAAGTTGGGAAGTGAAAGCTTCCCAAGGTTCAGGGTAGCTATTTTCTACATTATGCATGTAGATACAGAGAAATCTTGTCTGCAGAAAAAGAAGAGTGAAACAGGTACACAAAGTAAAAAATAATGAGACCATGTGGCCTCATAAAGTCTGAAAAAATATCCTATTGGCTATCCGTTTTATGAATTACTTCGGGTATTTCTTTATCTTCCTAATAAATTCACTTTCTACTTAAGCTTTTTTGTTTATTACAATAAACTGAAACATCCATTAACGTCTTTTCTTGACCATTAAAAACAGCTGTTGATGACCTAGTTTGTGCTAGATATGCTAACCTCACTGAGTTCGTAATAAAATAAAACAGGCTCAGAGAGATAGAAGAGCTGAGATTTGAATTCATGTCTTTACTCCAAAGCTCATTTTCCTTTCATGAAACATACAGTTTCCTTTTTCTCATTTAATGTACTTAGATAGGTATTTCTAGCTGAGTTATGGATGACACAATACTCATAAAGCCCATCCTTTACCATGAGTGTGTTCAATGTGTTTTGGGTATACCATTTGTTCTTCAATGCAGATTTTCAAAAAGAAATATATACTTGAGATATTTTACTTTCAATTCTAGTTTCTTCTTACATAATTTCTATTTAGAATTAAGTTTAAAGGGGGGGATAAAAGTTATCTCTTAAGTGTGTGCTATTAGTAACCTCAAATCTTTTTTAGAGATAGTTATAAGTAATTGTTCCAGCAGAACTGTAATTGAGTTTTTGCCAAGTGGAAATAAGCTTTTAGTAACAAATTTTTAATATAAATTTGAAAAGCATTATGGGATTCTGAGTAATTTATTAATCTTTAAAATGAGGAGTTGGACTCAAAGGTCAGTATATTCTTTTTAAGTAGAAATTGGGAAAGTATAGGTAGCATGAGTCTGGGAAGATAATCTATATCAGTGTTGGTTGGCAGTCACAGAAAACCTAACAGTGGCTTTAACAAGTAAGGGGTGGGGGCGGGTGGCCACTCCAGGAGTCTTCTAGTGGCTCAGCTGTGACAGAAGCATCTCTGGCTTTCTTGGCCTTTTCTTCTTGGATGCAAGATGCTGCTGCAATTATAAACATATCTATAGACAGTAGCATCCCTAACTGGAAGGAAAAGGATATGCGAAGTATGAGAATGGTCTTTTATCAGCAAAACAATTATTGGCTAGAACTATGTCACATGATCTCCTTAAACTGGGAAAGCAAGTATGTGACAACGGAATGATTGCCACAATTGGCTTAGAACAGTTATGGTTCATTTCCTAGGACTGGGCACACAGCTGCCCTCAACAAAATCTCACTTCTACTAGCAACAAAGAAGTGAGAAATGGCAACTAACAGTATTTGTCATAATGTGACTGCTTTTCTTCTAACTGCTACGGGGTCTACTGGTGGAGTGTGAAGCTTATGATTATTCATATGACCCTGGTTTTTGTCTTTAGTTTTTCCTGGGATAATTTTGTCTCCTGTATTTGGCTGGCAAGGAGAATCTTTCTGATTGGTTAATGGAGAATTTGTTTTTCCTACAAAATACATTATGAATCTTGAAATGGAAATCAGAAGTCAGTCTTTGCTTGACAGATATTTCTTTAGTGGGCAAGTTTGGTTTATTGATAATCTTAACTGTAGTATGGTACTAATATTTTCTCTCTCTCTTTTCTAGCTATCTCTTAAAAACAAAAGCCATAGTAAAGGCATCTGAGATGGATATTCACAACATGCCTCTACCAGAAAAGGTTGCAGAGGTAAAATTTCATGATTGTTGGGTGTTTCCTTTAATATAGACAACTCCTAATAATTTGTACCCATGAACTTGGGGACGATGCAATGGTGTGATACTCCACCAGTCCTTCATACTTGGTTTGACATGCCTTACTGAATTTGTGACACAAAGCAAAATGTAAAAAGCCATGTTGTAAGGTCTAGTTCAGGAGGAGGTAGAAAGCTTCTCAGCTCCTGCATTCCTACGGTCTCCTCTATGCTGGGAATGAAACCATCGTCTTTCATAGATCTGTCCTCTTTGTAAGGACTATATACTTAGATGTCTGCAGTGTTCCATGGACACCCCTTCCCCAGCAAAATAGCCATAACTGAAGAAAATTATGAAGAAAACAACCATCTTAAATCTGTAGAAATTTTCCTCAAGGCATAAATCAAATGAAGAGACGTTTTTTTTTTGTTTTTTTTTCCCCAAGAAAATCTATTAAACCTTGGTAAGAACAGTGACAAGCCTATGGTATTTGAGCCATAACCAGCTCCCTCCTTCCCATCCCCCTCCAGCTCAGAGGGAAAGAGGTTCCATCTGGGCAGATGCAGCCAAGAACACTGGGAGCTTTTCCCCTCTAGCTCCCCATCGAGGGCATCGTGGTATCGTCCCAGGAGAGGCAAGCTATCAGCGCTTCTCATCAGAAGCTTATTCCGGGCAAGAACAGCCAGCTGTAGTGTGCGAGTTCTACCAGAGGCACCGTAGGCTAAGAGTACTGGGGGACCCATCCACCCATGATGCACCTTACTCGTAGGGCAGAGGTTTCCTGTTGGCAGAGGCAAGCTAAGAAGACCAGAAACTACTGCCTCTTCCCAGCACCCTGCTTATAAAGCAGGGGTCTCTTCTGAGAGACACCGCCCCTACCCCCAGCTTGGGATTCCAGGGTAAGAAGCACATTGCGAAAACAGTTCTGAAGCTCTCCCAAGGAATTGACTTTATTTTATTTTTTAATTTTTCAATTACAGTTGACAGGCAATATTATATTAGTTTCAGGTGTACAGTATAGTGGTTAGACATTTATATAATTTATGAACTGATCCCCGTAAGTAATCCACTGGGTACCATACATATTTATTACAATATTATTGACTATTCCCTATGTTGTACTTTACATCCCCTGGCTGTTTTGTAAATGCCAGTTTTGTACTTTTTAATCCCTTCTTCTGAACCCCCTCCCATCTGGCAACCATCAAGTTTATACTCTGTATGAGTTTCTGTTTTGATTTTTAGATTGCACATAAAAGTGAAATCACTTATTTGGTATGTCTTTCTCGGTGTGATTTATTTAACTTAGCATAATATCCTCTAGGTCCATCCGTGTTGTTGCAAATGGTAAACTTGCATTCTTTTTTGTGTCTGAGTAATATTCCATTGTATACAAGTATATGTACCACATCATCTTTATTCAACTGTCTATGGATGGACACTTACCTTGGCTATTGTATATGAAATGTCCTTTTTTGTCCTTTATGATAGCCTTTGTATTAAAGTCTGTTTTGTCTGATACAAGTCTTGTTACTCTAGTTTTTTCCTTTCATTTCAATTTGCATGAAATTTCCATCCCTTTCAGTCTGTGTCTTTCGATCTGAAGGTCTCCTGTAGGCAGCATATGTATGGGTCTTGTTTTCTTCTCCATTTCAGCCAGCCTATCTTTTGTTTGGAGCATTTATTCCATTTAGATTTAAAGTAATTATTGCTACGTATGTAGTTATTGTCATTTTATTCATTTTACCTTTTTTTCCCCCTCAAAGAAATCCCTTTAGCATTTCTTGCAATACTGGTTTGGTGGTAATGAACTCCTTTAGTTTTTTCTGGCCTGGGAGGAATTGACTTTATTTGAAACAGTGTGTGGGATATTCAAGTCTAAGGGTGCTGCCCCAAAAGAAGGAAGTTTTGGTGATAAGCAATTCAGAGAAGGCTGGTCGTTCCATGAGAGCAAGAAGCAAAACCTTAGTTTATAAAAGAGAATCAGGGAAATAGACAGCTAAGAAGAGCTCGCCTGGGTTTGGAAGAAAAACACTGGCTTTAAAGACTACCCCTGCCCAGGGGTCTGAATTTAATTGGGTTAGACTGTGGAGCAATTTATGTTCCAGAGCATTGTCAAAAACAATAGAGCAATCACCCGGCAGTTAGTGGAGGCTATCAGCCAGGTGTGATGCTGATGGTGGCAGACAGCCTCCACAGAGATCTGGGAAGCAGGGAAAGCATCCTGCTAAAACCAGTCGTTCCAGGGTGACTGCACTGGCCAAGGCTGTGCCCTCTGAGGAGACTTCAGAGTCTGCACACTGAGGGAAGCAGACATCAATAAAAGAGTCTAGCCGGCTCACTAAACAGATAAGCAGACCCCCTCAAGAAGGAGTGTGTATGTCATGTATAGTATGCAGAGTTGCTACAGTATATTATCCAACTGTCTAATTTTCAATAAAAAAATTAGACACACAAAGAAAATATGACCTATATGAAGGATAAAAAGCAGGCATCAGAAATTGTCTTTTAAAGGGCCCAAATGTTGGGCTTAGCAGACAAAGCCTTTAAAAGCAGCTATTATACGTCCAAAAAACTAAAAAAAAAATCATGCTTAAAGAAGTAAGGGAAGGTATGATGACAATGTCTCATCAAATAGATGATATCCCAAAAGAGAAAGGATAAAAAGGAACCAAATAAAAATCCTGTGAGTTGAAAAGTACAATAACTGACATGAAAGATTCACTAGAGGGGCTCAATAGATTTGAACTGGCCAAAGAATCAGCAAACTTGGAGATAGATTGATGACCTTATGCAATCTAAAGAACAGAGAAAAAGAATGAAGAAAAATGAACTGAGCCTGAGAGACCTGTTGGGTACCAGCAAGCATACCTAAATATGCTTTGGTGATGGGAGTATGAAAAGGAGAGGAGAAAAACTTTTCAAGGCAATAATGGTTGAAAACTTTTCAAATTTGATGAAAAACATTAACTGACATACTTGAAACCTCAACAAGCTCAGGTAGGATAAATGCAGAGAGCTATGCATATCACCATATCATAGTAAAAATGTTAGAATATAGACAAAAAGAAAAAAAAAATCTTGAAAGCAGCAAAAAGAAAAATAATTCATTACATCCAAAGGCACCCCAGTAAAATTAACAGGCTCTAGAGCAGGGGTGTCCAAACTGCGGCCCGTGGGCCAACTGCAGCTCGCAATCCATTGTTAATTGGCCCGCAGCAAATTCCAAACATATTTGGTTTACTTAAATAAACCAGGTGAGGCAATACGTACTTCACCTCGAGTGAGTGGCCCGGCTGTTTGTGTATTTTACCGTATATGGCCCTTGGTGAAAACCGTTGAAAAAAGTTTGGACACCCCTGCTCTAGAATTACCTGTTTAAGCAAAAAAATTTCCTGATGAATTTTGGGTATTCTTGTATCTTGGACCGTAAAAAGTAGATTTAGTGTACTGTGCCATTTATGTCAGAAATAAGGCTTAATTTTTGTTTAACCCTGACTTCAACAGAAGACTGTTATCCATTATTCTGTACCCCACGGTAAGTTTATGAGTCTTCAGTACATGTTGCAGGTGAGTAACACCACTAAGTTTGGTTCTAGATATAGCTATTATAAGGTTAAAGAGCTATTGAAAATTATCTAATTACAACAAACGTGTGCTAAACCTGACAACCAGAGCTACTTTTGAAGACCATTAGCAAAATCTTAAAGGTATCTTTTTACTGTGAACAAAAAGTTAGGTTCTTGCCACTAGGAAAGGAGGGAAGACTAGTCAATGCTTCTGTCTCCACAAGCTTTCTTACCCCAGTCTTTCTTCCTTACCGATTGTTTGGAGTTTCAGCCTGGTGAAAAGGGGTACGAAGGAGGGAGACAGAAGCCATAACGCTCTGCAATGGCTGGTCTTTTTTCATGTGAAACTTTATATCTGAGGATCTGACTGTACTCTGGTATAAACTTCTTTCAGAAATAGAACCAATGTATTTATGAAATGTGTGGAGATATTGCCAGCTCCCAATCACTCACTTAAATTTGAAGTGACTTCTAGAACCAGCAAATTGAGAGTTAAGCTTAAGATGCCCTGATATCTGTATATTTCTCTTCCCAGCTGAAAGAGAAGATAATGTTAACGCATACTCAATTAAATTCACTGATGGAGATTCTAAAGGAAGCGACTCCTGACCAGTCCAAGCCAGAAAACTGACCCCAAACCAAAGCTTGAGTATCAGAGTCAGGCCTTGACGCTGTCTTCAACAACAGGTGCTGTTTGATCATTTCTTGAGAAACATCGACTTTAAGAATGGATATGAAAGGTGGTTTATTATGTTTGCCTCTAGGCTGATTTCCCAAATCATTTGTGAAGCTGTTTCTAGGAGATGAGAAACTTCTGTCCAGGTTTCAAAGCTATTTGCCTTAAGAACTTATTTTAGCTGCTTTTTAGTGTCATAAAACTTATTTCTGAATATATCTTTAACCGTAAATTTAGGGATTAAGAGGCAATGTCCCATGAATGCGCTGATCTAAAGATGCATGGTTGGTTTGAAAATAAAGTTGTACTTAATGTTGACGACTGATTCCTGCATGGAGCTGTTAGATGAATACTGAGAATAATTTTTTCCTTATCTAAAATACAGGTACATACATATTCTGTAGGTAACATTCAGTAAGTTGTATGATATACAATTTCTCTTTTCATTTGGAAACTGAGCTTAATAGGGTAAGAATGAAAGGCATAATAAAACCTCAAACATTCTCCTATTTTGTTTTACATAACACTTTGGCTCAGTAGCTTGTATTATTCATTTAATAAATATTTATAATATGCTAGTCGCTGGGGTAAAAGGTAAGCAGAAACAGCCACTCTCCTCACAGAGCTTCTAGTCTAGTCAGAGATGGACGGTCAAATAACCACACGAAAACATAAAATTATAACTGTAGTAAGGGTTTAAAGAAAAGGGACATAGAGCTACAGCACATGTAGTAGGTAACTGACCTGGTCTTGGTGTCCAGGAAGGCCTCTGAGGAAGTGAAGTTTCAGTAGTGGTCTGAGAGAGAAGGACGCTCTAAGGTGGTGGAGGGAACAGCCTGTGCAAGGCCCTGAGGCCCTCCCAAGACCTGCAGGAGTTCTGGTGGCCAGAGACCAGAAGATACAAGGCCTCACTTGGACTCCTGACAGTGTTTGTATGAACAATGGGAAGCCCTTAAAGAATTTTAAAGGAGGAGGCCTATGACAGGATCATTTTCTTTTTCAGAACCTCATTATGGGTGTCCTGTGGTGAACGGGTGGGAGGGGCGTTAAGCCCACCACTGACACTAGCACAATAAAGAGGTGATATAATAAAGACGAGCTTGGTGCATAGGGAGCTTAAGTTGGTTCAGATGTAGCTAGCAGGTTGTTTTTTTTATAGCAGATTCTTTACATTTTATACTGCATAAAGCATATTTTCCTTTTAAAATAAACTGCAGAAAAAAACATCTGATTTGCTTTATGCTTTTCAGTTGCGAAATATGGTTCTATAAGCAAGGGTGAAAACTCTGGTAACAAAGAGTACAAGAAAATACTATATTGAATCATCCTGGGGTTTTCATTGTATGTGGGTTTTGTTTGCCTCAATATATTTGTCTAAATATAAAAGCAGTTCTTATGTAACTATTTAACCTCTTTTTTTTAATTTAATTTATTGGGGTGACAATTCTTAGTAAAATCACATAGATTTCAAGTGTACAATTCTGTATTACATCATCTATAAATCCCATTGTGTGTTCACCACCCAGAGTCAGTTCTCCTTCCATCACCATATATTTGATCCCCCTTACCCTCTGGTAACCACTAAACTATTGTCTGTGTCTATGAGTTTTTGTTTCTCATTTGTTTGTCTTTTGTTGTTTTTGGTTTATATACCACATATCAGTGAAATCATATGGTTCTCTGCTTTTTCTGTCTGACTCATTTCGCTTAGCATTATACTCTCAAGATCCATGCATGTTGTCACAAATGGTACGATTTCATCCTTTCTTACCACTGAATAGTATTCCACCGTGTATATATACCACAACTTCTTTATCCATTCATCTATCGAAGGACATTTTGGTTGTTTCCATGTCTTGGCCACCGTAAACAAAGCTGCAATGAACATTGGAGCACACGTGTCTTTATGTATAAATGTTTTCAGATTTTTGGGGTAGATACCCAGAAGAGGGATTGCTGGGTCATATGGTAATTCTATTCGTAATTTTTTGAGGAACCTCCACACTGCCTTCCATAACGGCTGCATGAGTCTGCATTCCCACCAACAGTGTATGAGGGTTCCTTTTTCTCCACAGCCTCTCCAACACTTGTTACTATTTGCCTTGTTGATGATAGCCATTCTGACTGGGGTGAGGTGATATCTCATTGTGGTTTTTATTTGCATTTCTCTGATGATTAGTGATGTGGAGCATTTTTTCATGTATCTATTTGCCATTTGTATGTCCTCTTTGGAGAAATGTCTCTTCAGGTCCTCTGCCCATTTTTCAATTGGGTTGTTTGTTTTTCTGGTGTTGAGTTTCATGAGTTCCTTGTATAGTTTGGATATTAGCCCCTCGTCGGAGGCACTGTTTGCAAAAATCTCCCATTCAGTTGGTTGCCTCTTTATTTTGTCGATAGTTTCTTTTGCTGTGCAGAAGCTTTTAAGTTTCATATAGTCCCATTTGTTTATTTTGGCTTTTACTTCCATTGCCTTTGGAGTCAAATTCATAAAATGCTCTTTGAACCCAAGGTCCATAAGTTTAGTACCTATGTTTTCTTCTATGCAGTTTATTGTGTCAGGTCTTATGCTTAAGTCTTTGATCCATTTTGAATTAATTTTGGTACATGGTGACAGATAGCAGTCCAGTTTCATTCTTTTGCACGTGGCTATCCAATTCTCCCAGCACCATTTATTGAAGAGGCTGTCTTTCCTCCATTTATGTTTTTAGCTTCTTTGTCAAAAATTATCTGTCCAATTTTCTTTAACCTCTTTATTGCCATTTTTTGGTAGACTTTCAGTAGAAAATTAAATGCTTGAACTTGACATCAAATTAAGCTGGCTAGTTTTAAACCGATTTCTTTTTCCAAATACAAATTACATGCTCACTCTAGAAAAATACACAGCTATAGATGTGTGATAATAAAGGGTGTACACTTCCCTTTTTATTTTTGAGAGGCGTAATATAGCATTCTGGGAAGTGAGCAGGCGGAGCCAAACTATTTGGAGTCAAGTTGTGTGTTGGGTACTTATTAGCCATGAACTTGAAGAATTTATTTAAATTCTTCTTGAAAAATAGAGATTAAAAACTGAGGGGTATAGTGAGGATTAAAAATGAGTTAAAGAATACATCTAATGTAATTAGAGCAGTGCTTAGCTCAATAGTAAGTACTCAAATACTAGCTATTATCACCTTCATGTGTGTGGATACACACGAAAAGATAAAACAAAGGCAATTACATTTTTAACATTCCGCAACCTGCTTTTCACACAGTAAATGTCATGGACAACTTTCTACCCATCCATATGCAAATTTATTCATTTTAACACTTGCATATGATTCAATTATATGAATGTCAGAACTGAACCATTTTTATATTGGATCCTTGTCCATATGTTTGCATATCTGTACTGATATTTCTGTAGGAGTGACTCCAAAGTGGGACAGAATCAAATGTGTATTTACAGTTTTAATATTATGTCTTCCATAAATGTTATACTAATTGATACTCTCACAAATGGCTGGCTTTATGAACATGCTTTAGGTGGTGTAAGAGCTCTGGGGATGTAACAGATGATAGGGTGGCTGATATTAACAGATTCTAAGGCTATTTAGTTTGATACCATTTAGCATTGTATATATGTTGAATAAAAGCAGTTTCAAAATTCCGTGTAGTTAGAATAAAATTGCATATTGAAGTTCCCCAAGTTGTACACTTTGAGCTCCTTAACAGAAAAAACCATGTTACTGTAACCCTAACATCTAGCACAATATTTGGAATGGAGTTTATCAGTGTGTGTTAAATGAATAGTCTTATAGACAAAGGAACTATTACATAGTAGTTTCACAACAGAAATCACATAGCTTTTCTCTGTCTCCATTTAATAATAGCCAATTCCAAGGAAGTTTTGTAACATCTACTTTACTTTCTACTATTTGTAGAAAGGATAAAGGATCTTAGTGTTAAAACCTCGTTAACTTAGTCAACATTTAAATATTAAATATAAAAGGATCTTAAATACTTCATATATTTTAAATAGGAAGGATCCCCTGCAATATTTGTCATTATGGTACTTAGCTTGGTATTTCTTTAGCAGAAACATTTATTTGCTCATAGACTCAGGTTAAGGTTGGTTCCAAAGGTTAAAGGGGAATAGCACAAGTTTAAATGGGATGCCTCTTTCTTCAGATGGCTGCCTGTATCCTTGGACTATACCAGGAGCCACAACTTGAGTGTCAGGAAACCTGGGTCCTTCATCTTTTCATTTTGACATCAGGAGCCTACCTCAGCACAGGTCTGTGGATAGGTTCCTTTTCTCGTCTCCATAATTTACTGCATTATCTGAAATTACGCATTCCAAGTAACAACACACAGTGAAATCTCAGTGCATTCTCAGTCCATGCTGCTTTATTGCCAAAATAGATATATATATATATATATACACACATATACACATACACACACAGGTGCAGAGTTACCAACTCTTAAAGCAGTTCCATTTTACATCAAAGAATAAAATCTCTTCTAAAATCCCTTCTAAAGATGCATAGATTAAAAAGCAAGCTGCCTTTTGTAATACTTTAAACATTCAATCAAAGTGTTAACATCGAGTACACCAATCGTGCATTGGAGAAGATGCAGAACAGCAACTAAAAACAGTGAGCAACAACTGTAATTGACAGTACATAAAACTATGTGAAGGGTACTATATAATATGAATCTTTTTAATTACAAGTGATGGGTGATTTTAAGGTAAGCACCAAGACTGTTTTGTTGTTTAAGGACTGATGATGCTGTATTGCCAGAATTCCTTTCTTATCCCTGGGAGAAAAGTATATTTTAATCAGTGGCATAACATACCATCACCACAGGAGACAATCTTTTGAAAAATGCCAGTAACCTTAAAATAATCTGTCTATTCTGACTTAGGAGTATGGGTTTCTGGAGAAATTGTGATGTCTGGTTTTCTAATAATTTTTGATATGCCTTAGTGGAAAAATAGGAACAGTTTAGAGAAACTCTGTCCTTAAATCTTTATTGGTTTCATTGGCAGATATATTGTTAATAAGTGGCAGAGAAAATTTACATATGGGATGACATCTCACTTCCTGTATTTGAGTGAAGACCAAACACTGCAATGACTGTGTTAATTCAATTGTGAACTACTAGAAAGTTACCATTACACTTAAACATTCCCAAAGCTATCTGGAGTGAAATCCCACAGCAAAGAAAATGAGGTTAAAACAATTTGGAAAAATTATTTTTCAACCTGGAAGGGGCCTAGTGAAAAATCATTTAGTCTAATCCGTCTTCTATTTAGGCCTCTTTCAGATATAATGAATTCCATTCGTAAATTATTATTGTCAAAATTACTTGTAGTTATAAGGGTTATTCCAAAGGCAGGAATCTTCTCAAAAATTTTAATAAATTCACCACAATAAACATCTATTATCTTCATCAATCAAGAAAATAAATGGCAAGGTTTTTTCTTTTTTTCATAATGGGAAAACTTGCACCTGTTTACCGGGAATCAAAAGCTTTAGGCAAAAAGTTTTTAGGCAAAAAACTATGCAGTCTGACCAAATCATCAAGAATAAAACTCTGGCTATTAAAAAAAATTAACAAAAAAATTAATGTAACACAGTAACAAAAGAGAAACCAAACCACAGCTGTGTCAACATTTTCATGATTATTTCCACAAAACATAGCGGTCTCCTTTGCTGCAAGGATCCTTTATAGCTCGTCAATACCAGTACCACCCAGAAGAGTTGCCTAGTTATCTGAAAATCCTGGAACATAGGAAGTATGTGCATATTGCTCCTATTTACTTCTAGGATACTACCCTGTTCCGAAAATAACACCTAGCCGGACAATCAGCTCTAATGTGTCTTTTGGAGCAAAAATTAATATAAAACCCAGTCTTATTTTACTATACAAGACCGGGTCTTATATTAATTTTTGTTCCAAAAGACACATTAGAGCTGATTGTCTGACTAGGGCTTATTTTCGGGGAAACAAGGTAATTTTAAGAGATGCAAACTTAAGCCACATAAACTTTATCAAGACAAACCCCATACCTAACTGTTTTACGTACTTCACACTGGTATTCCCTACTTTTCCTACCCTTTCTGAAACTCTGCACCTTTCTGATTAGTATAGCCATAGCAGCTTATTTATTTATTCAACATGCTTAGTTTGTGCCTTTTGTATTGTTGTTAAACATGCTTGGGGACAAATGGAGCCAGGCAAGAGGTTAGAGGGTGAGCACTGTTATGCTCTATTCCTGACAGTTTGAATGTCTTGTGGTTCCCCGTTTATCTTCTAGCTCCCATTTTCAATGGAAGTAAGGTAACCTTTACTTAGAAAATGAAAACTAATAATCCAAACAATAAAGTCAAGCTATTGGTTTAAGTCTCTATCCCGTCATTATTAGTAAGTGCATATATGTAATTACTAGTAAACACATAACACTGGACATTTTCAGTCATGCATTAGAATATTGGTACTCTAAAATCAAGTCATGGGTCTGCCACTATTGACTGCACTTTCATCCAGACCCAGTTTTAAACATGCAGAGTTTAAATCCCTTGATTCAGAGGAAGGATACATGCAAAGTTTGAACCAAAAATGTGGCTTAATAAAGTGATTGCTTAGAAATGCAGGCAGATGCTCTACATCTATCACAATGCTGCTTCAGAACAGTGGTACAAAAGTTACAGAAAAAAGGTTAAAATTAGGACCACTATTCAGTTATAAAAGGCTGGTCCGTTAGGGTAGAGAATGATGTAAAAACTTGGAAAAGAATTGGAGCAGTAAGTTTTCTTGCCCATTTACTGACTGCTACAGCATAGAGCGTAGGTAGGGATGGTAAAGACGCTTAGGCAGAATGGTTTCTTTTCTGATTCACATTAATGAGCATTGCCTGTACAGCCCCTGGGAAAAGGAGTTTATGAACAGCAGAGCTAATACAATGTAAACTCAAAATCAATGCCCTGAAATTTAGCATAGCCCTCTGCTTTTGAACTGTTGGCCAACGGTTCCTTCCAAATATGGTATAATTAATAGCCAAGCAATGTTCTAAATGAACTAGAAGTAATTTGCTTGCATCAGCAGCACCATGAGAATGTAAACTCCTGGAGGCCAAGGGTCTCTTCATATTTTGCATATTACAGGTACACAAAGAGTAAACATGAGACCACAACAACAATGAAAAGTAACTGCATACTTTGAGATTACAAAAACTTACAGCACATTTTAGCATTTAGAACTATTAAGGTGGCTGTGAAGGGTAATCTTTAATTGTTCTAAGTAACTAAGCTGTTGGCATTACAGTAATATGCAGTTATGTCCTCATGATCATGCAGATGTCTCAATATTGCTTGGTTATTCCAGTGTCTCTAACACCAACTGATGGTGTAGGATATTTAAAGAGGAGCTATAATCAATTTAATACAGCCTTTCCCCTATCCTTTGGAGTTGCCAAAGAAGAATTAAATACTCAATAGGGACTATTTTCTTAGATCTATTCCACTTTTAGTCCCACCCCCAACCCCTGCAGGACAAGGGAACATAAACCCAAACTTTTCAAGGATCTTCAAGGTGCTAAATGGCCAAGATGGCATGAAGTCACCCTCATTCCATTATATCCTGATGTGAGTTATACGATTCCTCAGGTCAAGAAACTAGTTTGCTCGGTTCTTGTTACAATAAGCAGTCACAGGCCATAGGCCTAGCACATCTACATTAGACAAGGTTTAAAAAACCAACACACACTCTTTGGCTCTTCAATCCTTTTGTTTTACACCTTTAAATGCTAACTCCCCTAAACTAACCATAGGCATGAGGAAAGGCCAGCTATCCAAGTTATCTGTTTGGTTTTTTTCAACCCTAAATACACTACAAACTTTTCCTTTTTAAAAATGCACCCAGAAAACTAATGGAAAAAGATAAGGTGACAAAGCAAAAAGTATGCTATTAGCCTGGTGCTAAAAGCAGAATCCCTACAGGATGGCTTTTGTGGGACTGCCTTAGTAGTACATTTGTTTCCAGGTTAAGCACTAGAAGTTTAATTCAATGGCTGTTAACACTCTGTTCTAGGAAACAAATAGGATCTTTAACCTTTAACTTACACAAAAGTTGCTATTTTTCACACACTGACTTATTCAGATACATTCATAGTTTTAAAAGTACCTTTTATATGCTCTTTATCTAGAACATCTTTTTGTGCAACTGTTAATCACAGAGCCTCACAAACTCAAGTAGCAATACTTCCTCTACAACCTTGCAACTTCTCTACATGCAAAACTGTTATTGCTACTAAAATTCTACCTCTTGAAAATTATTCATTTAATGGCTTTTTTTTTTTTTTTGCAACAGGAAATATCCTTTCCTATATACTGTGCTATTTTGCATTCATTACCTTTTCAGAGGTATTTTTTTAAAAAAATGTTTAAATGCTTTTCAGAAATGGATTCTTGCAGGCGCTAAACTACTTGAGCCAATACAACTACTAAAAATACACTATGAGAATGTAACCCTGGGGCCCTGGAGATCTGCTGCCAAAAAGTTTGTCTAAGCTTGCTTCTACACAGGAGACACACATTAAAATAGTTTTACATTTCCTATCATGCTAACTGTAGAACCTGTGCCAGTAAATCCTGGACTCTCCTAATACCAAGATTTAAAAATCACCTCAAAAAACTGCCATTTCCAAGCTCTAAAGGCAGCTTTTAGAGGTAGGAATTTCTTTTCTACAGAAAGCTGTCTTATGTTTTCAGAACAAAACTTTTATGTCTACAAGGAAAGTAGAAAAAAGTGAAAGCTGTCTGAGGCGGCTTACTATAACCAAGCAAGAGTTACTACAGGGCAATCTAGGTAGGCTCCATCAGTTACATTCCCAACCCTCATGAAAAGGTCTGGAATCCCATCGATGCATAATTCAGCAGATTTGGAAATAGGAAAAGCCTGTGACAAATTAATCTAGGACACTGAACTACTGACCAGTGTTCTTCTGTTAGCATGCTGCAAACAGGAAATGTAAATGGTCTGCAGATTAGAAAAACACTCAAGCAATTAACACAGCATCTCAGTTAAGACAGTCAAAATATACTTGCTTGATGCAAAAGGAGTAGGAAACTAATAAACCTAGAAGGACATACAATGTGAAAACAGGGAAAGAACAATTTCACCTCAAACGGAGAACAAAGCAGAATCGTAAAATGGGGCCTCATTTTAATTTAAGGTTTCATAAGACACAAAGGCAGCTGGTTTCCAGCTACCTCATGGAAAGCGTAAGTATCCTCAAACACAGTATTTCACATTATGACCCCACATTTCTGTTCATAAATGAGTCTTTTTGGCCTAATCTCCTTTCCCCAGGGAGTATATCATGGATACAGAAATTTATGAAAAAAGAAAAGATTTTTCACTCTTTTTACACTATGGGTTATAATAATTTATCCTGAAGTTTAAATTATTACTAGGTTCATGCACTAACCTCTAACATGGCACTACAATACGCTACCAAGCACTAATGCTTACAAAACTATACACATCTCAAAATGGAAGACATTGGTGATTTTGTTGTTCTTAAACAACTTGTAACATTTGTCCACAAGTATTAAAATATACATATATATATTTCTATTGCACATATCCCGTTTTTAACTTTTTAAAAGAAAAACTGCCAGCTAACAGAGATGAGCAAAGGAAGTAGGTACAGCTATAGATCAAGGCATAGTCCTGCCTAAAATCATAGCTTTTGTCACCAAGAAGCGGACCAAAATAGACCAGGAAAAAATGTAGATGTATTAAGTAAACACTGGGCAAGTACGACTGGAAAATACCCATTTTGTTAAATGCCATTTGGTGACAAGATGCAGAAACAACATGAAAGAGCATTAGAAGGTGGCTGTCTTAGTTGTGAAATGAGAAAATACAAAGCAAGTGGAGAGGCTGAGTCTGATACATATTCAAATAAGTGGGCCTGAGATGGTTTCACTGGTGCTTATAGTACAGAGTTCCTATTTCCTGCCAATGATCTTACCCCAAAAATGGTCAAAAACACATGGGGAAGACGGGTTACAGACAACTGAACATCCAAATTCTCCATAATATATGGTATTTTCAACGTACCAATGGGATGGACCCATGTACGAAATTTCCATTCTGTCCTTAACAATACCAAAATACTAAAACATCAGGAAGTGGCTGGGAAGTTAGATAAAAATTTAAGTTACCTTTATCCAAAGTTATTTCTATGCTTTACCACTTAGTAACAGCCCTCAATTAAAGGAAATTAATGTATTTACATATATGATGTAATTATTTTACTAAAACGCTTCCTGTGCCAATTCAAATTGGTCGACCAATTAAACTAATCATTAAGAGTGCTCAACATTTCCACTTTTTGGCCATTTCTACTACTCTCAATTTTTGGTAAATCTGAAGTTTTCAGCATCATTGCATGTATAGCCTTGGGAAAACATTCCCTAAACCACAGAGATGATCTAGGATGGTTTATTCTTAATTTCATCTAAGAAGCTTTAAATCCTTTCTCTACTCACACAAACTCATAAAGGTTTCACTCTTATGTAAAGACCTGACAATTCATACACTGGTCCTCTGTTGATTAAGAACAACTTTACGACTATAGTCTGTTCATCATATAGTATAAGTTTTAAGGGTAAGGAAGAAAGATCCATGTCTTATTGGAACTATTTTTCTTGTTTGAGGTTTTTTCAGACCCTGAATTTCTTCTAATCTACACTGACCTAACCACAAGTTTGGGAACACTGCTTCTGAGGCCGGTTCGCTGATGAGCAAGTTAAGTTCCAACTGGAGAAAGTTACGTGAGTCCCAGCCTATTCAGCCTGACATTACAGCTATCTAGAAAAATAAATCAAGCATCCAAGTACCAATCTTGAGTCAAAGGAAAAAAGTTATTTAAGATTTTACAAAAAACAGAGCTATAGAATGTAAAATGCCATAAAGTCAGGTGGAGCTGCATAAGGCATTTTCACATCTTTTTCTTAGGAGAAGGGAGTTATATGGAAACTTCTCATCCCCCTCCACCCACCATTCCTCCATGTCCAAAGTTGAAGGCAGGTTATACTGTAGGGTCCATCTCATCTTCAGAGCAGAAAAACCACATGTCACCTTTCTTCCAGCCTAGCAGCACAGAAAACCGTCTCAAGAGCTATATAGGACTCCATAAAAAAGAATGAAGTAATTGGTGATATAGCAGCCTCTCATCCTACAGAGGTGAATAAGGTTCCATCACTGGACTCAAAACATTTGTTTCCTTTTACCAACCTTTCACTAAACCCAAGCATGCATTCATAGGGTTAGCAGCTGTACAATGTGGTCCTTCGAAGAACGAAAAAATCATTTAAAAATACCAAATGTCCAAAGACTTCTGAGAAAGAACATCTTTTTCTAGGAGAAAAATTCCTCTTCTCATTCAAAAAAGTGGATTTACACATGTAAAAATATGTATTTATACAGAGATTGTGATGGTTTATTCACATATGAAATTAACCTTGCAATATTTTGTCTTTATGCTTCCTTATCACATCAAAGGTTTTACTGCAAAATGGGACTTTTGTTCTTATCCGGTTAATCTATCGCAGGATGAGCCAGGATTTAGATACATATGTAATTTTTTAGCATCTCTTTCATTTCAGATTTCCACACATATTTGGAATTTGCTGCTGCAGCCTCCACTGTGCTTATCATGATAGTGGCTGAAACTGGAAGACATTAAAAAAAACTCTAATGTCATCCATACTTGCTATTTATATGTAAGTCTTCTTGTTGGAAACAAAAGGTAGAGAACTCACAAATACCACCATCTAAGCACCTGTTTCAAATTAAACATCAGCCTTCAGTTTGCAAGATAATTTCTTTACAATTAAGCAAGTAGCAGCAGAAGACACATGTCAGTTGCTTCTTTCTTCCTGGAGAAGTCTGCAGGATAACTGCACCCTAGGATCTTCTCTGAGTTGAATTTGAGAGGTGGAAACAAAAGAAAAGCAGCCTTTTCCAATCCAAATCATGGAGGTAAAGTGTACAGAAGAGACATCCATATTTCAAGATTAGAAAAAGTGACTGGATAAACAAAGCAGGACTATCCACTCCAGGAGACGACACAGAAATACCTGGAAATACAAAATGAATTAAGAAAAGGAAAATTAAGACAGGTACTTCTGCATTAAAAAATATTTAACACATAGAAAGAAAATAATATTTTGGATTACACATTGTCTAGAAGAAAATGTCCAACCATAACTTGAAATTCAGTATCCTCATCACAAAAGTAGAAGCAGTAGCCAGAAAAAATATGTAAGTAAAATACAAAAAGTTAGATTTATTTAAAAAACTTATAAATGAGATACTTACATTAATTTCCTTTTATGCAAATGGAGTAACATATTCCAAGTTTTTACAGCCAAAAAATGATTGTATATAAAACATGTACAATCATTTTTTAAAAACGTGTTTAAAAGCCGTATTGTACTCCAAATTTGATGTCTAAATATTTAAAGTTCAAAAACCATATGAATCACCTTACTTTGAAGTATCTTCAACTACATAAGACACAACTGAATAATAAAAATTTTGTAAAATACAAGTAAAACAATATATATTGTATCATGATCAAATGCAAGCATGTAAAAACATTAGCAGGTCATTGTTAAACATAACACTTGTGAAACTGCAAATATATGAAAAAGTAAATCAGACAAAAAAAGGACAAATACTGTATAATTCCACTTATATGAGGTACCTAGAACAGGCAAATTATTAAAGACAGAAAAGTGGAACAGAGGTGACCAGGGGCTAGGGGAGGGGGAAAGAGAGTTACTGATTAATGGACACTGAGTTTCTGTGTGGGACGATGAATAACTTCTAGAAATAGATATATAAAGGTTGCACAACAATGTGAATATACTTAATGGCACCGAATTATACATTTAAAAATGGTTAAAATGATAAACTTTATATATATTTTACAATAAAAATTTTAAAATCACAGATGAATATCAAAAGCTTAAATAAATTACTTTGGCTTACACAAACAGCCAATAGCGATTAGTTAACTAGTCTTCCTAACCCTCTATTTTCAGTAAGTCACATATATTAAAAAAAATACCTCAACTCGAAACTGAAGTTGAATAACTTATTTTGGTTGAATATAAGAGTTCTGATTCAAAACTTATGAAAGACAAATGTAAATTAATTCAGAATAAAATAACAGACCTACAAAATTTGCATTCATTCCAAAAGCAGCACTGTAAGTAAGAGGAAAAAAACAGGTGATCCACAGACAGGCCTTTACATGGGCAACAGGGTTGTTTCATTATATTAGGTTGGTGCAACAGTAATTGCGGCTTAGAAGGTTCAACAACAACAACAATAAAAAAAAAGACTGCAAAAACCGCAATTACTGTTGCACCAACCTCATTCAGGCTAATTCAAAGCTCGCACCAGCCACTAGCGCTGTTAGGCAGTTCTATGGCAAGATAATTGGCAGTGATGTTGAGGGGAAAAGAAGATACAAGCTAGGACTTTCCAGAATATATAAACCAAACAAGCATCAAAGAAGCCTTTAAAAAGAACACCTAGTAAGAAACCTGTTTAGATTCTTTTAAAAACATGCCTTCAGCAATACCAACTACTAAAATGCATATTCATCATATATATAAACCTTATCCTCCTATCTGTATCGTAATATTAGGCAATAATGCTAGAGTATCCTAAGTTTGTATTTTCTTCAAAATACCCAATTTCACATCTCAGACATGACTACCCAATTGTATACACTAAACATTCACACGTATGTATCAAACTGTAGCACCCATTCAAAAACTGAATTAGTCATTCATTATAAAGCCAAATTTCTGACCAAAGACTGACCTACAACTCCCCGTAAGATCCAAAGCACCCCCCTTTGACTGTATCTCTTCTGATCCCAACTCTCTCCCCCAATCACGGGCTCCAGTGGACTCCTTGCTCTTCCTGGAATGTCAGGTGTGCTCCCACTCTACAGCCTTTGTACTGGCTGTTCCCTGTGAGAAGACTCTTCCTCCAGGTATGTGCATAGTTAATCCCCTCACCTTTACTCCAATGTTATTTTTTCAACAACTACTTTGAGCCCCTATTTAAGATTATATTGTCCCCTCTTCCTACCCACAGACATATTTCCACCATTCTCCTTTACCCTACTCTACTTTTCCTTTTATCCATAGCAGATAACACTATCTAACCTACTACATAAGGTACTTACTTATTCCTATGTTTCTCATTTACTGCCTTGTCTAAAATGTAAGTTCTACCTCGGAGGAATCTATTTTTGTTCAATGATGAATTCCAAGCACCTAGAATAGGGTGTGACCCACGGTAAGCACTTAACTATGTACATTGATCTACAAAACTTACAAGAACAACCCTGTAAACTTGGTACCTTATTAGGCACTTCTGGGTCTCTGAAGTCACTCATTTAGTGATGTTGATTACACAAAATAACTTTGTGTTATAAAATCTGACTTGCTGGGAAGATGAAAAGGGAAAACAGGAGTTTTCAATGTAGCACTTGGGCTAGACAGATCTAAGTCAGACGGTGTGATAGTCAGCTTCCAAGATGGTCCCCCGTTCTTGCTGCCTCCTGATATTCACATGTTTTTAGTCCCCCCTAACGAAGCATCAGGGTTGATCTATGTGACTATTGTATAATAAAGAATTTCACTGGTTCTGTCCCTGAGAGGGAAAGTAAATCCTTGAAATTTACAGTAAATGTGCCAGTGGAAATTAAACGATAAACTCCTAAACAACCAATGGGTGAAAGACATCACAAGGGAAATCAGAAAATATTTTGAGACAAATGAAAACAACACAACATACCAAAACTTAGGGAGGCAGCAAGAGCAGTGCTTGCTAAGAGGGAAATTTACAGCTGTAAATGTTTACGTTAAAAAAAGACAGATCTCTTACCAACAACCTAACTCTACACCTTAAGCAATTAGAAAAAGAATAAACTAAATGGAAAGCTAGGAAGAAGGGAGAAAAAAAAATTGGAGCAGAGATAAATAAAATAGAAAGACATGGCGGCCGGATGGCTCAGTATGTTAGAGCACGAGCTCTCAACAACAAGGTTGCTGGTTCAATTCCTCAATGGTATGGTGGGCTGCGCCCCCTGCAACTAAGTATTGAAAACGGCGCCTGGACTTGGAGCTGAGCTGCGCCCTGGAGAAACACACTGTTCTCCAATTAAAAAAAAAAAAATCCTCTTTAAAAAAATAAAATAAAATAGAAAAACAAAGAAAATCAACAAAACCAAAAGTTGGTTCTGACAGGGTTGTGGGAACCCCTGACTTTGTAGTTAGTTGGTCAGAAGTTCGGGTGGCCTGGGAATCTTCCAAAGTGCAAATGCATCGCTAAAGTGAGGGAAGTCTTGTTGGAGACCAGGTCCTTTGACTTGTGGGGTCCGCATTAACTCTGGATGGTTAGTGTCAGAATTTTATCGAGGTACACTAGTTGTCAAAATAGTGACCAACAGAATGAGGAGGAAGTGATAGTTGAGAGACTTCTGAGGCAAGGTCATAGATGAGGTTGTGGCTTCTGCCTTGTTGTCCTGGATTGCTTGTTCTGGGAGAAGCCAGCTGCTGTGTCATGAAGACACTCAAGCAACCCTGGAAGAGGCTGACATTGGAAGGAACTGAGGCTTTCCATTACCAGCAGGAATCTGCCAGCCATGTGAATGAGCCACCACGGAATAAGATCAGATGACTGCCACCACAGCCACTATCTTGACTGCAACTTTGTAAGACTCTAAGCCAGAAGCTCCACCTAAACTGCTCCCTCATTCCTGACCCACATAAACTGGGAGAGGTAATGTTTCCTATTGTTTTAATCCACAAAACTTTGGGTGATTTGTTATGCATCAATAAATTAAATCAATATACTTTACTTCCTCTAAGGACAAGAAGAATGATATATCATGGGAGTTAAATATTCCTTTCTTTCTTTGCTTCGTGAATAGTAAATTCAAACACATTTCACAAAATACAATGGCTATCACTATCATTCAAATTAAGTTTTTATTATTTAAAAATGTGCTGGGCTTGTTGGACAGTTTCTGCCCCCAGATATGATAGGCTATACTAATGTAAAATTAACTTCTTAGTCTCTTATCAAATATTTACTTCCTATTGAGTGCTTCCTTTCTTTGAATATTTTGATTTACTTGAAAGGTAACAAATGCACATGATAGGAAAAGGTGAAATAAGGTATACAGTGTTTCTTGCATATCCTGTTAAAGAGCTTCTATGGTTATGTAAAACCTGTATAAGTAGATTTATTTCCTCCCCACAAATGAAAGCACACTATACATCGTGTTCTGCACCTTGCTTTTTCCTTTTAATGTACATTAGAGATCATTCCGTATCAGAACTTAAAGCTACCTTCTAAGTATAGAGGCACCTAAATTTATTCACATCACTTCCCTATAGATGGATATTTAGATTGCTACCAATATTGTGCTATACCAACGTCCCGTTTCTATTACTGTGAACCTGAACTTAATTAAGGTTCTACATCCAAGCAATAAAGCCTCCGCTCTAAAGGCATATGATAAAGACTATCACCTAAAAGGCATTTTGCCCATCGGTTTTTATTCCTTTTCTTCATATTGAAATACAGAGGGTGCCAAACAAAATGTATACACACTTTAAGAAAAGAAAACTGTATTAAAATTGCAATACTCAACATATAATGGTAACAAAAGATGACTACAGTCACGTTTGACTTCTACAATTACAAGAGGTGTTCAGAGTGGTTCCCATCAGCGTCCAGACACTTCTGATTACAGCGAACTACTGCTTGAGCAACACTGACCAAAGTGTCTACTTGCATACATTTTATTGGCACCCCCGGTGTGTACGTACACTTACATGTGTACGTACACACGTACACACACACACACACACACACACACACACACACACACATACACAGACGCATGTGCGGTCTGACAAGTTCGCGAACTCATCCTAGAAAAAGTGCTCCATACCTCATTGCTGAATGTCACTATGGTCACCTTCGAAATACTCCCCTTGGGAAGCTATGCACCGACGCCAGCACCTAGTCCATCCTTCAAAGCAGTTTTGGAACCTTTCTGGAATGGCCATCAGACCTTTATTGTATTACCCTTGATGTCCTGAATGTTATCAAAATGTCTCCCTTTCAATATTTCCTTTATCTTCAGTAAAGAAAGAAGTCACTGGGGGCCAGATCAGGTGAGTAGGGAGAGTGTTCCAATACAGTTATTTGTTTACTGGCTAAAAACTCCCTCACAGACAGGGCCGTGTGCGCTGGTGCACTGTGAAAGAAGAGCCATGAATTGTTGGCGAAAAGTTCAGGTGGTCTAACTTTTTCATGCAGCCTTTTCAGCAATTCCAAATAGTAAAGTTGGTAAACTGTCCAACAGGTACAAATTCATAATGAATAATCCCTCTGATATCAAAAAAGGTTAGCAACAAGTTCACCAACTTAATTGTCAGACCTCGCATGCGTACACACATGCATTTATATGCATATATACATATATTGTTGGGAGTTCTTTTCCTTATTTTTTTTCAATTTTTAAAAATTTACCTTACCCCTTTTTAAGTATTCAATTCAGTGGTATTAAGTACATTCATATTGTTGTGCAACTATCACCATCAATCTGCAGAACTCTTTATTTTGCAAAACTGACTCTGTACCCATTAAATAACTCCCTCCCTGCAGCCCCGGGCCATTATTCTACATTCTAATTTCTCTATGACTTTGACTACTCTAAGTACCTCACATAAGTGGTATACGAGATTTTATTCTTTAAAGCAGTTTTACCCTGAATGATTTTTATAAAATATTATCAAGGTATATTACTGAGTAGATGATATAGGTTGAACGGTATCCTCCCCAAATTCGTATGTTGAAGTCCTAAGAGCCAGTACCTCAAAATGTGACCTTATTTGAAAAGTCACTGCAGATGTAATTAGTTAAGATGAGGTCATACTGGAGCAGGGTGGGCCCCTAATCTAATCTGACTGGTGTCATTATAAAAGGGAGAATTTAGGGCACAGACACACCCACCTGGAGGATACTACGTGAAGAATGGAGTCATGTTGCCACAAGCCAAGGAACTACCAAAAGCTAGAAAAAAGGCCTGGAACAGATCCTTTACTAGTGTCTTCAGAGGGGGCATGGCCCGGCCAACACCGTGATTTTGGATGTCTGATCTCCAAAACTGTGAAACAATTTCTTTGTTCTAAGTCACCCAGTTTGTGGTACTTTGTCATGGCAGCACTAGGAAACTAGTTCAGTAGGTATGAACCCCTATTTTGCAGATAAGGTATTGTCATTTATGAAAGCACGTATCACCTCTTGCTCTTTGAGCAACAGAACCTACTTCTGGGGTAAATTCGTAAGGCATCAACACTTGGCACAGAATAGACTCATACCTAGGAATTAAAGGTGTACTTAAAAGATTTAGAAATTACAGATTAAAATAATCAATATTTGTCTATAATTAAAACTTAAGTGAATATATTCTAAAATTTGCCTAGTAGCATATTTTTATCAGCTGAACTCCTTCCATCTAATTAAATCGGTATTTTTTTTCTTTAATAAAAATTATTGGTTTGGGCAAATGATTAAGTTTTTCCTTTTTTTATACTCAATACACTGCTTTTGCTCAAAAGAAGAGGTTTAGCTTAAATATCAATAATATATAGCCACTTTTGATGTTCATCTCCAGTTGAAGCTAATGATTTATTGTTCCACCTCTCAGATATTTTCAAGCTGCTTAAACAGTATTTGGAAGCATTAGCCACTATTACTCACTTGCCAAATCCTGAGTTCAGGGTTTTGTTTTCTTTTCAAGATGAATATAAAAGTACTTAAAAGTCAAGGAAAATGTTCTTCCTGTGATAAGGAAAAATAAAAAGAACGTTACAGTAAGGATACAGCCTTCACTTATGCTATATGCATTCATATGCCAGATCATTCAAAAGAATCAAGCTATTCTAAAAAACATCACTATCGAAAACTATTCAGAAGGAACAATAAGAAAAGTTATTCTCTACCTGCACTGGTATTAATTTTATAAAGATGTCAAAACTCTTGAAGCAGTGGCTCCCAAGTATTTATGGAATACTGTCCCCTCTAATGATGGTACTATGGACCCTCTTCTCCCCAAAGACCTTTGCTTTTGTATAGATGACCACTCTCCTCTGTAAAGTAAGGAGGAAAAATGTTCCCTTCCTTTCCCCCTGCCCTGTATCTTCTTTATTCTAGATGAAATGAAAACCTACTCCTAACAAAATCAAAAGAAAGGTTTTATTTAGAAGTGCTTCTTTACCTGATTATTTTCAGCTCTGCTAAATCCAGGGCCAGCAAAGAGCATACCAGAAACATTCATTTGTATAATATTACGACATGTCATTGGAACAGGACTCAACTAACGTGCCAAGTTTAAACAGATTTCAACAATTCAGAAACCTAGTAACAGGAACCTTTCCCAGAATTTAACTTCAAAGATCAAGAGAGGGGTTGTAACAATGCAAATTAAAAAAGAGATACCCCATAATGTTAAACAAGAACTGAATACAAATTCCTTACTGTATTACACTTTGCAACCCCACATTACACAAATTACGTTCTAATAATTCCCAACTCATTTTCTCTGTAAAAAATAAGTAAAAATTGTACAGACTCCTTTAGTCCTGTAAAACAACGGAGAATTCTACGAGACTTAAGAGTCATCCGAGATTAATGCACCATTAGGCAATTACCAGGTCGACCACACGAGGACAAAGCTGCTTACTCAGATCTTAAGTTTGAGAGGTGAGACTGGGAACGAATGAATACAGTAAACGTAGCAAGAGAACGCGCACCATACAGATTCAAATTAAAATCCTGGATGGGGGAAGGGGGACCTGTTACACCAAATCTCAAGGTCAACGGACCAGGGACATAAAATACTCCGAGCCGCAACAGGCCCGGATTGATACGAGAGCCTCAGGCAAAACAGTGACCACGAAGCCGTGAGGCGAAGAGTATAAATAAATCAATAAAACAAAGATATTCTTCAAAAGATAAACCGAAAGCCGACGCAGCTGCGGCCAGATATACACCCGCGTGGGTGCAATCACCGGGAACTACCCGGCAGCCAAAGGCATGGTACTGAGACGAGCAGTGGTGGGTAGAGGGCCGGGTGCTGATGAGACACACCACGCAAGGCGGGAGCGGCCGTCCTGGGGCAGCTCCGGAGGAAACCCACTCCCGGCCCATTGGCCGATGCCCGCGCCAGCTGCGAGCAGACTCCGCGCGCTCCCGTGCCCCGCCGGGTTGGGCCGCGCCACTTCCTACTCGTCCCCCGGTCACTGGCTGTCTCGGCTTACCTCGCACGAGCCAGCAGAAGCACTTGACCGCCCGGGGGCCGGCCCACCCCCGGCCCAAAGGCCGGTGTGCCACGGAACACCTCACTCCGCCATCTTTGCTCTTTCCCAACTCCGCCAACCCTGCGGTGGCCGTTTCCACAAGCCCGCCTCTGCCGCTGCCGTTGGGTATTGGTTGGATAAAACTCGCGCAGGCGCGCTCTCCTTCTGTTGTAGATTGGTTGGAATATACGTCAATCAATAGCGCTAGCCCCATTCTTTTCATTCTCTTTTTGTTGGGTTGGGTCCCAGGGTTGAGGTAATAGCAGAGATAAATGCTTTTGTAATTCGTTAGGAATGTAAAATTATTTCCTCGTAGAAGCGATGTCACTTTGTGGTAAGGTAGTCTGGCTAGGCCACATAACTATTTTAAACTACCATTAAACTGTACTACTAATTTCATTCTCAGGCCCTGGAGCTTTTAATTCTGGGCGTAGCAGGAAACCTAGGCAAACAATATAACTACAGTTTGTCTCTGACTTTTGCCCATTTCGACTCTTAAAGGGCCCAAACGTTGGACTGCTGTTTACAGCTTTGGTTAATACACGAGAGCAGATTTGTCATTTTTCTTTCAGGGCCCTTCTGTCGGAAGTCAACCTGTTCCTTACAAGGGACAGTTTTGTCGCTTCCTACATCCAACTGTAGGGCTCTTGAGATCCTTCAGCGATTGTTCCAGGAGAGGCAGGGAGAGTAATTGGGAACTCCTCTTCCGGGGCCTCAGACACCACTAAGGCTGTCATCTAGGCCGCTTCCTAGAAGTACAGATTCTTAAGGCTACACCTCCTCAAGATGCTAAGTCTTCTGATGAGGCCAAGGCATCTTATTTTAACAGAAGCTTATGATCAAGGGCATCTACGAGAAAACCTACAGCTAATACTGAATGGTGAGACTTCATACTTTTCCCTTTAAGATCAGAAACAAGGCAAGGACACAGGCTCCTACCATCGCTACTCAATATTGTACTGGAGGGTGGAGCCACTGCAAAAGGTTGCAAAAGATTGGAAGAAACAAAACTGCCTTTACTTAACAATAGGGATTTGGATCCTAGCACTTAAATTTCAAATCTTGAAATCTTACCAACCATGTGGGGGCGCACTGTGGAATGTATTCACCCAGCTATCGGATGCATTGTAAGACATTTAGGGATTGTAATGAGATTAAAGAATAATAACATGTCTGTTAGCCATCTGTATGTCCTCTTTAGAAAAATGTCCTTGCATGTCCTCTGCCCATTGTATGTAAATGTCTATTACTTTGTACACCTGAAACTAATAAAAAAATAATAAAAACCACACCAAAAAAAACTCTATTCGCAGATGACATGACCCTCTGTAGAAAAGAATAAGGAATAAACATACAGAGAGAGCAAAAAAATACTATACCTTGTATGTTTAGCAAGGTTTTAGGGTACAAGATCCATACACAAAAATCAACTGTATTTCTCTATACTAAAAAAAATTAAGAAAACAGTTGCATTCGCAAAGCATCCAAAATAATAAAATACACTGAAAACTACAAAATATGCTGAGAGAAATGACGATCTAAATAAGTAGAGAGACTTTCCATGTTCATGGATTATCAGACTATTGTAAGGATGGCAGTTCTCAAATTGATTAGATTCAATGCAATCCCTAATAAAATCCCAGCATTTTTTGGGGGGGAGGGGTTAGAAACTGACAAGCTGATCCTGAAATTTATGTGGAAATACAAAGGACCTTGAATAGCTAAGACAATTTTGAAACACAATAAAATTGGAGTAATTATACTACTTGATGTCAAAACTGTCAAAGCTACAGTAGTCAAGACAGTGTAGTACTATCACAAGGATAGGCATACAGAATCAATGGATCAGAATTGAGAGTCCAGAGACAAACTCTTAACATTTATGGTCAATTTTTGACCAAGATGCCAAGATAATTCAGTAAGGAAAGGATAGTCTCTTCAATCCAGGATGTTGGCAGGGTCGATTGATATGTAACTTGGTTACTAAAATATTAAAATACTTCCACACTTGCTCAAGAGGAGCCATTGTCCCAAACCTGACTTTCCCTCCCCTTCCTCACAGTATTACCCAGCGTCCTCCCAGACTTACTCTCTATCTGGCAACTGAAGGATTCACTGGCCAGCACAGCAGAGATCTCCAGGACTCTGCTCCAGCCCTACATTCTGATTGGTCAGTGCAGCACTGGTAGAAGAATATTTTGAAAACCACCCGCAAATACAGGTATTTTTCTTCCTGAAACCCAGACAACTAGGGAAGAATCAAAAACAACTATAAAATAGTGTCAACTGGGATAATACAGACTGTTTCTCATTTATTTCCTCTTAACAACATCCCCCTTCATGTTTAAAAATTCTCTAGATATACCGTGGGTGTTCCTAAAAACAAAAACAAATACAAAGTCTTTTTTTTTTTAAATACTGTAAATATCTACTTGGAGAACCTAGTAATTATATCATTAATTCATCAGCAGGAATTCTAAATCATCTTGGTAAGCCTGTGTTGTAATTTAGGAATTCTGCAAGATCCCCAACAAAAATGATTATTTAAGATTTTGCTTAAGCATGTGCAGAGACTGCTGGGTGCCCCCAGTGTCTTTCTACTTCCGCCATAGGAAAACTGACCATATTTCCCAGGCTTTCTCACAGTAAGGTGGTGCCATGTGACTAACCCAAGTGAAAAATGGTCATTCAAGCTTTTGCCTAGCAACCAACAAACAGGGAGTGTACTAATTTTGGGGATTATCTTGTTCTGCATTTAGAAAGTTATAATTATATAATGCCCCCACCTCATGTCCAGGCAGCAGCTGAGTAGACCTGCATTTGATAGCACAAACATAAACCTGAGTAAGGGAGGCACAGTTTGTGATTTCAAACTTAAAGAAGGGGATTGAGTTATATAAAATTCTTGTAAAACACATGGACAAAATCAACCAAGTTATATTGTTTTAACCACAAGTATTTATTGATGGATTGGAGAATACAGTTTTAATGGAACAATAAGGCACCACTGTGGATTAAAATAGTTTGCTATACAGCCAAAAGGAGGAAAAAGCCACAATCTTAGGAACTTTAAATATGCAAGTCAAGGAACCCTTAAGTACCTTTCAAGCAGATCAGTGTCAGGCAACTCTTCCCTTTTATACAATTCCTATATTATATCATTTGATCACAGACAAACTGATACTTCATCAAGAATTCCTCAGTCATTTACACTTGAGTCATCCAGCCTGACAACTCTGTTCCTCACTCTTCCCTTTGTAGTGTTTTTTGTTTTTCTTTTAGCAATTCCCTTCCTAATGTATTGTGTATACATCTTGGATAGCCTTCCAAAGCAAGGAAACAAGCCAGCAAACAAGGAGTCAGAGAAAATCAGCCAAGGGCAGATATATAAGGATGAACAGACTCATAAAGACATGTTAGGATGACAACAACCTGATTCAATGAGGTCTATACTAAGCTGACTTAGCAGAGAAGTTGCATCTGGCTCATGCAAAGGCCTGTAATGCCACCTCAGGTCATGCCACCAGTGCCGGACCCCTTGTTTCTAAGGGATTCGCAATGGTCTACAAGAGGAGCTAGGGAGTCAATGTAACCAGGCAGCTAATGATACATTCAATGCTTTGGACCTGTATTAGGAGCTGACTATGGCTTCCAGCATTAACATTTGCCGAGTGTAAAATTCAGAGAATTTTGTGTAAAACTTCAAGACACTGGGGACAATCTCTAAATCTCTTGGACTGGGATGGTTAGGCACTTCTGTAACACTAATCTTTCTACTTGGAAATGTGAAGTGAAAAACATTCTAGGGCACACAACACTGAGGCACAAACCATGCTGCAGAGGTGGGAATACCTGAGGCTTTTAGGGTGCCCAGCCTCCTTATTCAAAAAGCCATGAGAACGTCCCCATGCATATCGCCAGAGCAGCCATTCTGGTGCCGATGGTGTCCCTAAACTAAGCCACCCTGCCGGCATATGGCTATTTTCTGAAAAGTCAACACTGTACAAGAGTAGCCACATCAGAATGTATGCTAAGAATCAGAGGCCAGAGGTAGAGCGACCTGGGCCAGCCACCTACAAGACTCGGCTCTACACCTCTCACCAAGGCCACCACCTGTGAAGAACATCTCCGATCCACAGCCCTTTGATAACAGAGCAGAGTGCAAGGGACCAAGAGACATTCACATTCTTCTGAGAGACGTGTCGGTTACTGCAAAGCTCCTGGACAGGCAACATCCCAGAGACCCATTGAAGAGTGAAGGTAATTTAAAACCGGCCAGACCACAGGACTATCCTGCCAAGTCACAAATACACGGAACAGGCATAGCTTAGGGTGCCGAGTAGAACAAAGGGGACTGAAGCGTAATAAAAAAACAGTGCGAAGACGAAGTGAATGGTGTGTCGGGTGAAAGAGAAGTAGGAAGCAAAGGACAGATAAAAAAGGACGGAGAAGCACGCTAACGCCCAGCTGGAGGGAAGGCGGCATGGATACAGTCTCATCCAGGGAAAGAGCTTTGCTGGCTGGTTCTTGGCATGATTCCCTCTCTCACATTCTCAGACTAGATGGACATGTGGCATTCAGGAGCAGAACCGGGCTGGGGGGTACTTAGAAATGAAGATAACTGGTGAATGATACTGAACAGATATAGACTGGGTGTACCATTCTGTAATGCCCTGTTTATACACCAAAGGCAGGTTCGTGTTGACAGAACATAACTTGGTATCATGCAACAGCCATAGTACTCTGGGAGAAGGAGGAGAAGGGGTGGAGGTGGGGCTGATGGACAGGAGGACTCTCAACTTCCAGTTCTTAAATACTAGAGAGCAAGGAACGGTTTGGTCCCAGTCTTTTAGTGAAGAAATCGGATGCTCATTTTCTGTTCTACGTCCACTTTCTCCAACACCTGGGGGGAGAAACCCAATTACAGTTATGAAGGTCACGACAGAAGATACTGTCCCAAACTCTTATCTGAATGTTTTTCTCCCTCCCTCCTGTGCAGAATTTAGCTTTTCAAACTAAGTGGTGACTGACTGACCTTCACAAATTCTGTGAAAGATATGGCGCTGTCCCCATCTTGATCAGCCTCCTGGATGGTCCTGTCTGCGATGCTGCCCAGCTGTTCATCTGAGATATTCACTCCGACCATCATGCGTAGCACCTGCAGGACCAAGAGCCAGGAATGACAGGAGACGTGGGGTCAGGGGCACTCTTCTATTAAGATTAAAGATAAAGCCTCTCCAACCCTCTTTTCCTTTGATGTCCTCAGTTAACAGCCAGACAACTGAAACCCTTATCTTCTCATCCAAGCCACTCTAGACGACAACATGAGCAGAACTCTGTGGCAAACTCACTGAACAGGAAAGCAAAGCCCCACTGAGGGACAGTCCTTTGCATTTTATCCTTCCCCATTCTTCCTGCATGGAATGTAGATATGATGACTGGAGATACAGCAGCCATCCTGGGACTGTGAAGTCAAAGTCATATGTGCTATGGATGCTAGGGCAAGAACACAGAGGCAGCTTCGTTCCTGGACATCATTTAGGTACTGTATCAATCTGGACAACCTACCTCCAGATTTCTTGTTGCATGGGGCAAATGAGTTCCTTACTGGTTTTAGTCAGTTTGGTGGGGCTTTCTGGAATCCCACTCAAATGCAGTCCTCTGAGGCGGTGCATTAGCCCACTCTTTTTAAAGCATGGCCAAGAAACATCAAGGTCCTTGAAGGGTTAAGTACTATCTACCCCTTTTTAGAAAAATAACATTTAATGGGCTGTGAGAACTCCAGTAAAGAGAGTTTAACAGTTTCACCAAATTTGTTTCAAACATAACAAATTTACCCTCTCCCCTCCCCCCCATTCTGCTAGCATCTTTAAGGTGTGAATATACTCTAAAAACCGCTACCTTAAACAAAAGAAACAACTCTAAAGATGTGACTCTCAGACAATATGAAATGCGGACGGGGGCTTTTGCGATGCCTCCCATTGCTGTAGTCAGCCACCTGTCGTCAGAAGGTAAACGCTGAGCTTTTCCAGGAAAGAAAGGCCTTCTAGCCCAGCTGTTCACAGGCCTTCCTTTCCCCCCTCCTTTATATCTTTCTCCAATCTCATGAAATGATTTTTAAAAAGTAAATTACAGGATTTTTTTCAGAAAAGAAAAAAAAAGGGCTGAAATAATGATTTGTATCAACACATCATTTTTTTTCACAAATCAATTCTTGAAAATTGGAAGTTGTACATTTTGGGCATAAATGCACACCAATCAAAGGATTCATAAAAAGAGGCAATGCGAGCAAAAATAAAAAATGGCCGTTTGCCATCTTCCCTGATGGTGTGTGGCCAACAAGACAAATTCATCCTCAAACAGCAGCTTCTTCAGATCTCAGTCCAATTAGTCTCTAAAGTGTTTTATTTGTAGAATTACAGAATTGAATTGTGCATGTGTGCTGCGTGGGGACAGGGAGGTGGTATCTTAACAATCACTCATCCAGTCTGTTACTGAGCACACGAGGGTCCAGAAGTGGCTTGATAGTCCGAGCAACCAGGGCCCCGAGTTGTCTGCCCAGGTCTCCGTGCCCAGCCAGTGCACGTTCCGCCTCTCCGTGGTGTCACTTATGCTTCCAGTCAGAAGTTTTATTAGCAAATGGGCTTTTATTATGACTCTTTTTTAATGTCTGGTGAGATGTTTTGTATATACTCTTTATCAGTTTAAGAAAATTCTCCTCTATATGTTTTTCTAAGACTTTTTTTCTTGTATAGTCTTTCCATAGTTTGGTTTGCACATCAAAGTTGTACTTAAGCCTCATAAAATGAGTATAGTGACTATCTTTATTGAAGTGGAATTGATATACAATAAACTGTACATATGTAAAATTTACAATCTGATAACTTTTGACATATGTACACACCTATAAAACCATCACCGCAATCGAGATAATGAATATATCCATTCCTCCAAAAGTTTAACCAGGACTTCTACAAAAATCATACTAGGAAAACATGACCACTCACTCAGCCTTTCCTTAGGATAAACTTTCCTTAGGATAAACTCGCCACAGATGTTTTAACATCCACTGAATAGTTAAGAAATGGACGTTTTGGAAATGGAAGCATCTAGAAAAGTAAACTTTATTCTCTTCTCACTTTGGTAAAATGTTCGTATCTTCTTCCAAGGATAAAATGAGTTCTCTGATACCTCAACAGTTCACGAGCTGTTTATTCTAAAGTCGTTTCAGGCCTCAGGGTTACTTTAATGACGCTGACTGGCATTCTGGCCACATGATCTCCTCCCCACTCTGCCTCAGGCTTGTGTTATCCTAATAATAGAACATAAATCAACCCTCCATTCCAAAAAAAAAAAAAAAAAAAATCAAAACAATCGTTCTGGCAGCCAGATCTGGGCCAGAGAATGAAAACGTGCAACTATAAGTGACTGTCTCCACTTTTTCTCTTCAGAACTCAGAAGCCCATACGTAGCAATTTTAAATAAATTCTTCTTACTGACGAAAGAGATCCCCAACTCTAAAGCAAAGGATACTAACACTGCCCTGCAGACCATTTCAGTATTCTCAGACATAGAAATGTGGGAATGAATACCTTGGACTGGTTCTTAGTCTGGTCTGAGTAAGCTTCAACTTAGAAGACGTCTCAAGACACTGAATGAGTTCAGATTTACTTCAGGACAAAAGGAAACCACTTTATTTTTTAGGCGTATCTTGAAATAGAGAAATTTCCCCATGGAAATTCCTAAATGTGTTAGCCACCTAGCGTCCTCCAGGTTTATAAAGATTTTAAAAAGTAAAGAAAAAAGGAGAATGTTCTCCCCTTCTAAACTTGTACTTAGGGGAGAGGGGAGAGGAAGAATAGATGGGCCATGCTAACAGGATGAAATGCTAGTTACTGCTAGAAGACAAGGAACTGTCCTCAGGGAACCACACAGGACAATGGGCAGTTAGTTCAGTGTACACGGCCCAGCAGCAGTTCCCTGACTCTTGTGTCAAACCCAAGGATAGATGAAACAGCGGCCATTACCTACGTGTCATCAGAATTACTTGGTTGATGATAAACTGATTGGACAATCACGGAACTATTTAATCTAAATCATCTCGCATATTTGAGCTCTGCCAGCCAGCACCTAAATGACACTTATTTGGCTTTTCAATAGTGGAGACATCTGTTGGTGAGAACTCGAAGTGTCATTTCAAGTTTCCGCCATCATCTGCTCCCTTGTATCTAGGACAGGACTCTGCACACAACAGGTGTTAAATAAATGCTTACTGAAGGAAAGAATAATTCCTGCCTGCAAGAATAAGTAGGCAGGGCCCAAACACAAGTTATCCGCGCTTGGGAACTCGCCCACATACCTGTAACAGTTCATCGCGAGAGATCTTGTCGTCTTTATCCAAATCATATAGTCGAAAAGCAACTGGTAGGGAAAAACAAGAAGTTAGTAGAAATTCAGTAGTGTTTTGCCCCTTCTCAAGGAATTAATATGTAAAGGACAGAAAACTGACAGCAAATGAATAGTTTTTCCAAGAGCAATTGCCATTACTTGTAGAGCTTTTAAAGACTTTATAACATTTACGAAATTGAAGGCATCTTAGCTTTGGTGAAATATGGCATCTTAGCTTTGGTCTCATAATTGAAGGCATCTTAGCTTTGGTGAAATATGGGCCCCTCCTCGAACAAACCAGAAAACTCAAAAAGTTGAGTGCCCTTTTTCTTAGAATTAAAACAAAAACAAAAACAAAAAACAAAAACCTATAGTGGTTCTGTACATTATTAGGTCAGCTCACAACCCATCAAGTCTACTGTGCACCACTCAGGGGGAGCCAAAAATAGGAGCCATACAGGTACCAAACAGCTAACTACACAAAATACTGCTCTGGGAAAATGGTCACTTTCGGAAATTCAGGCCAAATTTCTAATAATTCTCTACCATTTGGGAGTCCTGAAGGAAACTGAAAGAACTTTAGTTTCAAATAAAATTGCCAAAAATTTGATGATCTGACCTTGTCATGTTTCTCTCTAAGTCTTCTACAAAGTAGGATATGTGAGAGAGAATTCAGAGGAGCAAAAATCATTCACAGTACCATGTTTCTGAAGGGTTACCAAGTGAATAAATAGTGTGACAACACTGAGTGATTTTATAGGCACTGTGAGAAATTGTCACACTGAGGAAGTGGCTACCTTATAATCATAGCTGAATTTAGTGTGGTTTTGAGGCTTTGAATCACTTCAAGTATGCCACTAAGATTTTTAGTTACTCAATGAATACTAAAAGGCCGAAACCCACTGCTCTAGTTATTCAGATACATAGATTTAGATCTTGTCCTTAGAAACTTATGATCTTGTAGAGGAGAGCAACATGTACCCCTCACTTTAATACATTCTAAATGCTCTTATACATCTGAAATTCAGGGGGACGAAGCATATGGCAGATATGCTTCTGGTTCAAGTAACAATTGATTAAGTTTGATGAGGGTAGCATTCCAGGCAGAGCTAATACTAGGTACAAAGGCACGAGAACATGGATGAGTATCTAAAAATTTAAACATCACCCCCTACCAAAGGAGAGAATCCACTAAAAGTGGAAGTAAACTTTTTTTTTAAAGTCTAATTTACTCTTTGTAAGGTACACATTAGAATTCTGGAAGGGGAAGTAACTGGAAGAGACTTTCTCTGATGTTTGTCTGTTTAATTTGGTTAGCTGAGTAACCATCTTTACCAAATTTGAGGATTTATCTGCTTAGGAAGTTTAGAGTCCAGGGGAAAGAAGGTAAGGGTCATAAGTGTTCCTAAAGGAGTATATGTTTAATATATTCCCCACCTCCTCACTCTCTCTTCTGCATATGCTGTCATCTTTCTAAAATACCATACAATGTGTTACCTACTAAGCTATCTTTAGGATGATTTCAGGATTGAAACCCGTTTGCTATATAACCCATAAATATCTATTTCTGAATTTCTTAATCGGGTAACTGGAATAAACACTTATATCCCTTTCTACCAAAGTATTTACAGAAGTCTGAGCTTCTTTTAAAATTTATTGGGGTGACATTGGTTAATGTCGTAAGTTTCAAGTGTCCAATCATATAACACATCATCTGGATATGCACTATGTGCTCACCATCCAAAGTCTAGTCTCCTTGTTGCCATGTATTTGACCCCCTTCTTCACCCTTCCCCCAATCCCTTCTCCTCTGGTAACCACCATACTGTTATCTGTGTCTATGAGCTTGTTTAGTTTGTTCATTTGTTGCTTTGTTTTATATCCCACATGAGTGAAATCATATGGTTTTTGTCCTTTTCTGATTTATTTCACTTAGCATGATACTCTCAAGATCATCCATGTTGTTGCAAATGGCAGTATTTCGTTCTTTCTTACGGCTGAGTAGGATTCCATCGTATATATGTACCACATCTTCTTTTTTTAAAAAAAACTTTTTATTTATTTCAAGTGTATCAGCTCCAAGTCAAGTAGTTGTTTCAATCTAGTTGTGGAGGGCACAGCTCACAGTGGCCCATGTAGGGATCGAACCAGCAACCTTGTTGTTAAGATCACTGCGCTCTAACCAACTGAGCTAACCGGCTGCCTCCTGTACCACATCTTCTTTATCCATTCATCCATCGAAGGACACTTACGAGGTATGATCAAACAATGCGGTGAATGTTTAAATAAAAATATATGTATATATTATAATAAAAGACATATTGCCATTAATGCCCCTCAAAATACTCCCTCTCACTTCGAACACATTTATCTTATCGTTCCTGCCACTTTCTGAAGCAGTTCTGGAAGTCCTCTTTCGTGAGTGTCTTTAGTTGTGCTGTTGTCGCTGCCTTGATGTCCTGAATCATTTTGACTTTGGGGAAGAGCCAGAAGTTGCACAGTGCCAGATCCAGTGAATAAGGTGGATGAGGTCACACCGTGATGTTTTTATTTGACAGAAATTGCCATATACCAGAAGCAATGTGTGACATGGAGAGTTGTCATGATGGAGAATGGTTTATGGCACACTTTAAAACACAACTTCCCTCCACCGTAGCTCACATCCAACTGATTGCATTGAACAAGTTGAAACTTGTCACACACTGTTACTAAGGTTCTATGTGCCGTTTCCCATATAGAAGATCCCTGCCTTCCTGTTGGATGGCACTTGGCAGCAGTATTCATCATAGTTTGTCACCTTCTCCTATCTCCAGTTCCATGATTTCACATGCCATCCAGTGCTGAGACCCTCAAATGTGCATGTCCAGCTTGGACCCCTCCCCCGAGCCCTTGACCTTGGTAGAGCAATATAGGACAGGGGTTAAGACTGGCTCTGCCGAATGCTGGCTCTGATGCTTACTATGTGAACATGAGCAAGTTACTTATCCTCTCTCTGCCTCAGTTGCCGGAGAGGTACAAAATCATACATTTGCTTAATGAAAGACCAAACGAATGGTCTCAGTCAAACCTTTACATTTTAATAACTGTTTCTTTTAAAAAAAAAATTGTAGTAAAATATACATAAAATTTACCATTTTGACCCCTTTTAAAAGTGGACAGTTATGTATGCTCGCATTACGGTGTCACCATCACCACCATCCTTCTCCAGAACATTTTCGTCTTCCCTAACTGAAACTGACCCAGTAAACAGTAACTCCCCATTTCCCCATCGCCTGGCAACTTTCTCTCTACGAATTTGACTACTCCAGGAAGCTCATATAAAAGTAATCGTTTGTGTCTAGCCTGTTTTTTTTTTTGTATAAGTAGATTCATTCATGTAGTAGCAAGTGTCAGAATTTCCTTTTTAAACACTGAATAATATTTCATTGTATGTACACACCACATTTTGTATTTCCAGTCATCTGTTGATGGACACTTGGGTTGCTTCTACCTTTTGGCTATGGTGAATAATGCTGCTCCCTATTTCTTTTTGGCTACTCTCCCAAACTCAACTTTACCACTATTCCTTATCATCCAAATAAAATATCTTCATGCAGACTCTTTATTTCCCACATCATTCATGATGTGTTATAAAACACTTAAATCATTTAAGAGTACAATTTGAACATTGAAAGGGAGGGTTAGACATCTAGCTTATTTACCATGCCCTAGGCCGGTCCGCAATCCATTGTTAATTGGCCCGCAGCAAATTCCAAAACTATATTTAGTTTACTTAAATAAACCAGGTGAGGCAATACGTACTTCACCTCGAGTGAGTGGCCCGGCTGTTTGTGTAGTTTACCACATATGGCCCTTGGTAAAAAACATTGAAAAAAGTTTGGACACCCCTGCCCTAGGGCACTGTAAGTTGGGTTGTATCTTTCACATAAGTCATTAAAACCTCTCTGACCTGAAGGAGAGCAATAAGGAACCAGTCCTGGAGACAAACGGAGCAGTAATACTATGTGTGCTTGGGCCTGTGCCTACGTCGGTACAGCTAAGCCTTGTTTGTTGCACTTGACATTCATTCACTGTGGCATAAAAAAGAAAAGGACAAGTGTGCTCTCAGAGTTCCTGGAGAAATTCTTCAATGCAGAAGATGGATCATAAACAAATTTGGTTCCAGAAGCCCACATTTTTAAGTAACGTATCCCCTATATGTAAGGTAAATGTTCCTCACTGGCAAATGTGTTGCTAGGTGTAGGATGTTCAATTGCTCTTAATCTACAAGAAGTGCCATCTTGCTGCTTCCATTGCTCTGTACGAAATTCAAAGAGAACCAATATATAGACAGAGGAGCAGACATCCAGGGCTCCTCCTGTCTGTAGCTTTGGTTTCACTGTTGGTCTAAGTACAGGAAAGTGATCCCTACATATAGACCACAACAGAATTCTAAGTCATTTTCAGCTTCATATAAAAGTTGATCTGAAAGCCAAGACTAAAGTCATGGTGAAAACCATGCACAAGTTGCACAGCACTTTGTGGTTATCCTATTTCATCCTAAAGTTTGCCATTTAAAGTGGTATTCAGACCTTCTTCCTTCCTAATAGAATCTCATCCACAGTTTCAGGAGGGGATTCTGTCTCTCTGACTTTCTCTGCCCCCTGTAAGATGTGGGCAGGGAAGCACACAGCCCATTGCCACAGAAAACCGTCATGTGACCATGAGGAGCTATGCCTTCGGATGAAGCAGACCCTAAGGATGACAAAGCAGAGCAACAGAAAAAATCCGGGTCCTTGACAACACGATTATCCCTGATGGGTGCCTCTCCTGACCTGTAAAATGAGATAATACATGTCCTTATTGTTGAAGATGAGTCAGCTGAAGGGATCCTAACTGACATACCGAATAACTACCAAGTACACTAATGCTATTCAGAATATTTTCTTAAAGGTCAGTGTTAAATTAATTCACTGAGACCACAGTAATTTATAAAGGAAATGAACTGCAGAGAAAGAACTCCACAGATGTGTTGCATAAAATATCTGAATCAAGTCATGGAAATACAAAGCTAACAAAGTGTAATTTTTTTCTTTTCTTGTTATTAACTGCTTGCTGATTGAAAGGTCTATAATGTAGAGACTTTGAAAAACCACAAGGGGTTCAATTCACTTTACCTACTACTTTTTCTTTTCTTTTTTTATTGTGGTAAAATACATATAACATAAAATTTACCATCTCAACCATTTCTAAATATACAGTTCAGTGGTATTAAATACATGTTTTTGTTGAATAACCATCACAATCATCCATCACAACCACAACTCTTTTCATTTCATAAAACTGAAACTCTATTAAAAATAACTCTCCATTTTCCCCTCCCCCTATCCCTGGCAATCACCATTATACTTTCTGTCTTTATGATTTTGACTATTTTAAGTACCCGATATAAGTGGAATAATACAGTATTTGTCTTTTTATAACTGGAATAATGTCCTCAAGGTTCATCCACATTATAGCATATACCAGAATTGCCTTCCTTTTAAGGGCTGAATAATATTCCATTGTATGTATACACATGTGCTTATCCATTCATCCTTTGATGGACACTTGGGTTGCTTTTCCATTTTAGCTATTGTGAATAATGCTGCTACGAACATGGGTGTACAAATATCTCTTTGAGACTCTGCTTTCAATTCCTTTGGGTATATATACTCAGAGGTGGAATTGCTGGATCATATGGTAATTGTTTTTAATTTTTTGAGGAACTGCCATATGGTTGGGTCAAAGAATTATCATAATTTTGAACCACTGATAAGCACAAATGACAAACTAAGATACTTGCAACAACTGTAACGTGAAATAAATATGTCTCATTTCTATTGGTGTCAGAGCCACAGGTACTATGATTGCTGTGGTCTGTTGCCAGCATTCATAAATGAATGAAATATCAAATTTCAGTAGACATTGGGAGAAAAATAAATACTATTTTTCCTTCCCACCTTTACAGACTCCTCCTGTCTGTGGATCCTAAGTTAAGAAGCAGTGTTTTACGAGATGCCTTTTTTTTCTAGAACAGGGAATTACTACCGTTTTTGAGGCAGCCCTATCTATACATGAGCATCTCTTTAAGAAATATTCCTCCTTCTGCTGAACTGACACATCTGTATGATCTTCACTGCATAAATTCTTTTCTACATGAGACTTTCATATATTTGAAGATAAATCTCTAAGCCAGTCTTTCCTTCTTCTGACTTTATGCCCAGTTCTCTCAAAATTTTCCTTAGCGGGTAAAAAGAAAGTTTAACGGGTCTACAGTTTAGATTAGCTGAAAGATGAAAAAGTTCTGGCAACCTGTTCCACAAGAATGTGAGTGTAGTTAATATTACTAAACTGCACACTTAAAAATGTTTAAGATGGTTAAGTTTTATGTTACGTGTTTTCTACCACGATAAAAAAAAAAAATCTTCCTTATGATAATGATTTATGGTTTTTGGTGCCTTCAAACTTCTACTTACTTTCTTATAATGTGCTCTAGTATATCTTTGGGATCCAAAATGAAGTATAGTTCCCAAGACGTGTTCTTTAGCACACAGTAGACTCAGCACTACTCTCATTCTAAATGATACATTTCTGTTCTTATGGCCCAATATTACATTATTTTGGGGTGAGGGTGCTGCAGGGTAGGCAGACTCAGTGTATGGTGGCTTCATTTTACATTTACCCTTAGATCTTATTTATATGTGTTGTTGGACCCAAGTGCAGCACTCTCGTTTATCGCTTATAACATTCATTTTGTTAGATTTAGTGCAACTTTTTTCAGCCTATCAAGATCTCTTTTGGTTCTGATTCTGTATTCACTATGCTTTCAAGTTTACAGTCAACCAGAAACTCGATATATTTGCTAATTATATCTTCAATGAAAAGTCACTGATGGAAAAAAAACAACAAAAAGCTGCAAGAGCCCTGCAGCATACCACTTTCTAGTGTGACACAAATTCATACATTTTGGGTATTCTAACCTATTTGTTCCATTGTGTACAACAGAACATCGAGGAAGACCTTATTAAATGTCTTCCTAAAAGCTATTTTACAGCAACTAATGCCATGGAAGCAATACACAACAGCAGCACATGAATGAGTTTCTTGATTGCTTTCCCCATGTAATGTTGGTTGTTTTGTTTTTACTTTTTATTCTGGAATAATTAGAAATTTATAGGAAGTTGCAAAAAATATATATATACACAGGAAGGTCCCATATATCCTTCATGCAGCCTCCCCTGGCGGTAGCATCAATATACCATCAAAACCAGGAAACAGACAGGGGTACAATACACACAGCTTATTCAGACTTCACTGTGTGTGTGTGTGTGTGTGTGTGTGTGTGTGTGTGTGTGTGTGTGTGTTTCTATGCACTTCTATCACCTATGCAGATTCGTGTAACTATTACCACATTCAAGATACAGAGCTGACGCACAGCAGCAGGGCTCCAATGTTACACCCTGTGACTTAATGTATAATAAAGAAGCACATCTAGTGCTGTATTACGAAGTTGTCTTAATATTTTCATTATACTTCAATACACTTGGTTTCCTTTGTAATCTTATGTATTTTATCCTATGCATTTAAAAACATTCTGAGAGGGGGGTCAGTAGGATTCACCAGACTGCCAAAGGGAACTCATGATTTGGAAAAAGTAGAGCCCGTGCTGTGTAGGGAACTGGTGACCTTTCAAGTCTCCTCCAATTCGGGATTAGAAAAATGAGCACAGTTTCATAGAGCACAGAATGTCTCTCAACTGTCTTCTCCTTAAGCAACTCACCAGAGACACAGATGCTCTCCCTCCCCCCATGCAAATCGACCCAACTGCCATGGGGGGACACTGCATGCTTGTACCTGACAGGCTACACGGAGTGTCCACGCCACCTGGTAAATGGGTTCCTTACTAAGAGTCATGTGTGTCAACAGTCCTAAAACTGTACCATTTTTATTTTTAATAAAACTATATAATTTAATAATAAAGACGTATGCTCAGTGGAAAGTTACTGTTTCTAAGAAAATTAGATTAGTTACTTCTAAACAACTCAAAATTAAGTCACTGGAAAAAAAATCTTGCTAAAGTTAAGTATGGCAAGACAACTGTAAAAGATTGAGAAAAAAAAATGTAAATGCCTAGAAAGAGTCTATTCTCAGAATGCTTTACGAGTATCTTGAACCCTTCTTTCCACTTAAAAGAAACTGCAACTAGAAACTTTAGATTATACATTATAGATGTGCTCTACAAAAAAAAGTCTCACAACTCCTATCAGCAGACCTATTCTAAAACAAAACAAAACAAAACAACTCTTGGTCCTCTATCAAAAGATTGTTTTTAAATGTATCAAAAGTGAATGTGCTTTTAAATATTTTAAGATAAAATAAAATGCTAAACCACGTATCCTTTTCTATGGTTCTATGATGCTGCTGATTTTGCCAACTACTGATCAATTCCTCGTCTGACAACACTGAATAAGAACATTTCTACTATACTAATGTCTGAATCAGGCAAACATGTACTAAGTATATGCTAAAACTCTTTAAATGTAAGACACATGGCTTTGTCTCAAACAGTATTTAGTCTTGAAAGAAGAAATTGGAATTCACTAATATAGTATACAATAAATTTGAGAACAATTCATTAGAGTTCTCTTTTCTTCTATAGTCAGTTTTGTTTGTATTTAAGCATTCTGCTCTTCATTAAGGTAAATGATCTTGTAGTAAAGAAGAGCAGTATTTTATTATTTTGGTTCAAAATCTTCCCTATCCTATATAACAATATTTATTGCAGTGCTTCTTAAACTCTTTTCTTGAAGTATCAACACAGGGGTGAACTCATACTCCTAGAGACCAACTGGGGATATAGCCCAAGGGCCACAAATCAGAAGTTTAAGCCTTACGTATCATCTTTCAAATGTATGTAAATTTAGCATTATAGTCTATAATTTATCTGCATTTGTTTCAATATTAAAAAGCCTTTATTTTTCTTTTTACAGACGTCTCTGTATATCACTGTGCACCCTTGTAAGAGAAGCATGAGCTCAATCAATTCAACGTAATTTCAATTCTAGTTTTGACTTGTGTTGAATAAAAAGAGAAATTAAATTTCACTTAGAAGTGTTGTAAGAGATTTGGCAATCTCATACATGAATCAACAAGGGCAGAGGGAAATCTAAGGAACAAACATCCAAGGAAAGGAGGCAAAGAGGCATGGGGACAAAAATTAAACTTTGCACTACCCCAGCTGTCCACCCCGACCTTAAGTCACATTCAGTATCTATCAAATTCTAAGATGGGCCGAGGATCTTGCCATCATTCCTTACAGGTGGGACTGGCTCTTTTTCACTGGTGTCACCCTAGCACTTACCACAGTGGGCATTCTATGAACTATAAGGATATTAGTAGCTAACTCTAATTGTCAGGCACTGTTTGAAGTACTTGACACATATTAACTTATTTAATCCTCACGACATCCCTATGTGAAACCCCTTAATATTCCATTTTACAAAAGAGGAAACTGAGGCCCAAGGATTTTAGTAATTTGCCCAAAGTCACATGGTCAAAAAGTGGCAGAGCTGGGATTCAAACCTAGCCAGTTTAGCTCCTGGGTCTGAGCTCTTACACTATACTGTTGTAAATGCTTATTCAATAAATGAACGAGTAAATGAATGATTTGTAAGAAATGAAAAGCAAATATTTAAAACTAGAAGACTTGAACTCCTTACAGTGCAGTTTGTTGCTTCGGCTGTTGAGTGGTTCTGGTCCATTCACATCTTTACTCTTTTCATTATCCTCAATGGGTCGGAAATGAGCCAAAGTTCTCATGAATCCACGGAAGTTTACCTGGTCCTCCCTGTTTGGGAAACATAATAAACAGATGTCAATTAGGGTGATTATTTCTTACGAATTCAATATATTGGCAATCGTTTTAGTTAGAGTGGCCTGAAAGTCCATTTAACCAGGTCTCTTTCCATATGCATAGTACTTTAGGGCTCATAAAATTAGCGTCACTCCAACCCTGTGAGGTAGGTACTATTATTCCCACTTTGTGAATGATTAACCAGTGTCAGTCACCTATTGAGTTTATTTCTGTATCTTTTCCCAAAGAGGATTTTGAGTAGTTCCAGGGCTACGCTATCAGGAGCCAGAACTTAGACTCGCGGCTTCAGACTCTGCAGCAAGCAGCAAAGTAGTCATTTTAACCCAATGACTCCCCGACCACTGCAGTCTCATACACCTAGTGGTATTTTAAGGTTAAGGCATATTATGGAAAAGTGCTTTTAAAATAAAGTTCATTTAGTTATAAAAGCATTAAATACATTTCTGGAAATTTGGGGTAAAAAGTAGAAAGAAAAACCATTCCAAGTTCTACCAATCAATTACAACTACCACTAATATATTTTCTTCCAGTAATTTTTCCACGCTTTTTGGATAATTGTCCACACAGCATGTGAAATTTTATCTTGCTTTTTAAAACTGTTAAGCTTTTAATGTTTGCAATCAATAACACTTTGAAACATTTTAAATGTCTGCATAACAATTGTGTGGCTGTATCATGATTTTATCATTCCCTCATAATGGGATAGATATCCCCTCTCCTATTTTTCATGATCATAGTTTTGAAAGACCTTATTGTATATAAAGCTTTTTTGGTACTTAACTTTAGAGAAAATCTTTTTATTGAGCCACAGGCTAATCAATAATCCTATAAGAAATAATTCCAAAACTTGAATAAATGAAGAACGTTCTTTAATATTAAAAAAGAATGTCTCATGACACATAGTCATTCATCTAAAGCAGGCATGGAAAGAACAGGTTGCCTGGTTCCTGTGGCTGCCTAAAAATAAATCCCAGTCTTTGTGTGCCTCACTTAATAGATCTGGTATGTTGGGTCTCTTTGTACTCAAAAGAATGACCTTCAGTTCTTCAGGGTAGCTATACTACTAGTGGAGCAGCATCTGGTAAAAAATGTAAGATCTGAGGAATCAGGTAATGTGGAGTAAGATTTGAGTCATATGCCAGAACAAACAGGTTAATGAGTGCACATATTACTAGCATGACGTCTCTGAGTAAAGGTAACTAAATACCAATGTTCCCCTTTCAAATCTCATTCTTTAAAAAAAAAAAAAAATCCACCTGCATAAGACTAGACAACAAAAACCCTGGAAGCCAAAATCTGTATCTGATTAGATAGAGCAAGAAGCAAGGGTGCAGCTTGCTAAGAGCTTAGCAGTGCAGCTCAGCGTGGGTCTCGGCCTCCTCGTGTACACCCGCCTACTGTGCTGAGCAGCAGATCCCTGGGTAGGACCGCAGGCGACACTGCCCACACAACAAAGGTGGTTTGGCCTTCCAATCATCAATGGCGACTGTGAGGGGGAAAGGCTGGCAAAATGACTCTACTGGGTTTACTTTTCATTGCAAAAGGTTTGAATACAAAGCACAGTTGTGGAAGTTTTCTCTAGAGAAGGTTCAATGCTCTGTATGGGCTAAAAGAGGAAGTGAAAAAAGGGGAAAATTCAGCACAAAACTCACACCTGAAACAAACAGGGCAGGCAGTCCAGGGAGAGAAACCGGGAAATGAGGAAGGGGAGGAGATTACTCATGGTCAATGTCTGCAAAGAGCACGTCTCAGTCTGATTTGGTTCCTGTCTTACACAAACGGGCTGCTAGTGTTCCTCCTCTGACTGTCGCTCAGATTTACTGAGTACCCAACTTCTCAACTTGCAAATTCTTTTGCTCTCTATTCAAATTTCTAAAATTTCCTCTCCAGGCATTTTATCTGAGTGTCCTCACTGACACTCAGTCTCATTATTAAGAACTGGCAACCATAAACCTTTTCAAAGTCCTGTGGGTCATAAAGACAAGTCACAAGGAACCCGGAAGAGATTGTTCAAGAGATTACTTAAAAAATGATTATATGATAAGCTTTATTCATGAAAAGGTACCTAACCAAATCTGTAAATATTTACTCAGTACTTTGAAGGGAGTGTATTAGCAAGTGAAGCTATCAAAAGCCTAGTCTTAGATTAGACAAACCCAAAGCTATTTGAGAAAGTGTGCATGTGGTGGGGGGGCCGGGCGGGCGGAGGACGGAACCATATCCTTAGTCAATGTGGTAAAAGAGAAATAAAGGCCGTGGAAATGTTCCAGATGAAAGGAGGCTAAAGAGACTTGACAACTGACCCAGACTGGATCCTGTATTGGAGGGGGGGAAGTGCTAAAAAGGACATTATTGGATGAACTTATTAAACTGGAATATAAATAATATATTAGAGTAAAATAGATAGTGGGGGAAACAGGTGAAGGTGGTCAAAGGGCACAAACTTCCAGTTATACGATGAATAAGCTCTGCCAATGTAATGTACAGCATACACAGTTAACAGCACCATACTGTGTATCTGAAAGTTGCTGAGAGTAGATTATAAAAGTTCGCATCACAATACAAAACTATGTGAGGTGACGTATGTGTTAATTAACCTCATTGTGATAATCATTTTGCAATATAGACATATATAGAATCACACATATAAAACACACAATGTTCTCTGTCAATCATGTGTCAATAAAGCTGGAAAAAAATATATTTTATATTATTAAAGCACTTGACAGGTACTATAATTGTAAATTACACACTGGATTTCAAAGACTTAATATGAAAAAATAGTGTAAAATATATTAATAATTTTAAAATATTGATTACATATTGAATGATAATATTTTGGATATGTGGGGTTAAATAAAATACGTATTGCCAAAGCTAATTTACTTGTTCGTTTTTACTTTTTTAATGTGACTACTAGAAAATTTATAACTATGTATGTGGCATGATTACATTTTTATTGACTAGGACTGAAAGAGACACAGAGCACACACAAATGAGGCAAAATGTTAACAGTATAATAATAGATGCATCTGGGTAAAAGATATACAGGTGATTTTTGTATTATTTTCAATTTCTGCAACTCTTGTAAATTTGAAATTATTTCCAAATAACAATTTTTAAAGAGTTTAGTTTTACATCAAAGATAAACAGAGATTAAAGACAGAATTTTGAAGATGGGCTCATGTTTGAAGTCTAAAAAGGGGAGGAGAGTAAAGAGGAGATATTCTAGATATGATCAAGTTAGGGATGCCTAATACATTCAGGATCACGGCGTGAGATGACCCGATCAATATCATTAGTCCCATTAGTCCCGAGTAGCCTCAGAAAGTAGGCCCAACAACTATAGGGACTCACCCCTCTGGAAAGAAGGCATTGATGATCCGGTCCCCCAGTGGGTTGATGGCAAGTTCTGGAATCCGCTGGAAATCTTCCCGGCTGCCAAGAGAATCGCCCAGCATTAGAGACCATTGGCCCTTAGCATGTATGAACTCCTTCAGTCATGCAAGAGTACAACCTAGCAAAGGTATTACCTCCTGGAATTTACTTCTGTGGCAAATTATACAAAATAACTGCAAAGAATAGCACTTTAATACCTGCCAAGTGTTTCCTGCACCAACTCAGAAGTAGAAGCCAGATTTGACTATGCCACATTCCAGTGAATTCAGCACACAGGTTATGTCAATAAACCACCGAGTGTAAATACTCAGTTGTTCCCGTAAATGATTCCTTGAACATTACCATTTTGTAATTAGTTATCAAGTTTGGAGAATGAACAACAAATGCAAAGTATCAAACACTACAAAGCTTGAATATGGGAGCAAAAATTCAAAGGGGCCTCTGTACTGAGACCTACAGCACTATGAAATGAAAGGAACTCTTAGGTGATATTTACATTCAAAGAAAGAATAAAATGTGACAACTAAGTGACTTCCATAATTACTTGCTCTGACTCTGGCTTTTTCCTCCATTGTCTCCTACAGACTATAGAGCTAGAGAAGTATTTAACCCTCGAACATGGCAAGAGCAGTCATCTTCTCACAACTCGGAAGTGATGTTGGAGTGAAGTTACCGTTCACTGTATGTATACATGTGCCACTCTGTTTATACACGTGATCTCATTTCTTCATGCCAACATTTTATCTATACCCTTTCAGAGCTGAGGAAATGGAGAGTCAGTGAGACGAAGTAACTTGCCCAGTGCTACAAAGCTAGTAAGTAGCAGAACTGTGATTTAACTCTAAGGCTATAAGTCAAAGCACATGTTCTTTTTTCCTAAAGCCCACATTTCTTTCCTATATTAAACTTTTTGAAAGGAAGGTGTTCTCCCAAAAAGTGTTCAATAAGTGTTTTTAAAAAAACTTCTCAGTTGATATTCTGTGCCATGAGTATAAAGCTGTCTACAACATAACTGTGATGCACTCTTCAAAAATACCAATGTCATGAAGGACAGAGAAAAGCTGAGGATTGTTCCAGATCAAAGGGGACTAAAGAGACATACAACTAAACTCAATGTATGAAAGGGGGGAAAAATGCTATGAAGGACATTACTGAGCCAATAGGTAAAAATGAAAAAGACCATTTTGAATATGGAATATTATATAACAGTACTGTATCGAAATGCTAAATTTCTTGATTTTGATAGGAGAATGTCCTTGTTGAAGGAAATACATACTGAAGTATGTGGCAAAATGTTAACAATGGGTAAACCTGGGTGTCAAGTATGTGAAAGAACATAAATTCAAATAAATCTTGATTCCTGCTGTCAAGAAGGTTACTACCAAAAGAGATAAAACTTAATCTTCCACCCTCTTCGTACTAAATACTAATGTTCCTATTTACCCAGAGGCCTTTAACATTCTGTTCTTCTTATGGTTTAACTTTACACAATGTGTAACTAACAAGCTCATCTCCACCACATCCGGTGGTGACACAGGTAGAAACTAATCTAGGGGACTGAGCACAAAGCCCTGGAATAGTAACTCTGGATTCTAATCTTCCTTGATCACTTAGGGTGATCATTTTAACTGGGTTGCTTAAGATGATCTATACTCTGGAAATTACTGAGATCCTGATTATTTAATTCAACAAACATGCACAAAGCTAAAATGTAGCTCCTCGTGTTTGACAGGGTTTAAGAAACAATAACTGCTCCCTTTTACGTGAAGTTTAAGGCTGAATTGAATTGCACAGCCACATATCTCAGTTTAATGTCTAACAAGCTTAAGTAATTTTAGCTGAGAAAAAGCACAGTTTAGCGGGGGGGGGTGGGGGGGGAGCACAGTTTAAATACCAGGTCTAGTATCAAGTGGCAAGTGCATAACCTAGCCTGAGTTCCTTCAGTCTCACTAAGGGATCTAGTCTCGGACTTCCAATGTCAATGAGGACCTAAACCCCGTCCTCGGATACTTTTAAGCTCTAGTCTTGGAAGTTAGATTGTATATACAGTGTGGTTCCTGACTTCTAACACTATAAATTAGATCAGCACAGAGGATATTTAAACACAAAACCCCATCTTTGTATTCAGATGCTGACCAGGCTCTTCTCGACCTGACCTACAAAGGACCATTTCAAGACCCCTTACAGGACCCAGCTGCCTTTTCAGAAAGACCAATTTCCATGGCAGTGGTATATTTCACTCAAAATAATGGCATCTGCAGAAAGTAAGACTTGTGAGGTTGCACAGCACATTTACATTCTATGAAATACCAATCTGAAGAGATGATCCCTGTAAGAGAATCTATAGGGAAACAGCAAATCAACTTGGCAGACAGTGTTTACAACACTCCCCTCCTGAAGATGTCCAATTCCCTTGGACATATGAAAGATACTGGGAAATTCGGTAATGAAGACACCAGCTTAACCTTGTTTACTACGCTCTCACAAAGTTTAGTTGATAACTTGTTTCTTTCTTCTTTTTAACACAACCCTTACAGGTAGACCAAGGAACTAGAGGTTCTATAAAACATACTTTGGGGCGCATCTCTGAAAGCACTTTGCAGAAGCTCCATTTCTAACCAAAGTCTTCCACAGTTTCCGCTGCATGTTCCCACTGGGACTGACAATACACAGGAATAGAGAATGCTTTGGACAATACATTATAGCCTCTCACTCTGCAGAATTTGGCTTTGGGCCCAAGAGATGGAGCATCTTGAAAAAGGAAAGTGAAGAAAATGTAGAAGGGAAAAACATTTCTCCTTATTACCTTCTTAAGAAAGTGGAATCGGCTCCAAGTAACAAAAGATTGGAAATCACTTGCATTGGGCTGACGCCCTGATGAGTTCTGGAAAGGTCAAGACAGGCGTTGAGCTGAGCTTGGCAGTAAGAGGCTGGAGAGACTAAACGCTCTGTACTAACAGAAGAATCTGAGTTACCGCGTAAGCTTTAAGGCTGGAGGGAGTAGAAGAGAAAATGAGGCTGGGAAAAGGGAAGACAATCTAAAAAGATGGCCAAAGGCTGAGATGGCCACTGTCAGGAGGCACAACAGTGCGAAATCCCTGATAGTGGGTGGGTCCAACGAAATGATTTTACATATATATGCTACCTGTTTACTATGTAGTACAATGAGGTAATTTCTTCCTGTACTCAAGGTGGCCTGGGGCTTCGCCCATATTTTAATCCACACCATGATGGAGATCAAAGACCAGATTTAAGACCCAGTTCTTTGTAAAGCTGAGTACAAAAAAATCAGTTAGATCCAGGTAACCATGAAATCAAAAATTACCCCATCACTTTCTACCACCTCTTCTCCCACCAAGAATTTGTAGAAACCAGCACTGAGAACAGTGCATAGTACAACACAGGTACTCTTTAAACACCTGTCAAATAAGTGAGTTAATTCACTGGCTTTCCACAGTGTGCAATGGGGTTTTAGGGGTTGAGCAAATCTTACCTAGATTTTTAAGGAACAGGTAACATTAGCTGACACCTGGAAAGTTTTCACCCCTTTCTTAGGAGAAACAGTTCCTTTTACAAAAGCTTTTCCATTGTTTTCCAGCAAATAGTCAAAGTGATTAAAACACACACACTTACAAATCACTCATATTCTACAAAAGAAATGGACTCACAACAATTTGGAATCTGTATCTTTACTTAGTGGTTAAATGTGACTTTAAGAGGAAGATGTAATCCCAAACTCAAGTAAATTATTTAAGTATTGGAGCTAAAGGGGAAAAAAGGAAAGATTTCTAGTCTGATATATTTTTCAAGTGTAAATTTACATAGTCTCTTCAACAGATGATGCTAACAGGTGGATATCCACAGGCAAAAAAATAAAGTTTGACCCTCACCTCACACTATATATGTATACATATATTATATATATATACATTTTGTAAATATATACAAAAATACATATTTTATGTGTGTGTGTATCTCAAAATGAATCAAAGACCAAAATATAAGAGCTAAAACTATAAAACTATTAGAAAACTCAAGGGCAACTCTTCGTGACCTTGGATATGGCAATGGTTTCTTAGATATGCCACCCAAAGCACATGCACCAAAAGCAAAATCACATAAATTGGACTTCATCAAAATTTAAAACTTTTGTGCTTCAAAGAACATTATAGAGAGTGAAAAGACAAGCCACAGAATAGGAGAAAATATTTGGAAATCATATATCTGAAAAGGGTCTAATATCTAGAATATAAAAAGAACTTTTGCAGTTCAACAACAAAAAGATAAACAATCCAATTAAAAAAATAGACAAAGAACATGAATAGGCATTGCTCCAAAGGACATTTACAAATGATCAACCAGCACATGAAAAGGTGCTCAACATCGTAAGTCACTAGAGAAATGCAAATCAAAACCACAAAGAGTTACCAGTCACACCCACCAGGATAGTTAAAATCAAGACAGAGTATTGGTGAGGATGTGGAGAAGTTTGAACCCTCATATATTGCTGGTGGGAATGTAAAATGGTGCATCTTCTTCAGAGAACAGTCTGGTGCTTCCTCAGTTAATTAAGAATAAAATTACCATACACCCAAATCAGATATATATCCAAGAGAATTAAAATGTCCACACAAAAATGTTCGTAGCAGCACTATTCATAACAGCCTAAAGGTATAAACAACCCAAATGTCCACCAACCGATGAATGGATAAACAAAATGTGGTACATACACCTAATGGAATACCCCTATTATTCAGCCAAAAAAGGTACAACATGTATACCATGATACATACTATAACATGGGAGAACCTTGAAAACATGTTAAATGAAAGAAGTCGGTCACAAAAGGCCACATATGTATGATTCCATTTATACGAAATATCCAGAGAGATAAAGAAAGTAGATTAGTGGTTATCGGGGCAATCACTAAGGAGGAATAGGAAATGGCTGCTTAATGGGTAAAAGGTTTCCATCTGTGATGAAAAGTGTTCTGGAAGTAGACAGTGGTTATGGTTACACAATGTTGTGAATACACTTAATGCTAGCTGATTGTACACTTTAAAATGGTAAATTTTAGGTTATATGTATTTTGCCTCAATCAGGAAAAAAAAGAAGAAAAAGCACCTCGTGTGGTCCTCGCACATGGTAGATACTCCACAGTCGTTGATTTTAATGACTGTGCAGCACGGTTTTGGTCCCTCCCAGCTTCCAATGACCGTGGAATTTGCCCTGAACAAATGGATTTACCTATGGATTTACCAGCATCCTCTAGCTCTTCTGCCTGAGGATTATGCACAAAGAGTTAGCAACTGTGTTCCTTCCCCGCTTCTGCTACATCCCACAACTGTACTAGAAGCCTTCAAAGAAGTTCTCAACGGCCTCCTGCCAGCCACCAGAAAGGCAGGCAGCTTCATTCTATACCAGTCAATCAAAGCTGAGGAGCCATAGTCACAAAAGGCTGTTACTGAGAGTTAGGTTGGGAGGTGGTAGTCAGGAATTATTTCATTTGACTATGATTAAGACAATTACAAATATGAAATTATAGCATTACACTACTCTGAAATCACACGCCTACTCTAGACCAGTGGTACTTTGGACATTCAGGGTAGAAAAGTCTTTGTTGTGGGAGGATGTCCTGTGCATTGTGGGATGGTTAGCAGCATTTGTGGCCTCTACCTACTAGACAAGGGTAGTATTCCCCAATCAGGACAGTCAAAAATGTCTCTGGAAACGGCCCTCAGTGGAGAACCACTGCTCTGGACTAAAATATTGAATATCTTATCTAACATTAATACATATAAAGTGACGTACCCTAGGGCTATGGATTGTGTTGGAAAATGAGAGGAGAGAGGACAAAACAACCTGACTACCTTACATTGCTACAGGTCAAAAGCTAGTATGTTTGGGAAAGGGCTGTGGGAAAACTCAAGAAGAGACAGCTGAAATCTCAAAAGTATGTCCGAAGGACCAGAACAATGGCCACCCAAAGTAAGGGGAACTGAGCAAAGCAGCAAGCACCGACTGATAAATGTACTGCTGCTGTTCTGCTTATTTAACTACCTTTTGGATCAATGATGCTCAAAGACCAGTGAAGAAAGGGTCCCTGCTCTCCGCATGCTGGATGCCTACCAGGCCTGTCCTTGGGATAAAGGCAGCTATTCAGACATTGCCAGAAAATATGGAAAGGAACTGCCTACCTGAGAGTCCCGTTCTCTCCTTTGTCCAGGCTGGTAAACCGACTGTAGAGGCGGGTGATCTGACTGTGGGAAACTAAAGAACACAAAATTAGTCCCAGTTGGAGCAGTTGCCCTCCATTCAAACTGAACCCCCTGTGGCCCTTCGGAAGCCAGCTGTCTTTCTGGTCCAAGCCCGCCATTAAATGCTTCACAGTGAGCAAAATGGGGGGATGTCTCCACTCTAACTCATCTCTAGAGTGAAAGCAGAAAATTTAAAGCTAAAGAATGAAAGGAATTAGAAAATAAACTAAATGAAGAGCAATCAAAATTGACTAGTAAGTCTAGGCTTACTTAAGAGTATATGTTAAGTGTCAGGTGGTTGAGATTTAACAACACAAAGCCAATTTTAGTTTAAAAGGAAATTGTGAAACTTTCACCTTTCAGTGCCCTGACTTAAAGGTTATAAAAATGCATTAATTGTTTTTGATTAAAAACATACTTATTAATCATTTTGCTGTTTCAGGCTGGCACTGCTGGGTAGGTAACTTGTACTGAATTTAAGATTGGGGCACATAGGGGGGTGGCCGGTTAGCTCAGTTGGTTAGAGTGTGGTGCTGAAGATCGGGGTACGTCAGATTCTATTTTAAAATCTGGTTTAGTATTAGTGCTTTATCTTTTCCCTCAGTACTGACCTTTCCCTCAGGTTTGGGTCAGCCTCTTTTCTGTGACTACAAGAGCTCCACTGAGTTCTCAGTAAAGGAACGGGCTCCAAGAAAGTAAATTAGGCAATTTGTACAATGTCATGTTATCAGATGACATCTAGAAGGAAGCTACTCTGATAGTTTTGGGTTAACTCAGGTACTAGCTGACAATTAAAATGAGGTAATAACTACAGGTATACAATAAAACTTTGAAAAACACAAAAAAGGAATTTCTGGGAAATAGTTTAGTCTCCTGGATGACTGGAGGTAGAAGGGAAAAAACAGTTATCAAAGGAGAAGAGACAACAGCTCAAAAAAGGTGTGGCAAGGGTGGACTTTGTCCCAGGCTGTACCTTCAGGGGTTTAAAGGGGTGGCTGAAGGAGTTATAATAGTTGTCATCCTCCCTCAGCTCAAGAAACAAAAACCTACTTGTGGTTTTAGGAACAACGGGACAAAGCCAACAGGGGCACAGCACGAGAAGCAGAAAGCAAGTGGCCCAGATCAAGGCTGAGAGGACAAACTAGGTGCAGCTGTGGATGCTTTAGGGTCAGGTTTCACCCCAAGCTGGGCTCTGTTCTGTACTAGCTCTCTCAGGAGAGCAGAGGAGGAATCATTCCCAGCCAGGGCAGAGCCAGCAGGGGTCCAGGCACTGAGGAGGCCCTGTGGCCCTTTCTGCCGGCCAGGCAGGTGTGAATCGCTCGGTACAAAGAGTACACTCCTGGGAGGGTCAGGTGGACTGACGGATTCCATTCAAGGCACCAGCGCTTGCCCGTGAGGGGTGAGTGAATGGGGCTGTGGAGGGAACTCACCGAGTCCACGAGAGCAAGGTGGCGAAGTGTCTGGCACACGGTAAGCACTTCAGGTTAGCTATTAGCATCATCATCCTTACACCAGGAGCCTGAGGGTACAGTTTTCCCGCTACACTCATTAATCTGCACCTTTCTTCTGACTCTGCCAGCCACAGCCCTGTCTTCTGGAATGTGACCAGTTTACTCTGGCAATGGCCTTGGGCCTCAAAGGCTACTCTACAACTCAAGTTCCCTTTAGTTTCACCAAAAAAAAAAAAAAAGAGTCAGTTAATGAATGACTAACTTTCTCAAAAGATTTTTTTGAAAAACCAAAATTTGTTCACACTCTCATTATCACTGTTTTCATTTCTTTATATACCACCTAATATCAGTCACGTGTCCACTTAACATAGTTGTAAGAGCTTACTTTTCATATAAGTCATCATTTTTCTATGTTGCTTTAGAGTCCTTTTTAATAACTGTGTAATATTTAGTCCACTGAATCAGTTTTTAGTATATTATATATTTCAGATTACTTTTCTTTAACCAGGAAAACATTCAAATTGAAAAGTCTCCCTAACTACCAAGTTCCCCAGTCTCCCTTGCCAGAGGCAAACACTATTACCAGTTTCTTTTGCATCCTTCCAAAAATTCCATGTGTATATAGAAGCACGTACAGCAATTTATACAATTTTAAAACGGAAAGGAATGTCCAACCCTTTCAACTAACAAGTGAGCCATCAGACACCTTTTGGATGTAGATCATCATCTGAAAGAACTAAGCACTGAAACCTCTTATAGTACGATTTTTTAGAATTCCCTTCATAAGTACCGGTAAAGCATTACAGCCCACATTTCAGGAAAAAAGACCAGTTTATGGCTGCCTGAGTTCAGAATTTATCAATATGTTACAAATAAATAAGTAGCCAAATAACCACAAAACTGCTATCTTCGAAGACAAACTGGGCTATGTGGAAATCAGTGGAGAAATGTACAACCAAATGACAACTTTTAACAACTCAATACCGCTGCATCTCAATCTAGCTCCTAAATTTCCGAACTAATGATATGATGTTGTTACAAAGAACTGTTGAAGAAGAAGGGGGGAGAGAGGATGGAAGGAGGGAGGGAGAAGAAAAACAAGATTTAAAGCTTTAATTTAGGCACTAAATCCACCATGACCAAGAATATAAAGTAACGTTCAAGGCAGAGAGCTCAGAGCAACTTCAAGGAGCAGAAAGGCATTGGAAAGGCCACAAATGCAAGGAGGGTAAGTTTCCAGTAAACTATTCTCACCAGGACAGGTGCCCCAAACCTTCAAAGGAAGTCTCAAGAGCTGACAGTTACTCTCAAAAAAGGCTGTACACATGGACCTCTCTTGAATGAAGCTGTATTTTTCTCCCTTGATGGGCAAATAATTATTTTATATAGTTGAAAGATTACTTAGAAAACCCTGCAAATCTTCCTGACTACAAACCTTTCCATCATCACTGCCTTGAGCTCAGAGGAGGGAGGCTTTTCAGAGAAGCGCTAAGACTAAGGAGAAAAGGCAGAGGGAAAATTAAAAATGAAGAGGGAGGAAGAAAAAAGTTATTTTGCCTTTGCCTTTATCCTGTATCTTAATGCAGAAGAACAGACCTACATACCAATCACACAAGTGCAACCGAAGGTAATAAAACCACGCAAAAACTTCACTTCTTTAAAACGACAACTTTTTCTCTTTCTCCTTGATTCAAACTGGCCTTGTCTAGTCTAATCGCACCATGACTCACTGGTTTCTTTCCGTTCCTTATCCTTCCACCTTTGCACACACTGCCTGACCACTCCCTTAATTCTTTAGCCCTTAGGACATCAGATTCTGATCCACATCAAACAGTTTTAGGAACGAAGCTTCTGCTGTCCACAGAAAGAGTTGCAGTCAACTGAAAGTTGTGTTTCAGCTCCAGACCCGTGAAGGCAGAACGATCCACAATGCCATAACTGACATCAGGACTTACTTGATGCAATGGTCAACTCACTACCTCCTACGCGAGCCCCACCCACTCAGGGGATCCCAGGACCCCAACTCCCTTGGCCGACCATGACCAATGATCGTTCCCCTATATGAACTATCTCCTAGAAACCACTGGGGAGCCGGGTCTTTGAACGTTAGCACACTTGTGTCTCTGGGCTCCATGCCACTTCCTTTACTTTCTTTGCTACACACTCCGGTTTGTCTTACTGGGCTTTGATGCGCGCAGGCAAATGAACCCTGTGAGTCTGGTAACAGTTACTCTAGATAAAAGGTTAAGATGTTGAAGCCTACACCCCATCCATGCCTCCTGAACACTCCACACCCTAACATTTTCCGTGTTTTCCTTGACAAGAGGACTTCAAGAGCTGGCCTACCTACTCTCTTAGGGAAACTATAGATGAAAAGAGACTTAAAAGACATTAAAAAAAGAACACTACTTCTTACAATTGCAGAGATTTGAATATGGACTTACTGGTAGACATTATACTAGAATTATTGTCAACTTTCTTAGATGTGACACCAATACTGTGGTTATGTGGGGGGGGATCCCTATTCTCAGGAGATACATGCTGAAGTATTCAGATAGCTGCATTTTCAACTGGTTCATCAAAATATATACATAGATAGCAAAACGTTAACAACAGATGTGTTATAGCTGTTTAATATACTATTTTAACTTCTCTATATTTTAAATTTTTCATCATAAGTTGGGGGCAGAGGGGGAAGTACAGAGCTTTACAAATTACTTAACCCCAAACCAGCTAAAAATGTTAGTTATATGTTCATTTCCATTGCAATAGGAGCTAGAAGTCCCTTTAGAGACTTACGGCATGGCAGGTGAGGGCCATGAAGGGGCCCTGAATTTTGGCCTGAAGTGGAACTTCCATTTACACTGTAGTCCCAGAAATTATTCTCAAGCAATTGACTTTGCCAGGCTGGGTTCTTTGTTGCAATTGTACAGAAACCCACTCTACCGTGTTTCTCCGAAAATGAGACCTAGCCGGACCATAAGCTCTAATGCACAGTATAAGACCAGGTCTTATATTAATTTTTGCTCCAAAAGACACATTAGAGCTGATGGTCTGGCTAGGTCTTATTTTGGGGAAACATGGTAGTTCTTTCATCACTACATCCATCAAACAAAACCTCACCAGCCTGTGAAACTTATTTCTAAACCTGTTCAACACCCTCCTCATACAAAATGACACCAGTAGCTAGACACTAAAAATAAATGAATCTGCATTCATTACTACTCAGTTGGCATGAATTGTTTTTCACAGATTAAGTGGCTATTTTTTTAAGGTTTCAAGTAATTAACAGCCAGTTTATTAATGAATTACTTATTAATTATTATTAAGTGAACTAAGGGTGGAGATTACAGAAACTTCCGAGATACTTGTGACCTTCCCCCAATGACAATTTTTATTCAAATGAGTTTTAATTTATAGAAATGCTAAAGTGTGCAAGAATTAGCTAACAGAACAAAGACAATATAGCAAATGTTTTATGCCAACACAAAAATGTTATTAGTATTTTTTAAACTATTAGTAACAACAGGATTTCTAATCCTTTAAAAATTCTATTGCCTTAGAATTGGAAAAACAGCATCTGTACTCGATTCCTAATCCAATGCCCCCTGAAAACAGGAAAAGTATGAAATGCTGTCACCTCCCCTAATTACATAGACCTAGAGATAGTTTTTATAACTAGCACATGCAAATGGTATTTTCCCAATAAAATGATTGTTATCTATGGTTCAAAATAGGGGTGGCCAGTTAGCTCAGTTTGTTAGAGCGTGGTGCTAATAACACCAAAGTTGCCAGTTCGATCCCCACTTGGCCCACTGTGAGCTGCGTCCTCTTTAAAAACAAACAAAAACAAACAAAAAAAAAACCCCACCTCGTTCAAAATAATAAATGCTAACGTTTACCTGGCATCACATACCAGGCACTATTCTAAGGAGTTTACATAATTTATCTCATTTAATCTCCATAAGAATCCTATGAAGTGCGGACTATTATTACCATTTATAGATGAAACTGAGGCTTATGGGTAATTATTACCTAGAGTTCCTTTCCTAGAATCACTTAGATACTAAATTTCAAATACCGACTAAACTAGTGATACATGGATTCTAATCAATTTAGACTTATGAAAAATGTTTAAATATAATCATTAATTGCAATGCAAAGCTTTTACATTGAACATAAAGTCAATTTTCCTCAATTATGCTACATTTTCTTACTGGCAAAGGTAGCAGTGAAATGTCTTATACTTGTTCTTAACTCGAAGTGCTTCTGATTGATAGTTCCTCAAATTCTTAATAAAACAAGAAACACATGAAAATAGGGCAAATTCCACCTCTTTACCCTACCCTCAGGCATCTGTTGTTTTTATTCTTCTAAACCTTTTGCATCACGCTAAAATTACGACTTTAAAAATCAGCTCTACAATAATATTGCAATAATTATGTATGATGTCAGATGAGTACTAGACTTATTGGGGTGATCACTTTGTAAATTATAAAAATGTCTCATCACTATGTTGCACACCTGAAACTAATATAATATTGTGTGTCAACTATAATTGAAATATTTAAAAAATAAGATAAAATAAAAATCAACTCGGCTAATGGGCACTAAAAGGATAAACTGATGGCTCAACTCCCAAGGTGGAGGAATGACTGACAGTATGGGGGGAGGGGAGAACGCTCCTGGAAGCCACCCCAAAATGCCCGAAGTTAATTTATCCAAATCTAACCCATTCATGCATCAAGGCCCAATTCTTGTCCTCTACAAGGCCAGCAGCACAAGGACTGTCTCCCCTGAGTTCTGCAGGTGGGTCCCACACAATTTCAGTTACCTTCCGTTGAGATGCTAATCCCAACGCTTGTGGTGGACATTTTTTGTCACCACCTGCTTTGAGTACCTAGCACAGTGCTGAATACACATTGCAAAAATTCAATAAGCTTGTTTCATTAGGCTTTCTGGCTCAATACATACATTTGCCTTGGTTGTGGTTAAGAATCTCCCTTCGCTTGCTTTACTTTTTGCCAACTAGAAAAACAGCTCTTCCAGGAATACTTAGTTCTGTGTCCACAAGTCACACGATAAAATAACCAACAGTCCTATAGCAATCCACGCCCTTTTCATTTGGTCAAATGTATTAGGTTGGTAAAAAGTACTGCAGTTTTTGCAATTGTTGGTAACCTTTTAAACCTCAATTACTTTTGCACCAACCTAATAAATAAATCAGAATGGGATTACTGCTCCCTTCATCTTGAGGCAAAAATAGCTTTTTCCTATCCTCACTATAGTTTACACTTCCTCATTAATGTGACTTTTATTTTAAGCACAAATGCTTTAACTCTATTGTTACCTTAGACCTAATGTAGTTCTTATATTTAGAAGTATAGCCAGAGGTCATGGCCACAAAATGTAATAAAATGCTTGCTGAATCCAAACTGCCTACATTTCCACTCTTGGAGTTAGAGTGTCAAAAACAGACCATGAGGTCAAGTGGCCAAACAGGTACTGCACATTACAAACAGCTAACTACTTTCTGTTATTCATCCAAAATCATGAAAAGGACTGCACTGGTAGAGGGTGAGCTCATCACTGTTAAAGGTCTTTATGGAGAGGCTTAATGGCCATATACTGTGTTTCCCCGAAAATAAGACCGGGTCTTATATTAATTTTTGCTCCAAAAGTCCTATTAGGGCTTATGTTCAGGGGATGTCATCCTGAAAAATCATGCTAGGCTTATTTTACGGTTAGTTCTTATTTTCAGGGAAACACATCTTATCAGGGGATGCTGAAAGCAGTAAAGCACTCTGACAAGTACTGGGACTAGATAACATCCCTTCCGACTTGAAGGTTCTAGAAAATTGAATTTGTCAGAAAGCTCAGGAGAGCATTTAATTTATCTCAGGCCATCAATGCCTGAGTACCTCTGTAATTCCCCCTGCATCCTTTACTATTACCTGCATATAAGCCACTGCATTACTTACTGGTCACCTCATTATCAAAGATTGCTATCATTCAGAGACAAATCTCAGATGCTTACATAACTCGTGGAAAATACAAGAGTCACAATGGATTATTAAGAAGAGAAAATACTGTATGCAGTATTAAGGGCTATACAAATGTATGTGATGGTGTTCACAGAGCTGCTGAATTCTTAAAGCCCTGTTACCCCTTTGTTCAGGTTAATGAGGAAGAGAATCAGTTCCTAGTACAAACTCACACAGATTTTTGGAGCACATCCAATTTCCATAGCGACCGCATAAAGTACACGAGCACAGGAGAAATCAATATATCGGAAATTAGCATCCTCACTGCAAGTAAAAACTAGTGGTCACAGCATCCATGCTTTTTCTCTACAAGTTCAGAAGTCTTACACTCTCAGACCCCTGCTTCTTTAAAGGTCTCCAAAGTCTTACTATACTATCTTGCTTTCTGTGTCTATTTTCCCAGTTGTGGCAAGAATTTGTGACTTCCCACAGATGTCAGTGGTTAAGTCCTTGCCCAGAAACGTCACAGTAACGGATCATGTTTTCTACAGGTCCGTCCAGAGTTCCCGAGTTTGAGCATCGTGAGAAGAAAGGTAAAAGAAAGGAGTTCGGGGGTTTTCGTGAGCAGGGGGAGAAAAGGGTGGTGTCTGCGTTCTACGGGTGGTCGCAACTCCCGCCTTTGGGGCGAAGGACAGCCCCCCCTAACAGTCAGAACCCCTGTCCGGGTAGCTGTAGCTGGAAGAACAGGTCCTCCAACCCTCGGCCTCGAAGCTCCAGCGCTGGAGGCTGCCCAGCACCCCCGCAAACTCCGGGTACCGCAGCTCCAGACCTCAGCGCCAGCCGCCCTCGGTCCTGAAGCCAGCCGCAGGAGCCCGGCCGAGTTCCCACCCTCCTCCCCGAACTCACAGCCAGTCTCCTTCTTGATCTCCTCGAGCTCTTCGTCCCGCAGTAACGTGGAGGCCCGAGACCCCATCACCGAGCCGGAAGCTCCTCCGGGAGCGGGGGGCCAGAAGCGACGGCGGCGACAGGAGGGAGGGAGGGAAGGGAAGAAGGACCAGGGGTCAAGAAGGAAGAGGGCAGCGTTACCACTGCGGACCGGGGAAGGAACCCAGGGCTAGTGCGCGGAGGAGGGCGGCCCGACAGGCGGCCAATCAGAAGCGAGGCTACGCCCGGCGCAGCAGCAGACGTCGGCGCTCGCAACCCCAGCCCTGAATGAATCAGCCCAGTGCCAGGTGGAGTCTCGCTAAAGACGGACCACGCCCCCGGAACCGTGATGCAACCGGTCTTAAAAGGGCAATGCCACTCTGACCCTAGTGACCGCAGTTAAAAGGGCAACGCCGGTGAGTCACTGTTTTCATAACAAATTAACCTGCGGCAGCGTAGCCGAGCAGTTTCTCACAGAACTCACACTAGAAATCCCACCCTACGGGTGGCACGGATTGCTCAGAGAAACAATAAAAATAGAGAAAACGTCGCGTAGGGGGAACGCTAGGGTGTGTCTCCTGGGAACGGCATGCTGGGAGTTGCACCTCCTCCAGTTTTCAGGCGTCTCTCTCCTTCCGGCCGCTGGAGACGCTCGGGAGTCGGCTTCGGGGCCTCTCACCGAGTGGCTCCTCCGCAAACAGCCGCGACTTTTCGTTCGGCTGGGTTGGCTCGGCTCAGCCGCGCGGGTGCCCCGCGCTGCGTACTTTTCTCCAGTCCTTGGATAACCGCCACCGCGGGCTTGGAACTCGCCGAGAGTTCTTCCTTCACTGTCCCTCTCTTTTTAGTTCGGCTGAAGCTCGAGGAACTCACCATTTGGCTGAAATTGAGACAGGATTTCCCAAACTTCCTTCGGAAAAAAAAACCACACCTAACGGCAGAGGAGAGTGAATTCATAGCGTATGGGCCCGCCTTTTACTTGAAATTTCTTATTTTGCCTTAAAAATAAGGAGTTGTCCATTGTAGTCTTAACAGTATATTTTTGTTTTCTTGAAAACGTTTAAATGCACCCGTTAAATTAGTACACCCTCTCAGATGAACCAGTTCTTTGCCTGTGGTTTTCATGCCTTTCTTGACACCCCCTCTCTACCCCTCGAGTGTTACCCTTGTGCAGAACTGATCCGAGATATGGAGGAACCAAATTCTGACCGTTAGCCTTGGTAGCTAAGCACTAGGGGACGCAGCAAGCTTCCCAGGTCAACTTAGGGAAGGAGTTTCAAGCTTTACCTAAGGCTTGACGGCTCAGCGTGAGATTGAGGTTCTAGTCTCACTGAGTTGTCTTCATGATTGATCTGCTCTTGTCGGGCCTAGTGAAGATGTCTGCCTTCATATACAGTGTGACATCTGATAACAGGAGCTTCTTTTTATCTTGCGAGTAGGGGTATGGGAGAAAAACCTTGATGTCTGCGACCTGAATGACGCTTTTCGGAGGCTGCCTTGAAGCCCATTCGTAGATCCTGATGTTACCTTTTCCTTCGTAATCTTGAATCTTAACCATTTGCAGCTGTCCTCAGTCAAAGCTTTCTTTGCTTTGTTAATGTTTTTATAATTTAACATGTCTTAAATATCCTTATTGTCCAAGCCTTTATTTCCTATAAATCTTTTAAAAATGTAAATTATTTTTTGCCCTTAGTAAGGGCTGGTTTTACTAGTTTTATGTCCTCGTGTTTCTCTAAAAATTCCCCTTTTGCCTGTTGGATTGACTTGAATACAGAAGAATTATTTTCTTAGGCACTCTGGTGGCTTGCTTGTGTTATGTTCTCTCTGGATGCATAACACTTGGTCTTGCCGTAGACTACACACATCCTCCACTAGGAGCCTGGTTTTAGTTCAGGTTCCATTACCTTCTAAATGTGTGACTTGGGGGAGGTGTCTTAAATCTTTAAGCCTCAGTTTCTACATCTGTAATATATTTGTTGTAGGCAACAAATATTTGTGCAAGCACTTGCTAGACTTTAAAATATAAAAATATAGGTTATTGATGTAGCTAAAAATGCTATGTAACTTCTCACTTTCTTCCTAGTTGAATTAGGCCTTAGTTATTTTGTCAGCGTTTTATAGCTAAAGTGGATTGCATATTTCACTGGTTGACTATTGCTGGTGTGGCAAAGGCAAGTAGCTTTTAAATTTAAACCGCCGTAGAGGAACATTTATCTAGGGTTCTAAATACAAGACTACCCCAAGTAACAGGATTGTTCCAAAAGATACTTTTTTAAAAAGCATTCGTCTTTTAAATTATAGTATTACACTAAAGAATATGCATATATACTATGAATGATAGTTATTTCTACAAGGTAAAGTTTTTTTCTTTGTATATTTCTTCATTGTTATCATTCTTTATAATGAGCATACATCATTTTTATAAAAACAGTTGAATTTTACAAAATCAATGTATAGCACATGACTGGTTGGTGATACTACAGCAGTCCAGTCCCTGAGCTGTGGCCAGGGTTGGGTGGGATGACACTTGCAGTGACGTGGCAGCTGGATTGGATAAAATGATATGTGTATGTACCATTAAACAACCTCTAAATGTTCTGCTGGTTCATTTAGCTAAGGAAGGAAAGGTGGTATTACCCCATTTTATAGACAAAGAGACCAAGCCTGCCTTGCCCCAAGTCTTACGGCTTTCAGTTTCCCATGTATAAATTAGAGTTGGTACTTGCATGATCCTTTTCTCATTATCACTCTAAAAAGATGAACAAAACTGAGTTACTCTAATATTTTTATTTTTCTTGTTGCTTGGGGGTATGGGGCAAGGGAAAATAGCCCCACTCTCCCCAAAATATTTAAAAAATCATAGATCTCTTTTATTTTCAAGTGTACGGATACTGAAAGAAGATTATTTGAAGACTGCTTTTGGAATCAAAAAGCATGGATCCCAGCAGTGACTACCATTTCCTCAATCAGATTTTGTGGAGAAGGGTGAAACTCACATTGGTTTGTGGTGTCTTTGAGGGAGTGCTCCAGCATGTGGACCCTAACAGGATTGTTGTCCTGAAGAAAGGTCTCATTTTATTTTGCATAGTATTCTGCCTTTTACGAGATTAATAACTGGGTTTAGGTGATGGCTCTATGCTCCATTAGCAGCTGGGAAGGAGGCATCATTCCTATTTTAGGGGAGGGGTAGGAGGTAGATTAGAATGCTCTTTTCCCTAGCAGAGCAACATGGCTGCTATACTAGCTTGTCCCCACTTTTATGCTTTTACTGAGGTGACAGTGGAAATTTTCAATATATAGAATTTTTTTTAACAGGGTACTTTTTAAAATTTCTCTCCATATGCACCTTGAAATTAAAAATCACTCTGTTAGATAGAATTGCTTTTGGCTTCAACAGACAAATTCACAAAGACAGTAAGGAGTTAATTTTTCTCATGCAAAAAGAAGTCCAGAGGTAGGCTGCTGAGGAATAGTGCAGAGGCTCAAAGATGCCAGGATGGACCAGGTATCTTGTGCTCCTGCTCTGCCACCTTAGGGATCATCTGTTATCCTCATGGGGACAAGGTAGCCGCAATACCTCCCAGCTTCAATTTCAGTTCATTGTAAAGAGTACAGCTCAGGAACAGCCAAATGGAAGAGATGCATCGGGCAAGTATGTGGAAAGGGGCTTGGAGTTTCCATGCCTTCTCTGGGCATACCACCTTCCTCCCTCCACCACGTGCTCACCTTGAAGTTCCAAGATATACCTTTTATTCAGCTAGAATACTGACTTGCTAGGGTTGTTGTTTTCCTGGCATGGTAAGTTTTCAAGTTCACAATTCAAACATGTATAAATGGCCATTAAGAGATCAGTGTTATTGTTAAACCATACTATGAGTTAAAATAGACTTGTGGACTAGGATTGGATTATACTAGGCTTTTGCAATATTAAGTCATTCATTTATCATTTACTGATAGTTTCATATCCCAGGCACCGTCTTAGGTACCAGGGATACAGATAAGAATAAAATTGTCCCTGTTCTCCTAGTAAGGAGACAGATAAGCAAGTAGAAAGACATACAGTAATGCAGTGTGATATCCTCTCTGGTAGATGGATGCACAGATGGTATGGAAACACAAAGGTTCAGGTAATTTAGATCTGGGACTGGTAGAGGCTTCCCAAAGGAGGAATTGGTGATGGAACTTCATCTGGAGGAGTAGAGGGTAACTGGATGGGAAAAAAGGGGAAGTTGTTTTAAGTCAGTGGTTCTCAAACTTTATCTGTGCATCAGAATCACCTAGAAGACTTGTCAAAACGATGCTGGGCCCCCTCAGAGTTTTTGATTCTGAAGGTCTGGCGTGGGGCTCAAGTATTCACATTTCTAACAAGTTTCTAGGAGCTACTGATGCTGTGCTGGGGAAGCAGACTTGGAGAGACCCGTTGTTCTCAGCAGAAGTAGTAGCATGTACAAAAATGTAGAGACGTGAAAACTTGCTGCATTCAGATAACCTCAGTAAATTTCAGTGTGAGGATGTAGTGAGAGAGAAGGCTGAGGTAGGCACCAGACAGATGAGAAGGACCTTACATATCATAGCATTTGGACAATTCTGAAAGCAAGAAGGACCATCCTGAAAGATTTTTCAGTGGGAGGCATATACATTTTCAAATTAGTTGCCTGAGATTTTTAATGCTGAGGAACCACACTCAGCTGTTAGAAACAGATTCGCTTCCAGTGGCTTAAACAAATTAGGAGTTTGTTCTCTCGTATAAAACAAGGCAGACATCCTGGGGCTACTGGGATGCTCCCCAAAGTTTGCAGGGATCCAGGATTCTTCGCCTTTCTGCTCTGCCATCTTTAGTACATGGTTTCAAATCTCAAGGTCATATGGTATGTGGTGGAGGAGGAAGAAAGATGGTGGGTTGGGGGTCTGGGTATTCCGACCTTCTGAGTCAGTTCCCTTAAAGAGATACTCTAAAAGTCCAGTAGACCACCATTACCACTGTCTTTGGGGAGACTGAACACGTTGCTATTCTGAATAAATGGCACCGAGTAGACAACAATCAGTAAATGCCACATGCTTGTTCAACAAAGCATTCAGTCCCGATCAAATGCCTTGGTGTATTTCTCTCTAGTCTTTAATTACACAGATTTATATAGTTGACATAAAAAGTCTGGTATACCATTTATACATTTTTTTAGTTAATTCTGTAACAAGCATTTTCTCATGTTATTTAAAACTTCAATTGAATGGCTAAATATTTTAAAGCAAAAAAGTTTCAAAATATTTGTTGTATTTCATAATTATAAGTTATAATTATGAAATACAATTTAGTATTTGTTATATTTAATAATCATTTTCTTAGGCATAGTTCCTAGATATGAGTTACTGGGTGAAAGTTACAGATGTTTTAAATGTTTTTGATGAATATTTCCAAATAGTTTTGCAACGGTCTGTGCCTTACTTTGCTACTAGTAATGTGTGAGTGAATTACAGTAAATAATCTGGCATTGAGGTTTAAAAAAACGCTCGTGTGTATCTTTCCTTAAGTTTTGCTAGTTTTATAGGCAAAAAGTGATATTGTATTTTTTATGTTTAAAAAATGTTCCTAAAGAGGCTGAACATATTTCTTTACGTGTTTACTAATTTTATGTACTACTTGGGCAAAGCAGGGAGTCACATTAATGACAGCAGTGTAAAGGAAGGATTAAAGTAGGGAGAAACTAGAGGCAAGGAGAACAGACAGGAACTATTCAGAGAATCAAGGGACCCAAGAAAGGGAAAATGATAGGGATTGGAGCTAAGACTGCAAGGAGTGGAGATGAGAAGACAGATTCTAGAAAGGCTTAGGAGATGGGACAAGTAACCTAGTTATATAATTATTATATAATTATATTATTATATATTATATATATATAATTATATATTATATATAATTATAAATATATAAATAAATATATATAAATAAATATATATAATAATATTTTATATTTTATATATATATTATAATATATATATAATATATAAATAAATATATATAATATATAAATATATATTATATATATTATATAATTATATAATCAAAGAGCAATGGAAAATAACGCCTACATTTATCATTCAGAAGATTAGGTGTATTAGTATTGTTGTTAGTTGATAGAAATGGGAAGAGGAGCAGGTTTGTTGGTCACTGGGAGAAGATAATGGTTTCCGTTTGAAAATCTTATAGTAACCCTGCTGTCAGTCAGTTGAAAATGTGAGTGGAGCTCAGAGAACTAATCCATACTGCAGAAATAACGGATGTCAGGACAAGGAAGTGGATGTGATCATTTAAGAAGAAGGAAAAAGGATGAAGAACATAATTCTGGGGACTATCAATGTGTAAGAGGCAAACAAAGATGGGAGAGGCAGCTGAAGAGACTGGAAGGAGCAAATAAGGAAATGGTAACACCGGATACAAAATGTGTATTAACATCTGGAGGCCTGGGTTTGGATGCTAACTGTCTTTTACTAGCAGTGTGACCTTGAGCAAGTTATTCATACTTTCTGAGCATCAGATTCCTCCATAATGGCGATAACGAAACGCCTATCTCATTCTGTTATGGGAGAATTCAGTGTAGGCAAATAATGAGCAGGGTGCCTGGCTCTTACCATTGGGGCAGATATGAGGAAAGGAAAGGAAAGGACTCCTATCAGAGAGAGTACTGCTGGCTTGGACTCGGTGCTCAGTGTGGTAGTTCTGGGTAACTAGGAGGAAAAGAACTCAACATGGTAACCTGTAAGCCAAGAAGAAAGGATAGAACAGTCTTGAAGGATGCATGGAGCCATGTATGACAAGACTCAACTTTTTTGGGGGGGATTTGAGAAATAGGCAGTTGGTGATCTTTGACCTCAGTCAGAATATATTCATTCAGTGGATGAGTAAGGGTAAAACTCAATTATTTTGGATTGCTGAGATGTGCAAATATGCAGCTGCTGTAAATACTTCCATTTAAAAAAAGGACACTGTACTGTAGACATGGTGTCTCAATTTCTCCTAACTCCTCTACCTGTTCACAGAAGAGCCAGGAGTTGGATTGTTGTCCCTGACAATATTTTTGAGCATGTAGCATGGTATGAACAGTGTGGACTCTGGAAGTAGTCAGCTACCTGACATTTTTTTCTGGAGTTAGGTGGAATAAAAATCATTTATTTTTAGTTAACACTAGGAAATATAATAAGTAGTATAGTCCTTAGCCCCAAGGGCCTCAGAATATTCTTGGGAGAAGTTTAAATCCAGTGTACTACTGTCACCCTTTTAGTTTCTATTGGAACATTCTGGGGTTCCCTCTGTTCTCTATGCTACTTGTTTCAATGATATTGCTTTGTAAGTTATTACTGACTTCATTTCTTGGGGAAAATAGTTCGGTGATTTTTATAAAACTCAGACTTGGGCACTTTGGAGAGGCATTGTATTTTCTTATAGTTTTCAGGAACATTATTTTTTATTAACCTAATGAATTGTTTTCTATAACAGTGAAGAATGTGGAGACTGGTAGAAGTGTCCCAGGAGTGAAGATGTTTTTCGGGCATGAGATTGTGAATGGTGAGACTTTCATGTTTCCTGAACCCTGGCATTGGGATTTACAGTAGTAATAAATTCACTGCTCTGCCTCATTCCAATATTTTTTTTAAAAAAAAGAGATTATCTTACCTTTAATATAGCATTTATGAACTCTTAAAGTTGGTATTTGAGAATTGACCCTTATCTTACTATGTTGGTAGAGACTATGAGCAGAATAGTCAGAGAGAATTTTAATCATCTTGCTTATACAATGCTAGGACTGCTACAATGTTAGGATGCTCATGACTAGAGTCAGCCAGCAAGCAGAGTGAGGAGGCTGAACAGAAAGGAATGGTCTTGTTCAGAAAGCAAGTTGACCACTACAGGCTCACATTGCATTCATAGTCCCTTGGCTGAAACCTCGGGGTCAAATGTTTCAGAATCCAGATTGTTCTGGACTTGTGGAAAACCTAACACACGGTGTATACTGTTCATATTATATAACACCTCAAGCTAGGCAGCACTCTGTAATAAAACACATTTATACAGAGAAAGGGGTGGATAATCATATTAAGTGGAATAGAATAGGACTATAAATAGAATGTCAATTAAGGTTTTGCTGCCAAAAAATTTTTGGTTTTCAGACCTTTTTAGATTTTGGAAATGCAGGAAGCAGCCTTGTTCTTTCTGCCAGTTTCAAAAGCCATTTAACGAGAGTAGGTCCAATTATTTGCCTAAAAGAATAGATATAGAACCTCATCTGGTCAGTTGCTTCAAGCCAAATGGGCTAAGAGGAAAGGGTTGGGAGCAAGAACTATTCTGGCTTTCAAGAACTCCAAAGCAGAAAGTCCTCCAAGGAAGAGTAAAGATCAGTAAGGGAGTGAGAGATCTGGGACTTCTTAGAGCTGTGCATTTCTTACCATTGGGGCAGATATGAGGAAAGGAAAGGAAAGGACTCCTACCAAAGAGAGAGTACTGCTGCTTGAAAGATTACTGTTTTTGATAGAAGTAGAATTTAGGGATAGATGAAAATTTCACCGAATTAGTGATTTCTGATCCAGACCCAGTTCAAGGCAGACAAGTCCAGACAGCTATCTAACTACTTTCTCACTGAGTATGTTACGGTAAACATTCTGTCCCTTGAATACCTTTTATAATGGTGGTGATGGTGGTGGTGGTAGTAGTGTGATTTTTAATTCTGTTCTAACTATTAGTCTTTGCAGAGGAGCAGAGCTCTGGACTGGCACAAAGCTAGGCTGTGGATGGATTTGTAAAGAGAATGGAAGGAATCACTATTGCCATCTCCCTAACGCAGGAGAAGGCTGACCACTGACTAGCTTTGTGATCTGTACACATGGATTTCATCTAAATTCTTTCTCAGAACTTGGCCTTTGTTCATAATTTTTAGGCTTAAAAGATGGCCTTCTCCTTCTTTGCCCTGTGACTCAATCAGCCATTGACAGGTCTCCCTGAAAAGCACCTTGAGTAAGAATTATCAAGATGAAGGATAATAATTGACTAATTAGTGACTGTTTTTAGTGAATTTCACTTTCTCTGCCTCAGACTCAATACTTCTAGATGGTGCAGAGAAAAGAGACATTTGACATATAGTGTCCCTGAGAGGCTTTTTCCTTGAAGTACCTAAGTATACTTAATTGAATCTAAGATGCTATTAATTATAAGGGACACTGTTACTTTTCCCACGCTAAGACAGAAAAGAAAACCCTGCTGATTAAATTGTCATGTGCATTTATTGTAAATTACATTCAATTTCAGAGCTGTTCAAAATGCATCTTAGAATCAATGACACAAAATATTTCCCTACATTCCCTGCACTGCTAGGTTAAAAATAAATAGTTTCAGAGTCTCTGTAGAATGTTTTTCTCATATATCTTTTTTGATTTCCAATCTAGCTTTTATTACCCTGAAATATTAATGTTCCAGCCTGTAAGAGTGAAAGGGACAGATCTGTAAATTATTTCAGAGAGATGCCCCAAGCAGTACATAGTGTGAGGGAAGGTGCATTAGGATGAGAATGAAGAGGAAAGAAGAGATATCTCTAGAACCAATCTGCATGACCACACAGATGCCCTGGAACAAAAAGGGTAAAGGGAAAATGTAGGGAGGTTCCTAATCCTGCTGAATGACAAAGAAAGTTACATAGGGAAATAATATTAGGAGTCTTCACAACCTAAGTGTCCATCAATAGACGATTGGATAAAGCAGTGGTATATATACACAATGGGATATTACTCAGCCATAATAAAGAATGAACTCTTACCGTTTGTGGAAATATGGATGGACCTAGAGGTTACTATGCTTTGTGAAATAAGTCACACAGAGACATACAAATACCATATGATTTCACTTATATGTAGAATCTAAAAAAATAAACAAAACAGAAACTCATAGATGCAAAGAACCAACTGATGGTTGCCAGATGGGAGGGGAGTTGGGAGAATGGGGGGAAAAGGTGAGGGGATTAAGCAGTTACAAAATAGTCACAGGGATGTAAAGTACAGCATAGGGAATATAGTCAATAATATTATAACTGTGTATAGTGTCAGGTGGGTACTTATTAGGGTGCTCACTTTGTAAGTTATATAAATGTCTATACACCTATACACCTGAAATTAATATAATATTAGACACCAACTGTAATTGAAAAATAAATAACAAAAAATATACTAGGAGTCTTTAGTACTTGGGATAGTCTTTTCTGCTCTGTTATTGCTGGCCAATGAAAGCCCCTATGTACGAACATTTCATTTCCAATTACTGTTTGTGGTGCACAAACTGTGGGTGGGGACAGACGGTGGTTAATTTATTTCAGATTGGAAAGTTTGTTGGGGATCATTTTTTTTTCTTTGATTTTGCAGTGGAGCTACTGGATGAAGTGGAACAAGGTGCAGTGAGAGAATCAGCATCTTCTGTTAGGTATGCTGGAGTCATTTCTTAATTATGATGTTATCCAAATGTACACGGTAAGAAGAGAAAGCCTTAACTCTAATTGACTTGGCTGGGTAATTCCTAAAATTGCCTGAAGTAATAGAAAAGAGAAGAAATTGATGTTTTCTTCCATCTTTAGATGGTATCAATGTAAGCAGTGGATGAATGAATCCTCTAGGAAACAGAGGTCCAGATTTCTTAACATTCATGTGTGGCAAAATCTGTGTATGGCGTTCGCAACAAAGAACAATTCACCTGAGTGTTGTTTTTTGTAAACGTAGTCTAAATACAGAAAGAACCAGGGTGGATAAAATGAAAAATGAAGACCTACATGTATGTGAGCCTCCTTCTCCTGCCCCTGAAGCACCAGCCACCTCTCTGCTGAATGACCTCAAGTACAGCCCATCAGGTGAGTACTGGGCTCTCCATTGTGGTTCAGAATTCTTCAGAGTTGGCCTAACCCTGAGCCAGGGTCCTATAGGGAATGCTCAGCTAGGCCATTGCTTCTAGGCTCTGAATTAAAATAAAATATCATGATTCATTTGTTTATTTAATGTTCGAGGGCACACTATGTCCAGACATTAGAGATACCGAGGTGTGTGGTATCCATGCCTTCATGGAGCTCGTGTAGGAAACAGACACTAAATAATTAAATAAGATAAATTAGTATAATACATAGTATGCTAGTGCAAATGCTATGGAGCAAATAAATAGAAGAGAAGAAGTCTGTGGAGAGGGTGGTTTTACAATTTAGGGCATCTAGGACAGGCCTCACTGAAATGGTGACATTTGAGTGGGTCAGAGCTGTACGGATATCTGTGGGAAATGTGTTTTAGGCAGAAAAAAGAAATGCACAAGTCCTGAGATAGGAACATGTTAGGATATTAACATAGAGCAAGGAGAGTAGTAGGAGATGAAGTGGGGTCAGTGGGTCATGGAGGACGTTGTAGGTCATTGCAAGGACTTTGGCTTTTATTCTGAAGTGAGAAGAAAAGCCACTGGAGTATTTTTTTGGATGTATCATTTCCCTAATGGCTAAGGACGTTGAGGAGCTTTTCATGTGCTCATTTGCCATCTGGATATCCTTGGTGAAATGTCTTCGTATCTTTTGCTCATTTTCTTATTGGATTATTATTATTCAGTGTCGGGAATTCTTTATATATTCTGGATACAAGTCTTTTCTCAGATAATTGCTTTGCAATATCTTCTGAGTCTGTGGTTTGGCATTTCATTCTCTTAAAGTATCTCTCAAAGAGTAGACCTTTTTAGTTTTAATAAAGTACAATTTTTCCATTTTTTTCTTGGATTATGCTTTTGATGTATTATCTAAGAAAGTTTTTTTCTAACTCAGAGTCACAAAGATTTTCTCCTATGTTTTCTTCTAGATGTTTCAAAGTTTTAGATTTTACATTTAGGTCTATGATCCATTTTTAGTTAATTTTTGGATATTGAGGTATGGATCAAAGTTCTTTTTTTTTTTTTTTTTTTGGCATTGGATATCCAATTGTTCCAGCACCATTTGTTGAAAAGACTATGTATTCTCCACTCAGTTACATTTGTACCTTTGTCAAAAATCAGTTGTCCATATATGTATAGGTTTATTTCTGGACACTATTCTGTTACATTGGTCTATTTTTCTATCTTTACAGCAATAATAGATTGTTTTGTTTACTGTTGATTTATACTTGGAATCAGGTGGTTTTAGTTCTCAAAGTTTGTTCTTTTTCAAAGTTGTTTTGGCTATTCTATGTTTTTTGCATTTCCCTATGAACTTTAGAATCAGCTTGTTAATTGCTACAAAAAAAAAAAGCCTGCTAGAATTTTTATTGGGGATTGCATTGAGTTGATAGATCAGTTTGGGGAATATTGGCATCGTAACCATTTTGAGTATTCCAATCCATTAACCCAATATTCTCTCTCCGTTTCTGTAGATCTTTTATTTATCAGCAATATTGTGTAGTTCTCAGCGTATGTCTTCCACATCTTTTGCCATATTTATCCCAAAGTATTTCATATTTTTATACTATTGTAAATGGTATATTTTTTAAAAACTTCTATTTCCCAGTGGAGAGAGTTGAGCAGAAAAATAACCTAATCTGACTTCTGTTTTAACAGGATCACTCTGGATGTTGTATAGGTACTGAAAGGAGGGCCAGGGTAAAAGCATGAATATCCATTGGGAGGCTATTGAAATAGTTGTAAGATGAGTGGGTGAGGTGGGGCTTGGACCCTAGTGGTGGCAATATGGTTAGATAAGAAGTAGTCAAATTCTGGATGCGTGTTGTGATGGAGCATACACGATGTATTGACAGATTAGATGTGGGTGTGAAAGAAAGAGGAATCAAGGATGACTTCAGGGGTTTGAACCTGAGCAGCCTGAAGTATGGAGTTGCTTTTAAACTGAGATGGGAAAGACTATGGGTGGAAAAGGTTTGGGGAGTTGATTAGTTTCGTATAGGTCAACCTAAGTTTGAATGTAAGCATAAAGATGAGGAGAGAGGTCTAAGATGGAGCTATAAATTCAAGAGTTAGGCTATAGATGATATTTAAAGCCTTGAGACCAAATGAGCTAGATCACTAAGAGAGTGAGTATGGATAGAAAAGAGAAAAAGTTACATGGACTGTGTCCTGTGCCACTCCCAAGTGTCAGAGGTTGGGAGATGAAGAACTATATGTTATGCTATATCTGTAATGTTTTAAATTGTATAATTAAAAAAATAATTAACTTTCAGGACCCAGAGAATTTTAAAAGTGTGGACATTGGCCCATCTCCAGTACTAATTCATTTTAAACTTATTTTTTTTCCTATGAACATGCTTTTAAAAAGTGTATGTCTTGAGATATTCAAGACAAACCTATGAGGAGGAAAACATTACTAGATTATCGCAGGAAATGAGTCAATCATCCAATTCATAAGATTATCATTGGTGGGGCTTTTGTTTCTTCTCGGTTGACAGACAGGATACTAATAGTGTTTTCTGTGTGTGGGCTGATGCAGGTGATAATGAAATAACATCAGACATTTGAGTTGTAATAGTGCAGGAGTTTATGAATATGGCTAAAATTCCTGGGAAGGCTCTTCTATTGCCAAGAACAACAACTAGATCTAATACCCTCATTCTCCTGCAGAGGAAGAGGAGGTGACATACACAGTCATTGATCAGTTCCAGCAGAAGTTTGGTGCTGCTGTAAGTATTGCCCCCAATCAGCCCCAGTATTGTCCGCCTATTGGTGTCATCTCTACGTCTCACAAATTTCTCTCTCCTTATGAGATCATTGATGTTTTCCCTAATAATTGAACAAAATATTTGATGCCTATTCTGTGCCAGGCATTGTTCTGAAGTCTGGGGTAAAACAATACTCAAGACAAAGTTCCAGTCCTCAAGGAGCTATCATTTTAATGCAAGAAAACAAACGCATAATTGTATATCAGCTGGTGACAAGTGCTATGATGAAAAATAAAGTGTGGTATGGTGAATCAAGTGACAGGGAGTTCCTATTTTATATAGAGGAGACAGAGAAAAACCTCTGTGAAGAGGTGACTATAACACAGATCTGAAAGAAGTAAGGGAGCTAGACATGTGGCTATCCAGGTAAAGAACTTAAAGAAGGTGTAATTGGGAAGTGCAAAGGACCTGGGGCCGAAGCACACTTGGCCGTGTGAAGGAGCAGCAGGGAGGTCAGTGTGACAAGACCACACGGAAGAAGAGAGATAGGAAATGAAAGGGGACGGGACAAATCAGGGAGGGTGTTTAGACATTATAAGGATTTTGAATTTGACTTGAGTGAGATGGACAGCCATTGACACTTTTAGAGGAGAGTTAGAAATTCTTATATTTTTAAAAAGATCATTCTAGATGCTCTATTTAGGCAATTTCTCTATAATCATTTATTAATATGAGACCTGGCAGTATTAATTATTCAGCCTGGGGTACAGTTCACAGGTGGACTTCAGAGGAATCAGTAGGCTTTCTGTTTGGACGTAAGCTTATGCTCATGGGTGCATTTTTAAAGGGAGAGTTAGCTTTCAACAGATTCTTTTTTTAAAAAACTGTGTTTTTGAGATATAATTCACATGCCATAAAATTTACCAGTTTAAGATGTACAGTTCTCTGGCTTTTAGCTTAGTCACAGAGTTATATATCCATCACCACCATGAATTTTTGAACATTTTCAGTACCATCCAAAGAAACCCCCTACTCCTTCACCATCACCGCTAACCTCTCCTCAGTCCCCCAGCCCCTGGCCACCACTAAACTATTTTCTGCATCTATGGATTTGCCTAGGACATTTCATATAAATGGGATCATGCAATATGTAGTCATTTGTGACTGGCCTTTTTACTTAACATAAACATTTTCAAGGTTCATCTATATTAGTATTTCACTTATTTTTGTTGCCAAGTATTCCTTGGTATGGATATACCACATTTCATTTATCCTTTCACCATTTGATGGACATTTGGGTTATTTCTACTTTTTGGCTATTATGCATACCGCTGCTATGAACGTTCATGTACAAGTTTTTGTGTGGGCATATGTTTTCATCTCTCTTGGATAGATACCTGGGAGTAGAATTGCTAGGTCATATAGTAATTCTATATTTAACTTTTTGAGGATTGGTCATACTGTTTTCCAAAGCTGCTGTACCGTTTTCCATTCCCACCAGCAGGATACAAGGGTTTCAGTTTTACCACATTCTTACCAACACGTGTTGTTATCTGTCATTTTGATTATAGCCATCCTAGTGTTGTAAAACGGTATCTCATTGTGGTTTTGATATGCATTTCCCTGATAGCTAATAATGTTGAGCATCTTTTCATGTGCTTATTGGTTATTTGTATATCTTCTTCAGAGCGGTGTCTATTCTTTTGCCCTTTTTAAAATTAAGTTATAAGAATTCTTTATATATCAACAGATTCTTTAAAGGGTCCATGACGACAACAAGAAAAAAACAGGATAAGAACTTTTGCTTTGGAAATTCAAAGAGGTAGTTGGAAATTCTTATCACTAGGGAAATACAGCTTTTGTTCCCAGTTCTGCAGCCTTCTTGTTAACTGAGGGTGGAAGTGAAATTCAGTTCCCGTTTTCCATCAGTGATTAAACATACCCAGAATGTAGACCACTTTATGCTCTCTGAAGGAAGATATTGTGTTACTGTCACTCATATTCTTGAGTAATTTACCTACTTGTAAAATGGGGAGAATCTTGTATCATACGGATATTTTCATAGATTAAGGATCTTGGAATTATATAATGTTTTGAAATTGGATAAGATTATAGATAATCAAAGGACCAGTATGTATTCCGGGGATATCATTGTTTCAGTTTCGAGTAACTTAATGAATCCAAGACTTTAAGAGACCTGTTGAGTCCTTATTTCTCTGATTCTGAACAGTAGATGCTGTGAGACTCCACTACTTTGTGAGTTCCCTTCAGGTACGGTAAATTGCCCTGTGTTCGGGAGCTGTTCTTTGCATGAGGAATCAGGTCATAAAGACTTGAAATCTTTTGATGTAGCATCAGTGGTGACAAAAGCTACTTGAGTTTTCAACTCTTCTTAGCATTTGGGACGTGAATGATTTATTTTTATTTTCCAGTTGTAGAATAATTTTACAAAAACAAAAAAGAGGATCAGAAGTGTTCAGTGTGATGTGTGTGTCTGTGTGTGAGAAGCAGACTGTTGTTTTGGATTAGTCAGATGCTATGAGTTTAAAAAATAGGATCCACTTTGTGTATTACTATCCATTTTACTTGTGCTATTCATGATGTCATAATTACATAGTTAATTCCCTGGAGAATTTTATTTTCTTCCTTTTCTTACCAGATGCTCCACATCAAGAAACAGAGTGTCCTGAGTGTGGCAGCAGAAGGAGCTAATGTGTGTCGTCATGGGAAACTATGTTGGCTTCAGGTAAAAGATAGGTTTTTGAAAACATTTTTGTAGATTCACTGTTTAAGTTTATTTTAATTGTCCTCTTTATGTCACCCCAGTGTTACTGTCCTATAACTTGTTTGGAATGCTTTCACTCTCTTAGAACTCAGTTTGTTTTTTTCAAAAGAAAAGAGCTTCTGTCTCTTTATAGATTCACTGTTATAATCATCATTACTGTCTCACAGTCTCTACTTGAGATCTTTCCCAGCTCTGTTCTATCTCGTTAGATACATGAAGAGTTTCTCGTCTTTCCTTTTGGTTGGTAGAATTCCACAGCAGAGTTCTGCCACATCATTTTTATTTTCCTGGACCTGGAAGATGTCAGGTGTGGGTTCCCATTGTGTCAAAAGACGTGGCTGTTTCATCTACTATATAGAAACCAGCAGAGAGAATCAAGGAAAGTGAAGACACAAAGGAATATGTTCCAAACAAAAGAACAAGATAAAACCTCAGGAAAAAAAACACCTTAATGAAACAGATAAGTAATTTACCTGATAAAGAGTTCAAAGCAATGGTCATACAGAGGCTCACTGAACAGGGGAGAAGAATGGATGAACACAGTAAGAACTTTAACAAAGAGATGGATAATATAAGAAAGTACCAAATAGAAGTCACAGGGCTGAAGAAAACAGTAACTAAAATGAAAACTATACTACAGGTGGGGTTCAATAGCAGACAAGATGAAGCAAAAGAAAGAATCAATCAACTCAAAGACAAGGCAGTGAAACTCAACCCAAGAGAACAGCAAAAAGAAAACAAAATGAAAAAAAAAAAAGTGAAGAGCGCTTAATGGTCTTATGGGAGTTCACAGCCTACACTCCTTGAAAACAGCTCTGTAGGCCACAAAATGTGTGCCAAACCTGAAGCCTGCCCCTCAGGCTGAAGTTCCAAGACAAGTATCAAGACCTTCTTAACAGAAAAACCAGGAAGTGTGTCCCAGTTTACTGTCTGCAGCTCTGTGGGTGGTAGCCTGCCAAGAATTGTCTCTAGGGTTGCCACAATCCCATGGGGACCCAGGAATGCAAGCCATCACCCTCTAGCCACCAGAGGCAGGTGATCAAGGGGCACCCCCTGGGCAGAAGCCACAAAAACTGGGTCACCAGACACACAAAATACAGAGACACCTACTTTTAACGTGTTGAAATGTTTCTATTTCCTCTTTTCTAGTAACATGCTTATTGTTCTCTCTTTATTCATCAGTTTTACAAATTATCTATTCACTTTTATTGTCATAAATAAAGATTTTGCTCCCTTAGAGCGCCCATGCCTCCCTGGATCCTCCCAATTTAGTTATATACCAATTTTTGGTTAAGACAAGATTCAGGCTGTATGTGATTATAACTGTACCTATTGTTCCCTGCTGAGCCAAATAAGATTGTTTCTTTTCTTGCACAACTTGTTTTTCATAGAATTGATAATTGCCTCATTTTAGTAGCTTTGTTTTCTCTGCACCTGTGACTAAGCCTTCCCATACCTTCCCCTCAGTGTAGTTTTTCCACACGCTTACCACTGTCCTGCTAAACTGCGTTGCAGTTTTTGTCTTGAAACCATCTTCCCTGGAGCCTTCTACCCTCCTGTTCCAATCAGGCTGTTGTTCTCAAGGCTGCACGCTGCGAGGGAAGAGGTCTCGAGGCTCACAAGTCAGTGTGCGGACTGTCATTTTCCAGTCCATGACCTAAGCCTCCTCTATGTCTTATATTCCCAACACTAGAGCCTCTCTGGTTGGATTTATCCAGGGAATACGTCTTCTGTCCTCTGTGGGAGTGGAGGGGAATGGGTGCAGATAACGTAGAGGCTTCCTTCTCCTCCAGTCCCCTAACCCCATTTCCAGTTCCTCATTTTTCTTAGTGTCTGGCACATTTAATTCCTTAACCCTTATTTATTGATTTTATTTAATTTTGTTTGTTTCTTTGTTCTGTTTTGTTTTCCCTAATCTCTTTCCTTTCTGTCAGCATTTCCCACTGATTTTCTTTAAATTAGTTAAATATTTAATCTTCATCTGTGGCCAGATATTTTCAGATATAATAATATGTCTTAAGATGAAGGTAGCAGATATTTGTTGAGAGTCATAAAATTGTTATATCCTTTGGCCCACTTCTTAGGGCCACTTCTAGAAATTTATCCTAAATAATTCAAAATATGAAGACAAAAATATGTGAGAACCTATTTGTCTTTGAATAGCATCCTTTGTAATGGTGAAAAATCAGAAACCACTTACATAGTTCATAATAGGAAATGTTCTAGTACATTTCATAACTCTTAAGTGGCTGCCAAAAAATTGATGACAGGTGCAATATAGAAAAATGTTTGGAAGTTTATGAATGGAAAAAGCAGGATATAGATTTGAATGCATATTATTAAAGCCATGTACATTTTTTGCATATCAAAAACTGGAAGGAGTATTGTGTGGCATGCCTTGATTCGCTGAAGAAGAGTGTATTAGCCATCCATGTGCATGGCTCTTTCTAGTTGTTGCACGTAGCACGTATAGTGGTGAATCGGACATAATCTGTCCCCTCATAGAGCTTACAGTATAGCAGACAATTACTTTCTAAACGTTTAGTGTCTGTTCAATTTTTTTTTTTTTTTAAAGATTTTATTGGGGAAGGGGAACAGGACCTTATTGGGGAACAGTGTGTACTTCCAGGCCTTTTTTCCAAGTCAAGTTGTTGTCCTTTCAATCTTAGTTGTGGAGGGTGCCACTCAGCTTCAAGTTGTTGTCCTTTCAGTCTTAATTGTGGAGGGCGCAGCTCAGCTCCAGGTCCAGTTGCCATTGCTAGTTGCAGGGGGCACAGCCCACCATCCCTTGTGGGACTCGAGGAATTGAACCGGCAACCTTGTGGTTGAGAGCGCACTGGCCCATGTGGGAATCGAACCGGCAGCCTTCAGAGTTAGGAGCATGGAGCTCTAACCGCCTGAGCCACTGGGCCAGCCCTGTTCAATTTTTATAACTAAAGAAATGGGGGGAAAGAGCAGGGATTGACTATTTTAGGTGTCAGATTCCAGTAAACATCACGAAGGGTCTGAGAATGTGCCAGGTAGACCCTGTCATTCTAGCTGTAGCAATTGTTAGCTCCTGAAATGACAAAGATGGCATCAGATTTCAGGTGGCTGACCCCCTAGCCCCATTTGGATCTTTTTTTCTTTTTGCCTTCCACCGTCTGACTCAGTAGATTATCCAGCTGTACTGCCTTTGTGACTTTTATGATCAGAAATAATCTAGAATTCTTATAATTGTACGAAGTTGATCTATAAAGCAGTAGTTTACATCCTACCATTTGTGCCCCTGTATTTGTTGCCTGTTTTATATTGCTAGTGGGTAGGGATCTTCTCTTATGAGTAATTTTATATAGTACCTAACACAATCATTATGGAACTCAGAAAAATAAAATAGCATTTTGTGTTATTAACAATGAAATGCTGTTCATTCCCCTTAAACCTGTAATTCCTGGGGTATTACAATGTCATAAGTAAGACTGGTAAAACATTAAAGTTGGGACTGTAAAAAGTGAAAGGCTAAATCACCAGCTTGTCTGTTTCTTTCCTTTTGAAAATCACAATGATAGTGTCTTTTTTTTTAAGATTAATGCAAACCCATTTTCCCTAAGAATCACTGAGTGCCTATTGTTTACTTTGAAAGTGAGAATGCTAAATATTTTATCACATGTTCTTTCTTGATCCTCAGATCCCCTTTCCTAGTTCTTGTCCTATAACGTGTGTCTGGATGGTCTATTGTAGGTGGCCACAAATAGTCGAGTTTATTTATTTGATATTTTCCTTCTGGGAAGTCGTGCTTTCAACAATGGACTTCAGATGGTATTAGAAGACAAAAGAATTTTGAAGGTGAGTGTGGAAACTGATTCCTCTTGTAGTAAAATTAGCAACCATGTTCTGATGACTCTGTCTCTATCTTCTGGTTCCTTAGGTTATCCATGATTGTCGTTGGCTTTCTGATTGTCTCTCTCATCAGTATGGAATTTTGCTGAACAATATCTTCGACACACAGGTACATGCAGGGAAACACTGGATTCAGTCCAGTGCACAGCTCCTGTAGAAAACGGGCTTCATCTGATGAGTGGTAGAAAGTCTTTTTGTGTGTGTGCCCCATTCCTGCCCACTTCTCACGTAAGATGTTTGTACAATATGTGAGAACATTTGGTAAACTGTAAAAGCACTTCAAAAAGGTACTCAAAAGTACTTAGGATTTTGTCCCCTCATTTTGCTCCAGAGTTTGTCAAATAAGAAGCAAGCTCCATACTGTATAACATTCAGAAACTTGAACAATTTGGGGGTAATTCAGAAGCGTGACATGGGACACTAATATGAGGTGACTAATCACATCTCTGCCCTTGGCACATATGTATCAGTCAAGGTTAGTGGCTAGTTGGCATCTAGCTCAGGGATGTATGTTGTCCTAGATATGCCCCCAAAGCCTATTATGGCCCCAAGTAGCCTGAAGATATATGGTTTTTCTCTTCTCTAGAGGACCCTAGAGATCTGTAGACTTCACCAGCTCTTAGAGTTGATTTGGCTGTGAAAGCAGTAAAACCGCTAGTTCTCACTATGTTTTCTTAGGGTTCTTCTTGGTTTATGCCAGTGAAAGGGAGATCTTGTATATATAAGCCTAAAGCCTTTGGAGAGGGATTAAAATAATGAGTTGGCCAATTATTTTTGAATAGAAATTCCTAAAAGTTCAATTTCATGTTATTATTTGTAGTTCAAGTTGCTCTTTATGTGTCTGCTCTTAATGAACTTTATGCCACTTCTCTTGTTTACATGCCCCTTTGGGCCTTCTTTCGGGATCTTTCACTGTGTAGAGATGGCTTCTGTGCTTACTCCAAAGTGTAAGAGAATTGCTCCTTATTCCCTTGAGGCCATCAGGCTCCTTGATTAGACCTCATATGTATTGTGTAATGAAGACATTGGCATATCTTTCCATATTTTTCTTTTCAGATTTTCACAGTGCAAGAAGCAGGAATTGAGAGTTTTTCCAATTTGTTTTCCTTTACTACGGTGTATTAGTTTCCTGGAACAAATCACCACAAATTTAGTGGCTTAAAACAACATAAATTTACTCTCCTATAGATCTAGAAATCCGAAGTCTGAAATCATTTTTACTGAGCTGAAATCAGGGTGTCAGCAGGGCTCATTTCTTCTGGAGACTCTGCAGGGAGAGTCTGTTTGCTTGCTTTCATCAACCTGTATTCTTTGGCTTGTGCTTCTTTCATCTTCCAAGTGCTTAACTCCAATCTCTGCTGCCATCATCATATCACCTTCTCCTCTGACTGGAGTAAAATCTCCCTTTGCCTCCCTCTTATAAGAACACTTGTGATTACATTTAGGGCCTACCCTCATAATTCATGATAATCTTCCCATCGCAAGATCCTTAATATAATCACAGCTGCTAAGTCCATTTTGACATTAAAATAACATTCATAGGTTCCAGGAATTAGGTGGTGGCTATCTTTGGAGGCCATTATGTAGCCTTCTACACACACATAATTATTCCAATTCTTAAGAAAAATAATTTTTGAATTTTATCTTCCTTTCTCCATTCCCCAGACACCAAAGAGTAATAAATAACAATAAGGCAGGCAAATTAAAGAAGTGGAAAAGAAAGTAGACAGGGACACATTAAAGTTGGGTGATCCTTTTTCTTTTTCCTTGTTTTCCCCCTAATTTTTCAGAATAAGTTGACTGAACAACTTTAAGTTTTCTGATGGCATTGTCTGTCATGTGGCTCCTTGGGAAAAATGGTATTTAAAGACACTTTTCTAAATACATTTCTGCCAGGAGATAAATTGCTGTATGTATTCTACAGACTGGTCTGTTTGTCTTTTTTTAATGCTACAGGTGGCAGATGTCCTTCAATTTTCCATGGAAACAGGTGGATTTCTTCCAAACTGCGTCAGCACTTTACAGGAAAGTTTAATAAGACACCTTAAAGTAGCCCCTAAATATCTCTCCTTTCTGGAAGAGAGACAACAGCTGATTCATGTGAGTATTAAAGGATAGCCCATAAGGTATTAATTTTTTTAAAGTGCTTTCTGAGTGGGACGACCAGCATAATCCATAGAGAAATGATAGCAGCCATATAAGCTTATGCGCATTTCCAAAATCTTAGTTGTTCAGAATGGGAACAGTTTGCGGTCTCAAGTGGATAAGAGCCAAGATCCAGATTTGTTGTTTATCAATTAAAAAGCATTCTGAAATAAATTTTTAAGTTGGGACAAGGAGGGATTGTGTTGAGAATTTGAACTAAGGTGATGGAGCAAAAATTATCCCAATTATTTCTCCCAAAGTAAGGTAGATTTTCTTTATCTCCTGATAGTCTTGCATGCAAATTTGGGTCATGACTATATTGACTACAATTTTGGCCAGATAAGCAAGTTTGCTGCCTCCAGTTTTAAATGAGAAGTCCTGATATTTCTCTCTCTTTTTCTCTCTCTCTCCCTGTGCCCTGAATATTTCCCCTGACACACACACACACACACACACACACACACACAGTATACCCACACAAAGTGTGTGCGTTCTCAGAAGGCTAGCCAAAGTGTGAAAGTAGAAGGTAATAATTGAAGAAATGGCAGTAATAGTATTTTAAGTAAAGCAACACTTAAATAAACAGTTATTATCTTTAAGGTTTTGCTTACTATTCAGAGAAAATTGTTCTGGTGTTTCTAGGAAAATCCAGAAGTGTGGTTCACACGACCTCTTTCACCCTCCTTACTAAAAATTTTGGCCCTGGAAGCCACCTACCTGCTACCCCTTCGCCTGGTCCTCCTGGATGAGATGATGTCTGACCTAACCACCCTGGTGGACGGGTACCTCAACGCCTACCGAGAAGGGTCTGCAGACCGGCTGGGAGGCATAGAGGTAGGTGCAGCCCTTTGGGGCTGTGTCTTGAGAACTTCCACTTTTGCCTTATTCCTCTTGGAGAGCACAATGATACCCACTCTTCACAGCTGCAGCAAATTTCATGAGGCTGACTCTGCGATAAATATTCTTGAAGGGATTAGAGTTTGGGCTTAATCCATCTCCTTGAGCTCTTTTTCACAATATTAAATTATGTTTCCAATAAATATTTCTGTCAAGAATGAGTAAATTTAAGATTTCATTAGTTAACCTTTTCTTAAAGATTATTTTAAATTAAAACATAGCTAACCTATATTTATATTAGTTTCAGGTGTACATCATAGTTATTCAACGGTACCCACCTAGTTCTATACAGTGCTACTTACTGCATTATTGGTGTTATGCCCCATGCTAAAGAAGTGATCACCATAATAAGTCCAGCAAGCATCTGACACTCATTAGTTACTTTTATAAAACCAGCATATTATAAGAAAATGACACCCACGAGTTGGGAATTGATGCCCTAAGGCCAAATCTGACCCATGGCCAATTTTTGTACAGCTCACTAGCTAAGAATGGTTTTTTACAATTTTAAAAAACAGTAAGAAGGAGGAGACGGAGAAGGAGGAAAAAGTATACAGCAGAGACAGTTTGAGGCTCACAAAATATTTACTAAAATATTTACTATTTGGTTCCTTACATAAAAAGTTTGCAGGCTGCCGGTATAAACCATTCTCACTTCAGAATACTGATGCAGAATCCTAAATAAAATACTAGCATTTTTGGTACGAACCGCACTTAGATATATTATACTTTTCTTTTAATGTGTCACTGGATTCTAGTTGCAAACATAGTTCAATGTTAGGAAATTCTCCATCTTACTGGAGCCAAGAAAGTCTTATGATTACCTCCTAAATGCTGAAAAAAAGTATTTTATAACTTTTTGTATTTTGTTCTCACTGTTTAACAAAAAAAGAACAACGTAAAAATCCTTGCATACCTTGTTCAATTAAAGAATTTTAATATTTTTTATCATTGTAAAACCCAGGACAATTTTATAACTTTTTTGCTCTCACTGTTTAATGTTGGAAAAAATTAAATTTTTCTGTTTACATTAGTGATTAAAGTTGGAATAGATACTTTAACATGAGAAAACATGTATCTCAAGTAAGAAGACTACATAATATTTTATTGGGAACACTAAAAGCATTCCCATTAAAATCAAGAGAAAAATTTTAAATGGTGACTATCACCATTACTTTAATATTTTTGAAGCTATTAGCCAATGGAATTCTTTTTGAAGATGAATTATAAAAATTGAACAGGAGGAATCAGAATTATGACATTCCTATGGTACAACTAAAAACTGAAGAGAATCAACTGAAAAAGACAACCACAAACAAAAAGACAATTTAGTAAAATGGGTACACATATAACATAAAAATTAATAGCTTTCCTATACCCATATACACAGCTGGAAAATATAATGCAAGACATCAATTTATAATTCCTTGTTTCCCCAAAATTTACAGCAAAAATTAGTATAAGACCCACTCTTATATTATGTCATTTATATTATATAACACTAGGTCTTATAGTAAAATAAGACCAAGTCTTACATTAATTTTTGCTCCAAAAGACTCATTAGAGCTGATTGTCCAGCTAGGTCTTATTTTCGGGGAAGCACGGTTGTAGCGAAAAGATTACTTAGAAATAAGTCTAACAAAAAATGTGGAATATAGAGATGAAGAAAACATTAAAATATTACTGAATGACATAAAAGAGAACTTGAATGGGAACACTATGTATTTTTAGCTATCAAAATTAATTTTTGAATTTAGCTCTATTCCAAGAAAAATATTAACACCAGTATTATTTTGGCAAACTGTGATTATAGAGTTTATAGAGATCAATAAACATAAATAAGTCCTGTCAACTATTAAAACATATTATAAATCTACACTAAATAAAACAGTTTGTGACTGGTGTAGTGTAGGCAGATCAGTGGAACAGAGTAGAGAACTCAGAAATAGATCCAATATATATCTGCCAGTACGGTTGTGATAAAGTAGAATTTCCCATCAAGGAGAAAAAGATAATTATTAAGGAAAAGGCCTTAGACAGTTGACTGACTATTGTAAAGGAGGAGAAGCACAGGTGCTGCTAGATTGCTATCTCTTTCATTACACCAAAACAACCCCTATGAATCAAGTATTTATGTAAAAAGTGGAATCATAAAATTATTGGATAAAACAGAATTAAAAGAAAATGATCTCACAGTAGGGAATGCTTTTCACCTCCCCAACTTTACTGAGGAATAATTGACAAAATTAATTGTATATATTGAAAGGTACATCTTGTTGGTACATATGCATTTGTGGAATGATTACCAAGATCAAGATAATTAATACATCCTTCACCTCACAGTTATGCGTAACTTTTTTTGTGTGTGGTGAGAATGCTTAAGACCTACTCTCAGCAACTTTCAAGTATACAGTATCAAATTATTAACTATAGTAACCATGCTGTACATTATATCCTCAGAACTTATTCTTATAACTGAAAGTTTGTACCTTTTGACTTACATCTTACCATTTCCCTCTTTCTCCAACTTCTGATAATCACCACTCTGTTCTGTTTCTATAAAATCAGCTTTTTTAAAAAGACTCCACACATAAGTGGTATCATATAGTATCTGTCTTTCTATGTCTGGCTTATTTCACTTAGCATGCCCTCCAAGTTTACTGTGTTATCACAAATAATTTCCTTATTTTTATGGCTGAAAATAATATTCCACATCTTCTTAATCCATTCAGCCCTTGATGGACACTTACATTGTTTCCATATATTGACTATCGTGACTAATGCAATGTAAATGGAAGTGCCTATATCTCTTTAAGAAGTGATTTCATTTCCTTTGGATTTGGTAGTTCTATTTTTAATTTCTTTGAGGAAATGCCATAGTGTTTTCCATAATAGCTGTACCAATTTATATCCCACCAACACTGCATAAGAGTTCCCTTTACTTCACATCTTTGCCAATACTTGTTATCTCGTCTTTTTGATAATAGCCACCCTGACAGTTCTGAGGTGATATCTCATTGTGGTTTTGATTAGCATCTGCCTGATGATTAGTGTTGTCCAGCATCTTTTCATCTATTGGCCATTTGAATGTCTTCTTTAGAAAAATGTCTATTTAAGTCCTTTGCTTATTTTTTTAATTGGATTATGTATTTGCTCTATCGCTATTGACTTGTATGAGGAAATTATTTTCTACGCAACACAAAGATACTTAGAACTCTTAAAGGATTAATAAATTTGGCTTTAATATTTTTGTATGGTGAAAATACTGTGTACAAAATCAAAAGGCAAGCAACCTAGGAAAAATTGTCTCATGTAACAAAGAGGACATTTTCTTAATGTATTTATTATTGTTGTATTTATGTAACCACAGTTGAAAAGGGAGACTTACTTTTTACTGTATAATCGGTACACACACACACTATACACACAAAACTAGATTCAAAGTATTTACTTGAAAAATAGGACTACTGTAATTGCAGACACTAGAGGGTGCTATGAGAACACATTTGAATAGCATCTCGCTTGCCAAATACTATATAGCAGAAGTGATTTTAAGGAGCATATTCAGAAGTTTAGTTATAGTAGACTTGTGTTCATTTTCTTTTCTTAGCCTTCATGCATGGAGCTTCCAGGGGAACTGCTTCAACTCAAGGACTTCCAGAAGCAGCGCAGAGAGAGAGCTGTAAAAGAATACAGGATGAATGCAAAGGGACTCCTACTAAGGACAGAGTTACGTTCAAAGAAATCAGTGACAGAGACAGCAGGGAAAGAGGGAAAAGTAAGAGGTTTCTTCCTTTGTGAAAAATCTAGGCTAAGTAAAGCTCCGAGTTGTACATCTCATGGGGATGTAAATTTTCTGAAAGAACAAGCTAAGAGTAAACAAACTACAAATCCTCCACAGTTACCTCCCATAATGGAAGGAGCCAATTCGGATTCCAGTAATAAAGTCATTTGCCCTGAGTCTGAAGGGTCGGAGGACCCGAAAATAAATAAAAAAGGACACCTTCAGATACCCAAAAAGGAGTTTCAGACAAGTTTGTCTTTGAAAGAGGAGATAGAAAAGTTACTGATGGTGGAAAACAAGGAAGATTTAAAATGCACCCAACAAGATGTTTCAGTGTCTCCTTCCCTTTCTCAGGAAACCAGAGTGTCTCCGAGTGACAACTTTCATCCTTTTAGAAAGTCTGTGCTTTCTACACTTCCTCCCTGTCCAGCCTTAGAGAAGATTCCTGGATAAATCCGTGTTCATTTCTACCTTAGAGATTGGCAATTTGTTGTTGAGGCCACAGAGGTGGTTCATTTCCCCTGCCATCAGGGCCTCAGTGCTTAACTTCTCATGTTGTAAATTTATGCCTCAGTCATGAGCTTCGGGGAAAATTGCATCCTCTTGCTTAAATTCCTGGAATTTGATTAAGATGGGAATGAATAAGTTAAATAATAGACGAAGTAAATTTTCTGATTAGGTCACTGGGTAGAAATGTTCCTAGTGGCCAGAGTGAATTATTTCTCATAATTTGGATTTAAAGGATTTAAAGAAGGGAAAAACTTTGGTCTCAGTATCTGAAAGAATCTATACTTTTAAAAGTTGGTTGTGTTTTGGTTTGAAGGGGTTTGGTAAAACTCTTAGTCATAAGTTTAAAAATAATCGGTACCTGACAACTTTATTAATACTCTTTTGCTTTTTAAAATATTAACTTTAGTTTGTCAGTTATACTTCAATAAAGCTGAAAAATATTAACTTTGTTGTTGAATGTTTTGTCTGATGTCATAGACAAACAGTAGTTAATGTTACTATACGAATCAGTCTCCCGGTTTTAATTTTTTTAGTCCATTTACTTTTAGAAGATTTTGGCCATTTTTCTAGCAAAGCAAGGACTACTTTTTAGTATGTCTACTATGTAAACTTGAAGTTTGATTCCACTCTATTTGCCTGGAGTTGGTGTACTTTCTTAGGGTCAGAAGAAGGCAGCTTGTACTGAGCCTTTTTTTATTTTAAATACTTTCAAGTTTCTCACCTTCTTTTGTGTACAATAACCAAGAAACCTGTTTTGGCATTAGGTTTTCTCTTTCCTTAATTCGGTCAGGGTAGGAATAAATTGGAGTATGTCTGGATTTCTGCGTTTAGAGTTTTTAAATCTGTCATTTGACTTTTACGGGACTCTATTACTGATCGCACTGAGAGGAAACACAGGGACACTCTATGGTTAGGAACATCCTCGTCTGACCAGCTGATTCTATTGTGAGCTGCACTGGAAGGAGAGCTGTGCGCTTCCAAACCCCAGAGCCCAGATCCAGTCTAAGGTTAAGATGATGATGACAGGCCCAAGAGCAGATGGCTCAGCCCTGCATTTGCTGCATCTCACTTTGCCCAGAGTTTAGAAGGTCACTTGGGGCCAGGGTGGTTTCTGGTTCATCTTGGGTGAATGCATCTTCAGGTTGAGCCCAGAATGTGGTTAATCTAAGTTTACTCTGGTAAGATCATGAATTCCTGTAAAATTCCTGGCATTGATTTAGCTTTATGGAACCATGCAGTTACCCCACACAACATATATACGTACGGGCTACAGAGAAAAATGTAATATTCTTCGTATTTAAAGAGAGGATTCTTCTTCCATTTTGTACATTTTGTGTACTTAAAAAGAACAACAGGACTGCATTGGACCTTCGCTGTGCCATTAAATGTGATAGCCACTAGCCATAAGTGGTTATTTAAATTTAAAATTAAATTAAGAAAATTAAATAAAATTTAAAATTCAGTTCCTCAGTTGCACTTACCACATTTCCAGGCCTCAATAGTCCCACGTGTCTAGCGGCTACCAAGTTGAACATCGCAGATATAAAACATTTCCGTCGTTTCAGGAAGTTCTCTTGGGCAGTGTTGTTTGAGAAGTGCTTGGACTCCCGGAATTAGAGCCTTTGGGTTTCATTACAGTATTTTGTCAGGGAAACACACATAGTCCTGGCACTGCATTTGTTTTTCACGTCCTCATCTAGCCTGCAATGCCTACCTAAATTCCATGTTCAGTCAGATCCGGCCATGAAGTTCTGTACTTGGTTAGACAGAGTGTAAAACAATCCCTGGGTTGTTCAAGGCCTGTTGCTAGTGCCGTGTGCCATTACTCACATTTCTGGTCTAAAATTTGCCCAGAATTTTGGGAAATGCTGGATTCTTGTCCCAACCCATTGTTGAGTTCTTTACTTACTCTGTATTTTTCTAGTTGAGAGCTCATAATACAAGAGTGCCTGCTTTCCCAAACTCTTGGGGTTTTGCTTCAGCCTACACTAATTTCCTGCATCCCACTCAGATCTGACATTCCTGATCTGACCTTTCTGTACATGACCTACAATTAGATAGTCTTACAAGTAATCTGACCTTTTTAGTTTGGGAATTAGAAAATGGAGACAAATGACTTCCCTGAACAAAAATACAGCGCTGATATTTTTTTTTTCCTTGCGTCTTGGTCCTTTCAATGTTCTTTTATTATGAAAAATCACTGTAGCAACACTTGCCTCTAATCTGGCTGTGGGCTTGATAAATCCCAACGTGACACAATAGGGTTTTACTGCCCTGTTGGTGTCTCATTGTTTTCACACAAGGCAAGTGCCAGCAGCAAACTGTGTTGATGCGTAGGCAAATTAGGGAGCTTGGGGGTGAATAGCCAGGTATACTTACCAAAAAGGCATTTACATTGTATTATACAAGTAAAATAAATTCCTTACAGAAAATGTAGAATTAAAGAGAAAAAGATACTCAACTATAATCCCACATTATATAACCCTTCCTTGCATTTTGGCATTTTTCTTTCAATTGTCTCTCTAATTCTCTCTCTCTACACACTTACGTATTTAAAACATCATCACAACCATACAGTAAATCCACACGTATTGTGCTTTCTATATCATGTATTTTTCCATCTTATAACCATAACAGTCAACATTTAAATAGATGTTTCATTTTAAAATTCATATGCTATTAAACAGAATTTTGGAAAATAAGAAAAAATTACTCTTATTTCTCTAACCTGACAGAAAAAGCATGTGACACTTTTGTTAATTCCCGTGTTTATACAGTTTTTTCTCCCTACATGGTTGTAATCATACACATGTGTATATACCCTGCCTTATGAATGTTTTCCTATACTGTTGACACAAACTTTATAAAGATTTTTAATGACTGCCTAATATTTTTAAGAGGATGCAGTATGGTCTATTTAACTGTACTTTGGTATTTTGAGGTTGTTTCCAATTCCTTATTTCATGCTTTTTCCCCAAACCTTTTTCCATGTTTTGAATCATTTGTTAGAATGAAATTCCAGAAATAGCATTAGCAGGTTTTCTTGCTTTTGTTTTTACAATTTTTTTACAGTTCTTGCTAACTTACTTTATAAAAGTGTTAATTATATTACTACCTCCAATTTTTGTAGTAATGATGCATCATTGAGGCCATTAGATTGTTTTTTGTGAGCGGCATGGCGTACTTTTTTGGCTTTCAAAATTCTTACTTCTTCATCCATAAGTCTGAAAAGTTTCTTGTCATTTTCTATAATTTACATGCATGGGATACTATAACGATTAATGAGAACATAAATATCGGGAACATTTGAATCTCTGATCTCTAAGTAAGGACAATGTAATGGGTAAAATATTTTAATCATAGAAACCTCAAAATATAACCAAAGTCTATATACTCACAATAAAAGGTATCTTTAAAATATCTTCAGAGCTCTCATCAGGAATATTATAGAAAATTACATTTATTATATGAAATAAGAATCTTAGCTAAATTACTAGGTTCACCGTAAGACAAAGTTTAATACATTCTATTCCACATACTCACAGGATTTGAGCCTTTGACTCTACAATTTAATAGACCTCCTCAAACAGGAAGAGCTGTCAAATTGTGATCAGGGCATAATCAGCAACCCAATCTTAAAATAACATAAATCATTGCAAAAGAAATGTCTAGAGACTATGCTTCAATTTAGTCAGTCATGGAATAGAATAGAAAATATAAGAGTGCTTTGTACATAGTAAGGGAAAGTATCAGTTTGTGAAACTTTTTTTTTCTCAGTTGTATGCCTGAGGCATGTGTGATTTTGCTGTTTGTTGAAGTAACAAACAGCTAAAGATAAGCATAAAAGGAAATTTATATCTTTAAATACTTACACAATAACCCAAGAAAGATCTAAAACCAGTGATCTCAGCTTTCACTGTAAGCTAGAAAAAGAAGAGTAAATTAAACTTGGGGTAAGTAAAGGATGAAATGAATAATGATGAGTAGAAATCAACAAAATTAATAGTGGATGGAAAAAAATGTATAAAACCAAAATCTGGTTCTTTGAAAATACTGGTAAAACTGCTAAACCTTTAACCATACTGACAAATAGGGAAAAAAAAGAAAGACACAAATTACCATTATCAGGAATGAAAGAAACTACATATATTAAAAGGATAATAAGGAACTGCTATGAACAATTCTATGCCCACAAATTGAACAACTCTGTTGAAATAGAAAAAGTCATTAAAAAACACAAATTACCAAAATTGGCTCAAGAAGATAGAGAAACATGAATAGCCCTAAATCAATTAAACAAATTGAATTCATAATTTAAAACCTTCCTTAAAGCAAACTTTGTACCCAGATAGATTTACTGGTGAATTTCTATCTAAGGAAGCAGTGATACCAAGTCTTTAATGGAAATAAAAAAAGGAGGGCGTCACTTCACAACTCATTTTGTGAGACCAGCATTACCCTGATACCAAAACCAGACTGTGACACTGCAAAAAAAACTATAGACCAATATTCCTCATGAACTTAGATACAAAAGTCCTTAACAAAATATTAGCAAAGAGAAACCAGAAACATAAAAAGGATAATATATAATGACCAAGTTATATATTGGTCAGAATAACAGAACAAAGGAGAAAGACCATATCATTATCTCAGTAGCTACCAAAAACTTTTTGACAAAGTTATATAATACATCCTTTCATGGTTAAAAACACCAAACAAACAACAAAAAAAAACACCTCTCAGCAAACGAGGATTAGCAGAGGACTTCCTCTACCTAATAAAGATCTGTAATGAAGGAAAAGAAGAAGAAGAAAAAAAGAAGGAGAAGAAGGAAGAAGGAGAAACCTATTACTGATACCAAAGGCACAGGCAACAAAAGAAAAAATAGATTAATTTGACTTCTTGAAAATGTGTGCCTCAAAATAATAAAAAGACAACCCACAGAATGGGAGAATATATTTGCAAATCATATCTGATAAGGTATTCATATCCAGAATATATAGAGAACTCCTGAAATTCAACAACAACAACAACAAAAAAAAAACTTGCTTCAAAAATGAGCAATGGGTTTGAACAAACATTTCTCCAAAGAAGATAAACAAATGGCAAATAAGCACATGAAAAGATTATCAACACCACTAATCATTAGAGAAATGTAAATCAAAACTACAGTGAGATACCACCTCATGCCCACTAGGATGTCTACTAACAACAACAACAAAAACAAAAACAAAACAGAAAATAAGTGTTGGTGAGGATGTAGAGAAATTGGAATCCTTGCACACTGTTGGTGGGAACATAAAATGGTACAGCTGCTGTGGAAAGCAGTATGATGGTTTCTCAAAAAATTAAAAATAGAATTACCATTTCATCTAGCAATTCCACCCACATATATACCCCAGAACTGAAAACAGAGTCTTGAAGAGATATTTGCACCCCATGTTCATAGCAGCATTATTCAAAATTGATAAAACAAGGAGGCAACCCAAGTGTCCATTGATGTTGGAATGGATAAGCAAAATGTGGTATATACATATCATGGAATATTATTCAGCCTTAAAAAGGAAGGAAATTCTGATATATGCTACAACATGGATGAAACTTGAGGAGATTATGCTAAATGAAATAGCCAGTCAAAAAAAAAAAAAAAACAAATATGAGGTACTTAAAGTAGTTAAACTCATAGAGACAAAAAGTTGAATGGTAGTTGCCAGGGACTGGTGGGAAGAAGGAATGAGGAGTTATTGTTTAATGGTTATAAAGTTTCAGTTTTGCAAGATGAAAAGAATTCTGAGGGTTAATGCTGGTGAGTTTGCAGAATAATATGAATATATTTAATGCCAGTGAATTGTATGTGCAAAAATGAATGAGATGGTAAATTTTATATTACATGTATTTTACATTTTTTTTTTAATTGGGAAAAAGCCCTGTTACTAACATCACACTTATAATGGTGAAAGTCTGAATGTTTTCCCCATATGATTGAGAACAAAAAAGGATATTTACTCTCACTGCTTCAATTCAAATTGTACTGTAGGTAGGTACTAATTAGTGGAATAAGGAGAGGAAAATAAACAAAAGCATATAGATTAGTAATTTTAACAGTAAATTTGTATTTTTACATGACATGATCATGTGCATATAAAATCCTAAGAATCTGCAAAAAGCTACTAGAACCCATAAGTGAATTTATCAATATCATAGGATATACTGTCAATATACAAAAATATGAGTATACCAAAAATACCATCAATGAACAATCAGAAACTGATTTTTCAAAGTACCGTTAACAATAATGTCCAAAAAACATGATATCCTTAAGGATATATTTCATAATACATGTGCAAGACCTGTGTATTGAAAACTACAAAATATTGCTGAGAGAAATTAAAGAAGGCATAAATAAATGGAAAATATACCGCAGAAGGCTCAGTATTGTTAAGATTTCAATTATTCCCAAATTGATTTGTAGATTTAACAGTCAAAATCCAAGGAGGCTTTTATGTAGAAACTGACAAGTTGATTCCAAAAATGTATGGAAATGCAAAGGACTTAGATCAGCTAAAACAATTTAGAAAAGGAAGAATAATGTTGGAGGGTGTTTGCTACCTGCTTTAAAGACTTTAAAAAGCAACAGTAATCCAAACAGTGTGGTATTGGTATAAGCAGTCATGAAATCAATGGAACAGAATATTGAGCCCAGAACAAGATCCACATATATAAGGATATTTTTAAATTTTTGACAAAAGTGCCAAGATAAATTCAATGAGATGAAAACTGTCTTTTTAACAAATGGTTGCAGAATAACGAGGTATCCATATGGAAAACAATGAAGCCATTCTTTATCTCATACCATACAAAAAATTAACTCAAAATGAATAATAGACCTATATGTAAAAGCAAAAACTATAAAAAATTTCAAAGGAAACATAGGGAAACATTTCAATGACACTGAAATAGACAAAAGTTTTGTAGGATACAAAAAGCACAAACCATAAAGAAAAAAACTGAATTGCACATCATCAAAATTTGAAAGTTCTGCTCCTTAAAAGATATTTCAAAGAAAATGAAAATAACAAGCCACAGACTGGGAGCAAATATTTACCACGCATATATTCTGACTAAGGATTTGTATCCAGTATATATAAAGAAATCTTATTACTAAATAAGACAATTCAGTTTAAAAGTGGGCAAAAATATGAACAAGAGATTAAGATTATCAGACTATGTATATCACAAAAGAAGACATAAGAATGGCCAATAAGCACATGAAATGATGTTCAGTATTATTCATTATCAGAGAAAACAAATTAAAACCTCATTGAGATCTCACCATGCACTTATTCAAGTGGATAAAATTTAAAAGACCAACACCAACCAAACATAAGTGAGAATGTGGAGAACCAGAACTCTCATATTGTTGGTGGGAGTGTAAAACGGTACAACCACTTCAGAAAAAGTCTTGACTATTTCTTAAAAGTTCAATATTCATTTACCATACGATCCAGAAATTCAACTCCTAGGTATTTATGCATCAATAAAGTTTGTTTGTTTTTGTTGTTGTTGTTTTAGTTAAAAAAAAAAGACTGGCAATATCAGGTGTTGTAGAATGTGGAGCAACCAGAACTACTATAAAATATACAACCATTTTAGAAGACAGTTTGTCAATTTCTTTTGAAGTTATCAGCCCACAATCCACTCCTAGCGATTTATTCCAAGAGTAATGAAAGCATATATCTACACAAAGACTTGGACAAAAATGCTCATGCTGGCTTTATTCCTAAAAGTCCTAAACTGGAATCCAAATTTTCAACAATAGGTGAATGAATAAATAGTGGAATATCTATAAAGTGGATTAGTGCTCAGCAATAAAAAGGGATAAACTATGATGCACATAACGTGGATAACTCTCAAAAAATTTTGCTGAGCAAAATAAGCCAGATGCAAAAGAGCACATACTGCATGATTTTATTATGTGAAACTCCAGTAAAAACAAAACTAATTGATGCTGAGTGAAAGCAGATCAGTGGTTGCCTGGGGCAAGGGACAGGAGTTGAAGATTGGCTGCAGAGGGGCCCAGCGGAATTTTTTTCAAGAGATATGAATGTTCTATATCTTGATTGTGGTGGTGGTTACACCGATGTATGCATTCATCAAAACTCATTGAACTGTACGTGCATTTTACTGTGCATAAACTATGCTTCAATAAAGTTTATTTTAAAAGCATTTGGAAACCACGGGTCTAATGGGTATAGGGGAAATAATCATTAGGGTTACAACATTTTGTTAAATTATATCAATTAACAGAGGAAGCAAATATGTGTTGCTAATACAATCAGATTAAATTTAAACAAAATTTAAAAACAGTAATACATGCACATGGTTATAAAATAAATAGTACAGAGGACGTATAATGAAAATAAATATCCCTTTGCCCCATTCTATCCCAACCTCAGTCATTTCCCCAAAGTCACCCACTTTTAATATTTTAATTCCACCTGCCCCCTTTTACCTCAGTGAACTAGAGTGTCAACTGGTAGATACGGAACAGTTGATGAAAGGCATTTAATCGTGATATAAACCAGAAGGGCCAGTAAATTAAGCCGAAGGCTGCTGATCTGTCCACATTGCAACAGTAGCCTCTCTGATTTGTATGAGATACTTCCACATTCTGGAGTTTTCAAATTCCCCAAAGTACATTCTTGTTTATAATTTGAAAGCCACCTGATGTCAAACCCTGAATGTTTTAAATAAAAAGCTTTGTAATGGAAACAAATGCTAATGAAAACATTCCGTAGGAAGGGCCAAAACAGCAAATTCCAGGAATGAGGGAAAGAAGTTCTGTTCGTTATTGTGTAACTTGCTGGGATGCCATCCATAGTTTGCTTTTTGAGTAGCCATTGAAATAGCAAGTCTTGATACAGGAAGGGAAACTCTCCCTCAGCTCCTCTTTCTGAGAAGGCGATCTTTAAAATAGAGAACACTGAACTGTGGCTGTAAAGCTGCATTAACGCAGTGTCTCACATTTGTGCATTCATTAGCAACTATTTTGGAGTGACTTTTTGGAGCCAGGCGCTGGCTACACTGGCTTGGGGAATCAGAGATAAAAAGACAGTCCCTACTCTTAAAGAACTTAAGAGTCTAGTGGGAGACATGTACAAAAAATTAAAATTGAAAAAAAAAATTAAAATTGAAACAATAGTTATGTTCAGGGTGTGCCAGTGCATTGGTTGGGCTGGGGAGTTGGACAACGAAGGCAGAGGCTAGCCTTGGAGAGGACATAATACTTGCCCTGGAACTGAGGGGTCTTTCAGGGGGCTTCAGAAGAGATAGGGTAATAGTGCATTTGGGGTAAGAGAACTATAAGGAGTTCACTATCACCAGGGAGGAAAACATGTAGCGTGTGATGGTGAGAGGTAAGGCTGGGAAATAGGGCCCATGTGCCTGTTACGGTTTTTTGGTCATAAGCAAAAGAACTAATTTGGTTAACGTAAACAAAAAGAGAATTTATTGGAAAGATGAGTAGCTCACAGAATTGACGGGAAAGCTGAAGTAGGCTTGGAAATGGGATCAAGGGCAACTGCAGAACTCCAGGCAGCAGGAACTACTCAACTGTCAGAGTGAGTGAGCGCCAATACAATTTTTTCCATTCGTTCATAATTTGACTTAGGATTCGAAATCCTGAGAGAGTATAATTGACCTTATATCATGGACCCACCCATCTAGGGCACTCTGATTTATTGTCCTACCAACACTCCCCACAATGGGGAAAAGGTAATTCCCAAAAGAAATCTAAGTGTACCACCAAAAGAAGGGGAAGGTGAGGATATGACTTTTTGAGTTTAGGTGTTACCCTATGGACTCTAGGAAACCACTGAAGAATTATGAATAAGAAACTAAGATGATCAGAAATGTAGATTTTAAATCATCTTGGTTTAAACTGGAAGATGGATTGAAGTGGGAAAAAGAATGGTATGATGGAGACTTGGATAAAAACTTGGCTTTCTGGGGTGGCCGGTTGGCTCTGTTAGTTAGAGCACGGTGCTCTTAACAAGGTTGCTGGCTTGATCCCCACATGGGCCACTGTGAGCTTCGCCCTCCACAACTAGATTGAAACAACTACTTGGAGCTGACGGGTCCTGGAAAAACACACTTAAATAAAAATAAAAAATAAAACAAAACAAAACTTGGCTTTCATTCAAGTGGGAGATAGTGAATGCTTGAATTTGATAGGAATATGGAAGTTGGTAGGATGGAGAGGAATATGAAAGGTATTTAATCTGCTATGTACTATAATCTCTCTCTTTTACGTTCATTTAGTCTTAGTTCTACAAGGAACTATAATTAATGTGTACCATTGGTTCTTATGCGTATGTCAATGATTCTCTAGTCATTTTGATTGTCTGAAGCTCTTCCTCTAGTACAGGGGTGTCCAAACTTTTTTCAACGTTTTTCACCAAGGGCCATATGCGGTAAAATACACAAGCAGCCAGGCCACTCACTCCAGGTGAAGTACGTATTGCCTCACCTGGTTTATTTAAGTAAACTAAATATATTTTTGGAATTTGCTACGGGCCAATTAACAATGGATCACGGGCCGCAGTTGGCCCGTGGGCCGCAGTTTGGACACCCCTGATCTAGTAGATTCACTAGCAGGGCCTTATGGGAGCAATATTCCCTGAGTTTTTGCATGATGTAAAAATTTATCTGTGCCTTTTAGAGGTCAGTTTTGCCAGATATAAAATCCTTGATTCATATTTTCTTTCTTCGCGTATCTTAAGTATGTTATTCCATTTTTTTTCTGACATGAAATGTTGCTATTAAAATCTAAACATACTAATCTGATTTTATTTCTAATTTTATGTCATGTAGTGTCCTTGTCTAGATGCCCAAAGTATTTTTTTTTCTTTTTCTTTAAAACCAAATCATTTTAGCAGATTATATCTTGGTGTTGGTCATTCTGGATCACCATTTTCAAGATACACAGTGTGCTTTTTGAACATGCTTTTTGAACATAGCTTTAAGGTTGTTTTTTAAATTTTAGGAAAGTTTTCCTGAATTATATTTTTAGTATATTTGTTCTCTTCTCTTGCTTCATTTTTATTTTTTAAAAAGTTCTATTATCTATGTGTTGGATTTTTTTTTTTTGCCTGTCTTTAACACTTGCCACTTTCTCTCAAATTCTTTACTTTTCTCCAGTTTTTTTTAATTCAAACAATGTCCTTCCTTTTCATCTTTTTCTTAATATATCACTTGTGTTTATTTACTCTTATGTTCATTCTAGTTTAGTCTTTATTTAAAATTTTTTTTTTTAATTTGTACTTCTATTCTTTTTTGGGTTCTGTCACCTCATTTCTTAATATTTCCAATTCTGACTTATATTCTTTCATATCTTGAACAATATTTTTAATGCCTTTTAGCTTTTTATGCAATAGTACATTAGATGTTAATATTTTCTTTTTTTCTTAGTGTTTCTTTCTAGCATGATTTCATTGGGTTGTTAGTCTGCTCCTTATTTTCTCTCTCTCTTTTTTTCCTGATAATAAACTTGTATGGACTTTGAGTAGCACACTTTTCTGTTGCCCATATTCATGTGAAATTCGTTTCCCTAAAATTTTGCAAGGAAGCTTAGTTCAGTTGTCTTTTTTTAACTTCACAGAGCTCCCTCTTTTGTTGTTTTTGTATAGCGTTAAAATGAGAGTGGTTTGCCCTTTGAGATTTCCTGGCTCTATTTTCTGGCCCCACTTTTATCTGGACTTTCTCTTTCCTTCTTTGTTGTCCCTGCCCTGCTCAGTTTTGATTCCATTTCCAGCAGCTTCTTCCCAGTGTGGGACCCTGTCCTGGAAAGGAGCCATGGTTAGTTATTTTCCAGAGTATAGGGTCTGGACTTCTCCAGCCTCTATAGACCTTCATACTGTGAGATCCTTACACTTACTTGTTATTGGAGTGGGTAAAACCCTTAATACTTTCTAGTGATTGCCAATTGGCTATTTTCATGTTTTCTTCTTAGGGCTGTCAAATGCCCCATTGTTTCCCTCTGCTTTTTTTTCTTACATAGCTGCCAATAGCTCTTGGTGGTTTGTTCCTACCTGCTTGTAATTTAAGGTTTATGGGATACTTTGTTACCTAGTTTTGTTGTAAATATTGTTCAAGGATTTTGGATTTTGCTATCTAATTATTGTCTTTTTCTTGGGGAATTTGGGAAGATCTAAAAACTATGCCACCACAGTCATTGCTGCCATCTTCCCAGAATCTTGGTATATACTCTTATTTTCACTGAAAGGTTTAATACTATGGCTTTCTTTTTGGGTGCACTCTCTCTCCGATCACTTGTTCTGAGGGAAGTCAGCTGCCATGTCAGGAGAACACTCAGGTATCCCTGTGGAGAGGTCACCCTGGCAAAGAACTGAGGACTTTAGCCAACGTCCTGTGAGGCACTGTGTCCTGCCAACAATCACATGAGTGATTTTGGAAGCACATCTTCCCCACTCAAGCCTGCTGATGACTCTATAGACCAAGTCAACAGCTTGACTGAAACCTCACGAGAGATTCTGAACCAGAACTACCCAGCTAAACTAATCCTGGATTCCTGATCCTCAGAAATTGTGAGATAAATGTTTGCTGCTTTAAGTGTGAAGTTTTGGGGTAATTTGTTACCTAGTAACAGATAACAAAAACATATATGAATAGATGATCTCACTTGGTAGGTCTAGATGTCTTGCTGACTTCAGTGATGTTTTTTCCAACATTTTATTACAGAAAATTTCAAACATGCAGCAAAGTCACAAGATTTTACAGTGAACACCCATATACCCACCACCTAGATTCTATTAACATTTTTCTGTGGCTTTTAATGGCATCATATAGAACTTGTAGGAGAACATTTTATTCATAACATTTCAAAATATTTACCAAATTGTAGACTCCGAAATCATCACTTTTCAAGGCAAACTGTTGCCCTTTTTAGACAATTGTGTTTATTTAACTATTCTTTCTTATTTTGAGTTGAAATTTGTTTTACTTAATTTTCCATCTGTTGATTCTCCAATGGTGCCATGGAGAATAAATCCATTCCCTCTCCCAAGTCATAGCCATTTGACGATTTGGAGACAAGTGTTATGACTTCTCTAAATCCCCTTTTCTCCCTATTCCCTTCATTTCTTGCCCTTCTGCTATTCTGCTTTTGCTATTTTTCAGCTGATTCGGGCTAATGGGAAGTACTAATGAGAGATTAGAGAGAGGAAGAAACCAGGGTATTCACACAGCCCCCCTCTTTCTTCTCTGGCTGGTATCTCCATCATTGACTGCATCTCCTCCATGGCTCCATTACTTGCCTGACAGTCTTGCCATGGTTCAGCTTCTACTGGGTGATCCACTTCTTCTCTTTGTTCCTTCACTTCTTCTCTTTGTTCCTCTAGTGAGTTTTCCTGCTGTTGATAATCTCTGGACTGCGTCACCATCCACTGTTGGCTTCTCATCTCCTCCATAAGCTAGATAACTAATATCCTGCATTAAATTCCATTTCAAATACTTAGAATGCTTTCTGTTCTCCTGATTAGATCCTGACTGCTATAGGGGTGTCCCATGTAATTTTTGAGGAAGATATGTCATAAGAGGATACCTGTGGGGTTCTCCACAATCACCTGTCACTTCTCCCAAAGACAGGAAATTGTGTTACATGGATTTATGTTGCCTTATCTGTGCCTTGCCACCCATGGAATGCCTGGAGGTATAAGAGAAATCTGTTTTTAGAGATGCAGTTGGAATTAGATGAGGAAAACGTACAATAATAGTATTTTGGAAAACGGTATATTAATGATTTGTAACTATGGGAAAGGAAGTAGTCTTTGGAGTGATATACTATAAACAAGATTAGAAGAAACTTGATAACCAAGGAGGAATTAGAAAATTAAAGTCAGGCAGATGACTAAAAAGCTGAATGTACATTGAAAATCTTCCTTCAGTAATAAAAAAAGTCCAGTCATCATGAAATATAAACACCAGTAACATTGTATGACTCATTGCTAATGTTTAAAAAAAACAGGGAAATCAAAGCATCATGCATTAGTACTGCTTCTCATTATATGACTTAGATTAAATATTCTATTTATTGTAATTTTTGTAAAATCTCAACAATATGTTATTGTTATTGTCATTCATCTCCATCTACACTGCAGGTGCTGAATACATTATAGGAATTAGAGATGAATAAGGAATAAATACGTAAATTTCAAAAAATGTTTCTGGAAATCACCATCATGCAACTATAATCTCAACATTAAATAAAATAGTAGAATAAATATTTAAAAAGACAAAATGTGTAAGCTTTTAAAGGATGAAGGAATTCTGACTAATCAACAGCAGTGATGAATTATAAATAGCAGACCTTGCCAGATTGGCGTGAGTGGTTTTCTGGGGGTTTTTTGGATTTTGAATTCCAGGAACAAGAGGAAAAGAGACATGTTAGATATTCTAGACTGGGCTATCGGTAAAGCATTTTGATCTAGCATCTTGTGAAATCTCAATTACGAAATGAATTTATAGTGACTTCCAGGTGAGGGTGGTAACTGGAAACTTCCAAGGAAGGCTTAGAGGAACAAATGAGCAAGGACAGGGAATTTTTAAAACACTTTTTCATTGTGAAATATACATAGAAATTTACTATATAATGAAAATGTACTGTTTCAAGAAAAATTTAAAGTGAATACTCAGTTCCAGAGCTCGGACGTTGCCAGTACCGTAGAATCTTACCTTGTATTTGTTTTCCATCACAATTCTCTTTCACCCCACCCCACCCCCACAGAGATAGCCATTATCCGGACTTGGTAGCCATGTCCTTGCTTTTTTATTACAGTGTCACCATCTACCTATGAATTCCCCAACAGGAAAGTAGCTTTGCCTGTTTTGAACTTCATATACCTGGAATCATACTGTATATATTCTTTTTATTCAATATTATTTTGTTGTTATATGTTGTGTGTATCTGTGTCTCATCCATTTTCATTGCTGTGTAGTATTCCATTTTTGTTATGTAACACAGTTGATCTACTCTATTGTTGTATATTAGCTTTGCTGCAGCCAACAACCCTTCAGTTGCACTGGCTTCAATAACCAATATTTGTTTCTTGCTTTTGATACTTGTAAACTGTATCATCTTAGTTTCTTTTCTATGTGTTTTCTCATTTCAGGATACAGACAAAGGGAGCAAACTGTCTAGGACATGCATTTTTGTGGCAGAGGTAGAAACGATAGCTTTGACAGAAGCTCATTAAGACTCTTACGAATGTAATATATATTATGTCTGTTCTCACGTTCTATTGGCCAAACCATGTCTCATGGCCAAGCCAAAAGTCAATTAGGTGATATGTCTACCCCTCTCACGGGAAGCATGGCAAGTTACCTGGTAGGGAGACATACATAGTTCTTTTCAAAGGAAAGGTGCTACAATTTGCCACCACTATCAACGTTCCCATATTTGGTTATCCCAAAAGTGTTATTATGAGTTTTCTTGTATATGTATCCTGATGCAAACGGGAATGAATTTCTCAGGAGTAAAATTGCTAGTTATGTGTGTTTTTAACTTTACTAAGCGATATCAAACTGTTTTTGCAAAATGGTTTCATTGGTTTACACACCAACCTATAGTGTACGAGAGTTCCAAACGTGCCACAACCTCACTGACTGTAGATATAGTTAGGTATATAATCTTGTGAGTAAGTGGTTGTAGGTTGGTGTGGTTTTAATTTGTATTCCCCTAAGTATTAATGAGATTGAATACTGTTTTATATACTAATCGAATAGGAATTTTAAAGTGCCTATTCAAATCTTTTCCCCATTTTTCTGTAGAGTATCTGTCTTTTACTTAATAAGTTTTAGGAGTTCTTTATTCTATATATGAGTTCTTTGTCACATATATGTATTGGAAATATCTTCTCCTGCTCTTTTACTTCTTTTTCACTTGGATTTGTATCTTTTGATGAATACAAGTTTTTAATTTTGATGATGTCTAGTATATCATCATTTTCTTTCATAGTTAGTGCTGTTTTGTCTTGTTTAATAGCTTTTTTTACTCCAAGGGTCTGAAGACATTTTCTTTGTTATGTTCTTTTTGCTTTGCCACTCATATTTAGGTCTATAATACACTGGGTATTGACTTTTATTTTTTATTTTTTTTAAAGATTTTATTGGGGAAGGGGAACAGGACTTTATTGGGGAACAGTGTGTACTTCCAGGCCTTTTTTCCAAGTCAAGTTGTTGTCCTTTCAATCTTAGTTGTGGAGGGTGCCGTTCAGCTTCACGTTGTTGTCCTTTCAGTCTTAGTTGGGGAGGGCGCAGCTCAGCTCCCGGTCCAGTTGCCGTTGCTAGTTGCAGGGGGCGCTGCCCACCATCCCTTGCGGGAGTCAAAACGGCAACCTTGTGGTTGAGAGTCCGCACTCCAACCAACAGCCATCCGGGGAGGCAGCTCAGCTCAAGGTGCTGTGTTCAATCTTAGTTGCAGGGGGCGTTGCCCACCATCCCTTGCTGGACTCGAGGAATTGAACTGGCAACCTTGTGGTTGAGAGCCCACTGGCCCATGTGGGAATCGAACCGGCAGCCTTCGGAGTTAGAAGCATGGAGTTCCAACTGCCTGAGCCACTGGGCCGGCCCCTGGGTATTGACTTTTAAATACAATATGAGGTATGGATCCAATTTTACCAGCTTCTATATACAGATACTTAATTGTTTGGCACCATTTATAGAAAAACTGCAGTGCTCTCACTATCAGATATCCAGCATTGATACGTGCTGTGCATCCACTGCAATGTCTTCTGCTTGATTCTCCTTCTGTTTATTAGGTATTTGTCTATCTTACGTCGATAACATACTGTCTTAATTATTATAGCTTTATAACAGATCTTGATATCTAAAACACAACTCATTCATCATTCTTCAAAAGTATCTTGGCTCTCCTTAGCCTTTTTTATATCCACGAAAACGTTAAGCGTGTAAGTTCCACAAAACATTTAGAGTGTTGATTGGGAACGCATTGAATCTACAGATTACTTTAGGGGGAACTGACATCGTTACTAAATCATGAATTCTAAACCACGAATTTGGTATACCTCTCTATTTAGGTTTCCTTTAACACCTCTCTATAAAGTTTTGTACGTTTTTATACTCCTATACACAGAAGTCTTACACATCTTTTTGTATCAAGAAGATTGTATGGCACATAGATGGTGCTCATAAATGTTTGTTGAATAAATGAATAGGCAAATCCATAGAGACAAAAAGTAGATTAGTGATTGTCAGGAGTTTGGGGGTAGGACGAATGAGGTGCGACTGTTAATGGGCACAGGGTTTCTTTTGGGGCTGATGAGAATGTTCAGGATTTTGATAGTGGTGATGGTCGCATAACCCTGTGAATATACTATAATAAAAAACACTCAACTGTACACTGCAAAAGGGTAAATTTTATTTCTGTTTTTATTTTTTAAAATTTTATTGGGGAATATTGGGGGACAGTGTGTTTCTCCAGGGCCCATCAGCTCCAAGTCGTTATCCTTCAATCTAGTTGTGGAGGGCGCAGCTCAGCTCCAAAGTCCAGTAACTGTTTTCAATCTTAGTTGCAGGGGGTGCAGCCCACCATACCATTGAGGAATTGAACTGGCAACCCTATTGTTGAGAGCTCAGCTCTAACCAACTCAGCCATCCAGCTGCCTCTCTGGAAGCTCAGCTGCAGCTGGTTGTCTTCAATCTAGTGGAAGGTGCAGCTCACTGGCCCATGTGGGAATCGAACAAGCAACCCTGTTCAGAGCCCGAGCTCTAACCAACTGAGCCATCCGGCCGCCCCTAAAAAGGTAAATTTTATGTGAATTACATCTCAAATTTTAAAAAGAGGATCACACAAGAGGGTAAGAGGAACAGCCTCAGTGGAAATTGGGATGACCATTTGAGAGGTCAACATAACAATAACGTAAGAGATATAAAGATATTCGAAACTTTTGATTTTGTAATTTCATTTTAAAACATCAGTTCTAAGAATTTAGATGGAAATGCAGATACAGATGTTAAACATTATTTTTAATTGTGAAAAAATTTGGAAACAGCTGGGACTTTATGGGAGTAGTTCAGTAAACCATGGTAAATCTAGATGATGCATCCATTAAAATGCTTTTGAAAAAATTTTAATAATATGAAAAAATGCTCAGTACATTGTGTTTTAGAAAGCAATAATCAAAATTATAAATCAATTTGGTTTTCAAAAATCTATGTTAAAATTAGATGGTGTTGTGCGGGAGAACCTGATCGCTGCGCCATTTGTCATGCAAGGCAGCCTGTGGGGTCTCAGCTCCCGCTCCCCACATAAGAACGCAGGACATGGTGAGGCCAAAAAGGAACACCCACGGAGCCATAGGTAGGGGAGTCATACCGCTATATTCTCGCTGGCGGCTGGGTTGGAGACACAGGAAACAGGAGCCATACTATTCGCAACCCTCACTCCGCCGCTTGCAGGCTCAGCCACCATCTGCTTGCTAAGCCCCCATTTTGCTGCTAGCGTAGCCACAGCAGTTATATTAGTGCCCAATGGCTCACTGGTTACAGCTGACGGCCAACTAGCCACAGCTGATGGCCATCCAATCACAGTTGATGGCCATTTACTACCTGAGCCAGCACCTTTCCACGTGAGGCCGAGAGCCTGGAAACTGCACTCCTGGCTCTGTCCCCACAGATGGGAAGAAAATGCACCCAAATACTCTGAGTAGTCATTTCCGAATTGTGGAATTATGGCTGATTTTTAAAGCTCTTTATCCATTTTTTCTGTAATGAACACATAGTAATACTTTTTGAATCTGAAAAAGAGCGTTGTGTAGTGGTTCTGAAAAAAAAAATTATGTTTTTTGTTAGGTAAATAATGTTACCTGGAATGAAGAAAATACGATCAAGTATGTATGTATTCTTAATACCTCATCACACCATATTACAAGAAGGAGTTCTTAAGTAATTGTACCGTATGTTCCAGAGAGAACTCAGCATTCGAATTTCAGCTGTTGTTATCTTCTGTAAGTAGGATAATGTTTATCTATAATGGAGGATTTGCTAACGTTTTTCAGCCTGGTAAGCCTGATTTATCGGGGTTGATAACTGAGGTAGTTTCTTGAGCAAGAGTGACATAGTCTTACGGTTTTTCTAAAGTGATTTCTCTGAGGAAAAGAGATGATTGACAACTCCTACTCGCCCTTCAACTGCCGCTCGGGTATCCTATCCTTCAGGAAACCACACTACCACCACCTCTGTGTGACGTGTGTCACTGAGCTTCCCATACTTATAGCTATCTTTGTGCTCACTACATTGAGTCAGAATGATTGGTTTTTGTGTCTGCTTTCCTCATCAAGCTGCACTCTTTAGAGGCTGAACCAGGCCTTGGTCAATTTTGTAGTCCAGACAACTGGTTCATGGTCAATATTCAACATGCTTGATGCATACATGAAGAACCAGTAGAAGATGAGTAGTTTGTACGAGATGGTAGGCTGGTGAGAGTGGAACTGGATTCAATAGGATGTCTGAGAAGGGATTTGGCAGGTGATCACACTAGAACATTATATCAGGTTTTAGAGGTCAGTTTCTCAGAACAAATGGTGTACTGGAGGGGAAAAGGGAAGGACAGGAAATTCTGCTGGTGAGAAGGTTATTTCTCACAGAGTCTGCCCCAGGGCTGGCAGCATCACAACCACTGATTTGTAATGCTGTGCTGATTTATAACGCAGATTTCTGGGCCTCCTCTCAAGCCCTCTGAATCAGAGTTTCTGGAGCTGGGCTCAAGGTACCTGCCTTTGAAAAGCTTCCCAGGTGTAACCGTAAGGTGAAAGGGCCTCTAAAGCAGGTGATTTAGTGCTCGAGTCTGAGTACCCTGTAATAATTTGTGCTGCACAACTGGCTGTGTGTGAAGTTTCAACCCACCACAACAAACAGACTTGTGGCTCCATCTCGGAGCTTGCTATTCAATAAGTTCAGGGTGAATCCTGAGAATATATGTAGTAAAAAGTAGGTGCGCAAGCCCAGCAAGCACAGAATATATTTGGACATGTCAAGTAGTCAGTTTGACGGGAATGAGAATTTTCCTCCCCCAACGGTTTATGAAGATATTCATAAAACCCTCTGATTTATTATATATTTTGACCAGTCTGTTATTTATTTACTCTATGCCAACAATGTGCTAAGTGTTATGAGAAATGGGAAGATAAATTAGACATAGCTTTTATGTTTATTGCTCTTATAATTGGAAAAGAAAGATGAGTGGAAATAATTGTTGTAAAGACATGGCTCTCAGATTCACATTCTGGAACCTTCTAGTAAGGACCTTAGAATGGGGGAAACCAGGATGAAGCAGGGGGGACTAGTATGAAGCCCCTTTATTGTGTCCAAAGGCATAATTCGGGAGTCAGTCTCTGAAGACCCCAAAGTGAGAAATCAGGACATGGTTGCAGGATTTCTTATCAGTGCAGATACTGGCCAACAAGAAGAAGAGAGAGATTCATATGAGCCAGTGTAAGCAATACTGCAGAAATGGAGTTAGAAACTGTGTAAGGGGTCCGAGCTTTGACTGAAAAACAGGCTCCAGGGGCAGGCTACAATCCTGGAAGGAAATTGGAGTGAGAACCAGGGACTCAGGCCAAAGGTTTTTTTTGTGTAGACTTACCATGTACATTGGAGGGTAAACAGGAAGACTCAATTTGTTGTTCCTGCAGACATCCAAGAGTTTGCACATCAGGCCAAGGGCAGCAGACTACATCCTCACTAGAGGAAAAGGAACAGAAATTGTGCCAGACGAGGTCCTCATTAGTTTGGGCCTGGTGGGACGGAATCTACAGGTAGCAGGCTCTCCATGCCTACAAATGTCTGGGGCAGAGGCTGGAACAAGCAGGAAGCAGTTCATGTAAGAATGCAATTTTTGCATAAGAAAAGTAGAGATACAATTTGACTGGAGTTAACCAGAGGGAAGTGGGAATCAGGAAAAGATTCATGGAGGAGTGAGAATTTGAAAAGAGTTTGAGAAATCAATGCTAAGTAGGGCAAATGAAACTTACTGGTCTGCATTAACAAGGTCACTTATGGAGCCCTTCTCATTATGAGGAATTATGTAGCAGTTTATCAAAATCTTGGCCTAGTGACAGAATTAAATATTTTTGTTATGTGTATGCAACTGAACTCTAGAATTTTTCAAAAATCCTGAATATATGCCATATGATTCCAGTGACTTCCCCCCCAGTATCTTACTATTAAAAATGTCAAACATATACAGAAGTTACTTTACAGTTCTCTGGAGATTGATCTAGGTCGTTGCCTGCATCAATAGTTCCCTCTTGCTGTGTGGTATTCTGTAGGATGGATCTACCACAATCTGCTTAACAGTTCACCTGTTAAAAGACATCCAAATTGTTTTTAGCTTTTTACTATTATGAATAAAGCAGCTATAAACACTTGTGTACAGGTTTTTTTGTGTGAACATAAGTCTTTATTTCTCTCGGATAAACACCCAGGTGCACAACTGCTGGGTCGTATGTTAGTTACAGGTTTAGTTTTTTTAAAAATTAGTTTCCAGTGTTACAGATTTAGTTTTTAAGAAACTGCCAGATCGTTTTCCAAAGTGACTGTACCACTTTATTCCCAAGAGCAATGTATGAGTAATCCAGTTTCTCCAAATCCTCAGTAACACTTGGTACTGTCTGTGTTTTTAATTTTAGCTGTGTGAGTGGGGTGAGGTGGTATCTCATTGTGATTTTATTTTGCATTTCCCTAATGGCTAATGATGTTGAACATCTTTTCGTGTCTTTATTTGCCATCTGTATATCTTGGCTGAATTGTCTCCTCATGTTTTTTGTCCATGGATTGTTTGCTATTTAAGTTGTTTCCTTTTTACTGTTGAGTTTGTTGTTGTTTAATGTATAAAGAGTTAGCGTTGTTTCTTTAGTCTGCTAGATGTCTTCAATGATCCATTCAAAGAAGATCACTTAGTCTAATGTGATGAAACCGATATCCTTTGTGTACTGACACAAACACTGGTGGCACTTACTGAGGCCATATTTCCAGGTTAGATGGTGCTGGTTTGAGCAGCGGTAGCAAGAGTAAGAATCTTGGCTGATATTTTGCACAAGTGGCTCCAGTTGAAATGCTGGCGACCCACCTTACTTTTATGGATAAGACGAGGCAAAGGGCTACTGCTGAGTTTTGAGAATATTTTATGTATTCTAGACACTGTTTTTTGTCGGACATGTGGTTTGCAAATATTTCCTTCCATCCTGTAGTTTGTCTTTTCATCCTCTTAACAGCTTTTGTAAAGAGCAAAAGTTTTTCATTTTGGTGAAGTAAAATGTATCAGTTTGCTTTTGTGGATGATGCTTTTGGTTTCAAGTCTAAAAGCTCTTTGCCTAAATCTACATCCCGAAGATTTTCTGCTCTATTATTTCCTTAAAGTTTTATAGTTTTACAATTTACATTTAAGTCCATGATCCACTTTGAGTTTATTCTTTGTGTGGGGTGAGACTTAGCTCAAGGTTTATTTTTCTGCCTATGGATGTCTAGTTCCTCTGGCCATTTGTTAAAAAGGCTCTTTCTTTCTTTAATTTACTTTTGCAATTCAGTTGGTCTTTGTGACCTTGGATTAGGCAATTATTGCCTAGATATCATAAGGAACAAAAGAAAAACAAATTAATTGGACCTCATCAAAGTTAAAAAACTTTTGTGCCTCATGGGACACAATGCTAGATTTTAAACCTACATATTTCTCTTTTTTTGAGTGATTTAAATGGTATTGTATTTTAATTTTGGTGTCTATATGTTCATTACAAGTATATAAACATATGATTGATTTTTATATGGTTATCTTGTATCCGAGACCTTGCCAACCTCACATGTTAATTCTTAGATTTGTTTTTTGGTAGATTCTTTGGTTTTCTCTGTAGACAATCATGTCACTTGCAAATGGAACAGTTTTTTTTTCTTCCTTTCCAATTTGAATGCCTTTTATTTCCTCTACTTGCTTTATCGTACTTCTTGAACTTCCAGCACTCTGTTGTCTTAAATATTTCCCCTATATATATATTTAGAACATTAGACAGTGATTATCTTAGTCCACTTGGGCCGCGATCACAAAATACCATAGACTGGGTGGCTTATAAACAACAAAAATGTATTTCTCACCCCTTTGGAGGCTGGAAGTCCAACATCAGGGTGCCAACATGGTTGAGTTCTGGTGAAGGCTCTTCTGGATTACAGATTGCTGACTTTCCTCTGTGTCCTCACATGGTGGAAGGGGCCAGGGAGCGCTGTGTGGTATCTTTTATGAAGGCACTACTCCCATTTATGAAGGCTCCATGCTTATGACCTAATTATCTTCCAAAGGCCCTACCTCCTAATACCATCTCCGTGGGCATTAGATTTTCAACATGTGAATTTTGGGTGGAAACAAACATTCAGCCCATAGCAGGTAATATAATTTTTGTTTCAACTGTCAAACATAATCAAGAGGAACATGTATGACAAACATATAACAAACACTGATTCAAACAAAATCAAAAGGAAAAAGAAAGCCTATTCTATTTACCTATATTTTTACTTATCATGTTCTTTTTTCTTTCCTGATGTTCCAAAGTTTCCTCTTTTATAATTTCTTTTCTGTTTAGAGAACTCCCTTAGCCATTCTTTTAGGATGGGTCTGATGATAACAAATACTCTTCAGTTTTCTTCATCAGACAATGTTTAGATTTCCCTTTCGTCCCTGAAGGACATTTTCACTGGGCAAAGGATTCTGAGTTGTCAATTCTTTCCTTCCATCACTGGAAAAGTATTGTGCGACTTCTTTCTGGCCACCATGGTTCCTGATAAGAAATTCACTGTCTAAAAATTGTTTTTTCTGAATAGGTAGTGTGTCCTATCTGTCAGCTTAGTGTTGACTTCTCTTGTCTTTTTTTCACTCAGGTTGAGATATTGGTTCTTGGTGATTCGCCATCAAAACCTGGACATTTTTATATTATATCTTAAATACAATTCTGGGCCTTATTTAAACCTATTTTAGTTGGCTTTCCAGCAGGAAAGTTGGGGGTGCACCATCTTGTTACTGCTGGTGGAGGTAGCAGGTTTCTTACTTGGTTTCCATTGATGTCTAAAAGGGCACTCCTCGTTATTGCTGGTTGGGGGGTTGGAATTCCAGGTCTCTATATGGTCTCCGCTGATACCATGGGGTAGGTGTTCTTGTTATCCCAACTGGGATGCAGGTCCTGTCTCCCTACTTGGCTTTCTCTGATGCTACCCTGGCAGGGGTGTCAGGGCACTTTGTTACATGCCACAAGAGTGGAAGTCTAGGCTCCCCATTCAACTTTTGCTGGAGTGGATGAGTGCTGAGCCACAGTTTTTTCTGTGGTGTTTGGCTGGAGTAAAGTAAAGTGGTTATCGTGTAAAAATGTTCTGTCTTGCTAGGCTGCCCTTTTCCTGGTCCTTTGGCAAAAGAAGCAGAATTGTGTTGGGGCTTTTTTTTTTGGTCTGTATCCATTGGTTTCAGGGTTGCCAACTTTTTCAGCTCCAAGTCTGATACATGAGACAAAAAGAAAATCCAGGGAATCTGTCACCATGTTGCTCCTTGGATCCTGAGGTCCCTTGCTAGTCAGTCTTCTATTTTCTCCACCTTTTAGAGTCTTAAGGTTTTGTTTTACATATAGTATTTAGGGAATTCTAGTTGCAATCAGTAGGAGGAATAGGGAAATATTTGTTTAGTCCACCTTCCTGGAAATCCAATTATTGTGTGAGTTAATGTTTCTCAATTTGAGTTTCTCTGCTATTCCCTCACGATTAAATTAGGGTTATACTAATTCATCTGTAGTTCCACAGAAGCAATGCTGAGTTCTTTTCAGTATATCACAGCATCACCCACTAGTTTTAGCACCATACACTGATGACACTTGTCTGAATCAATTATTATGATGGTTTTCAAATGATGATTTTCCAATTCTATCATTCCTTTGTCATTTATTAATTTACATTTAACTGAAAGAAAAGCTTTCCCTTCTCTACCACTCATTCACTCACTCATTCATTTATCTATATATCTATTTATGTCAGCTGTGAATTCTTATAAATAATAATTCTTTGCTATCATTATTTATGTTGATGTTCAAATTGTCCCAGATTTGGCCAGTGGGATCCCCTTTTAGTTGCTTCCTATCTCCTTGAGACATGTCTTTATTCAAAGGTCACATGATCACCTATGTAGAAAATCAAAAAAAGCTACTAAAACTATAAGTGAATGTTATAATGTTGTAAGACACAAGATTAATATACAAAAATCAAACATACTTCTATACAATAGCAATAAGCAATTAGAAATTAAAATGTTAAAAGTGCCATTTATAATCACAAAAAATCATAAAATATTTAGGGATAAATCTAACAAAATATGTGCAACATTTGTTGAAGCTACAACTTATGATAGAAATTAAAGAAGAGATTAATGGAGAGATGTACCTTGTTTATGTATGGAAGAGTCAATATTGTAAAGCTGTTAATTCTTCCCAAATTTATCAACATATTCAATACAAACCCAAGGAAAATCCCAGGATCCTTACTGGATAGAAATTGGTAAGCTGATTCTAAAATTTATATAAAAAACAAAGGATCTAGAATAGTGAAAAGAATTGTGAACGTAGTTAGAGCACTCACACTATCTAATTACAAGACTTATTCTAAAGCTGCGATAATCAGGACTGTGTGGTATTGATCTAAAGATAGACAAATATATCACTGGAAAAATAGAGTCCAGATATAGAGTCACATATATTTGTTCACTTCATTGTCAACCAAGGTTCCAAGGCAATTCAATGGAAAAAGGATAATCTTTTCAAAAATTGGTTGTGGGAATTATTGGATATCCATATGTAAAATATGAGCCTTGACCCTTGCCTTGCAACAGATAAAGTAACTTGAAATGATCATAGACTGAAATCTTTTTTTTTTAATTTATTGGGGTGACAATTGTTAGTGAAATTACATAGATTTCAGGTGTACAATTCTGTATTACATCATCTATAAATGCCATTGTGCATAGACTGAAATCTTTAAAACTTAAAAATATAACTTCTTGAAGAAAACACAGGAGAAAATCTTTGTGATGTTGAGTTAGGAAAAGACATCATAAAGTGGATACAAAAATACAACTCAATAGAATAGAAAAAACCCCAAACAATCTGATTGAACAATGGGCAGAGGAAATGAATAGACATTTTCCCAAAGACATACAAATGGCTAACAAGTACATGAAAAGATGCTCAACATCACTAATCATCAGGAAAACAAAAATAAAAACCACAGTGAGATATCACCCCACACCTCTTAGAATGGCTATTATCAAAAAGACAAGCAATAACAAGTGTAGGGGAGGATATAGATAAAAAGGGAACCCTTGTGCACTATTGGTAGAAATGTAAATTCATGCAACCACTATGGAAAATAGTATGGAGGTTCCTCAAAAAATTAAAACTAGAACTACCATGTGATCCAGCAATCCCATGCCTGGGTGTATAGCTGAAGAAAATGAAAACAGGATCTTGAAGAGATACCTGCAGTCCCATATTTGTTGCAGCATTATTCACAATGGCCTAGACATAGGAAAAAACCTAAATGTCCGTTTGACATTTCTTCTCAGTTAGCTTAGTAGTCAGCTTATTGTTATAGAAAGAAAACCCTAAATGCTCTGAACTATAAGCCTCCTAGACTTTTCCAAAAGGATCTGTGTGTATATTTGGGCACACTTTCAGTGCTCCAGCATGCTCTTCTTTCTTACATACCAGGCATGAAATGATTGATGGTATTAACAAAATGGATTCCACTGAGCCACCCCACAGCCAGAAGAGAAAATATGAAATTGTTGAAGCCAATACATATATAGTGAAAAAATTGGTTAAATCCTGGATCTGGAAGCATTTCTGGTTGGAATGGGGACAAGCTGTCAAACTCTAATATGCTCTGGATTAAAGAATAGAAAATCACCTGTGAGGACTTTCTACTAAAAAATACAGTTCGAAGCCTTGGATTGTCTCTACATCCACTAATCAAGTTGGCAATCGTATGTCTTTTCCTTCAGGGAACAGTGGAGCAGTTTCGTCATTGTGGGTTGAATGAAGACAGAGTTTCTAAGATCATGACTGAGTGTTCTGTCACAATTGAGTGTTCTGAAAGATACTAGACAGAATATTTTCCCTTTTAAAAAACCTCTTCTTGCAAAAAAATTTCTAATATACTTAAAAGTACAGAAAATAACATGGTGAACCCCAGGTACCCATAACCATAGTTGTAGAATTATCAATATGATGATTCCATCATTCTTGTTTCATCTATTCTTTTTTCTTCTGAAGTATTTAAAAACAAATCCTAGACATCGTATACTTTCCCCTGTAAATATTCCAGTATATATCTCTAACAAATAAGGCCTTGAAAATAATCACGCAAACTCTTTCATAGAACAAAGAAGACAATTTCAAAGCATTTTGTAAGGGCAATATTAATTACCCTCACATAAAAATCAGAAAAGGACATGATAAGAAAAGAAAAATACAGACTGGTATTCCAAGCTCACCAGCCTGGCCATTCCTTGAGATACTACCTTGGTGGGCACCATTATCAGCCGCAATGATCAGATCAGCAATTTCAGCCTGAAATGTTTCTATAATCATGTTTTCTCTGAGGACCACGATCTGGGGTACTTAAAGGTCTCAGATTTCATCAGGGAGGTATTGATGTCATGTTCACACTCAGCCTTCAACTTTCAGACCCAGGTGTCTCCCACGTCAGCAGCCTCCTTCTCCAACTCTCAGTGGTTCCTGCCTTAATTTCACATTTGTAATTCAAGTGGCGGTGGGCCTGTCTAACTCTACCTCTCTAATGACTTCGATGTTGATGTGATTCTTTTCATTTCCCATTTGTTTCTTGTTTGGCACACCATTGGCAGAAAAGACTCCTCTTCTCTCATGAACTGGCTCAAATATCATGTCCTCTGAAAAGCCTTCTCTGAATTGTATTGGCAATTACTGATGCCTCCTCTCAGCTTCCTAAATACTTTACACATATCTCTTTTGTTGGCCTTGTCCCGTGATACTGTGATTATTTTTAATGTTATACTGAGATTATTTAATCTGGTATTTCCCTCATCAGACTAAATAGCCAGTGGCTAGTACATGGCTTAGCATATAGCAGTTAACTCAGTAAATGTTTGCTGAATGAAAGACTGAATAATAAAAATACAAATCTAGAGTTAGTTTCGATCACTCAAGCCAAGAAAAATACGCCTCTATCGAAAAACAAAATGTCTTACTGTAACTTCACGCATATAGAAAACAGGAGGCTTCAAAGGCCCTTAAGAAAGAATAGGTGTAGTTTATGATTTCAATTTCTAATATAATACTTTTTAAATTATAAACAGTAATAATAGATACTTGTAAAAAAAAAAAGGCTCGAACAAATCAGAGGTGTTGAAGTAAGAAGTAAAAGTCCTCTAAAAAGAGGCTGCCAATTTAGACTTCATTAATATATTGTGGTGCCTGTATTCCCTCAGCCTTGCCCGTTCTAAGCTTAACCTTTGCATATCTGGTAAGTGAAAAGAAGTATTTAAATTTTTTTTTTTTTTTAGAGAAACAATTTATTGCAAGTGAAATTGAGAATCTTTTCGTATATTTATGAACCTTTGGTATTTGTTTTTCTTTGTTGTTTTTTCCAAAGCCATATCTCCAGTGTCTAGAAGCAAGCCTTGCATATATTGAGCATTCAGTAAATATTTATTGAACAAATGAATGAATTCTGTTTTTTCTTCTTTACCCCTTTTCCTATTGGGATGTTAATTTTTAAAATTTTGTACACTGGTGTTCTTTATATATTAAAGAAATTGGTTTTTATGGGATTTAGGGTGATTTTTTAGGTTAGGTGAGGGCTATATTGTTTATGTTGTATTTATCAGCCTTTTGCTTTATGACTTCTGGATTTTATGGCAGGTTTACAAAGGTTCCTTCACTCCCAGGTAAAGAAAAAAAAATCAATCTATGCTTTCTTCTAATATCTTCTAGACACATTTTTATTGTTTTAGCTACCCAGAGGAGTATCCCACCTTTTTGGAAATCTGTTCCTCCCCACCCCCATAGTTCTGGTAGTGGCTGTCTATCAGAACCCACTGCTCCAGTTCAGCCCCTTGGGAACCAGAAGCAACTTGTACACACATAGAAAACTTACCCCAGCACAATTATAGATACACATTAGTTTCCAACTTCTGGGTTTCGACTTGAAGGCATTAAATTAATGTGTCATTTAGCTAGCTATATTCTAACCGGATAGCTTTGTTCTGTCTGTGTTAGAAGTTTTTTTTTTTTTTAATTGGGGAATATTGGGGAACAGGGTGTTTCTCCAGAGCCCATCAGCCCCAAGTCGTTGTCCTTCAATCCAGTTGTGGAGGGCGCAGCTCAGCTCCAAGTCCAGTTGCCATTTTCAATCTTAGTTGCAGGGGGCGCAGCGCACCATCCCTTGTGGGAATTGAACTGGCAACCTCGTTATTGAGAGCTCACGCTCTAATCGACTGAGCCATCTAGCTGCCCCTGTGTTAGAAGTCTTGAATAATGAGAATCAACGTTTCAAACAAGGGTGCCATGACCTCTCAGTCTGCTGGACGCCTCATTACCAGCATGAATTCAGGGTCTTCCTGGGCCTCATTGAATGAGTCCTTCATCTCACTAATTATCCCTCCAACTTACGAGTTGAGCCCAGAGGAAAGAAAACAACAGAACTGCAGACAGTTGCAACTTAGGAGAAAGATGGCGCACGTAGATGTTCCCTCCTGGTTAATGTCCCTGTCCCCTGGAAACTGCTCGAATATGTTTTTACTATCCCAGACATGGAGTCTTGTAGGGCAAAGGGTACTGTGGAAAGGGTGTTGTTGATTGACATGGAACAGTGTTTCCCCAGGGAGAGGTGGGATTTGGCAGTATCCTTTCTCTCTGGGTGAGGGAGGAGCCTAAAAACCAGAGAGGATGTCTAAGAATTGTCTATGGTGCAGAGGATGCTGGGAAAATACTTTAATGGTTCACGCTGTTCATAGACTGAGTGAACCTCATAGACTCAGAACCTATTAAGAGCTAGCTGGGTTTGGTCCTCTTGGAGGAGCGGGTCTGCCTTCCCTGGGACTTGCCTTGAGCACATCTCCAGAGGGGTCAAGTATGTGGAAACTCTTCTAGACCCTGCTCAATCCTCCGCTGACAGAGGGAAAAAAAATGGGCTGGTGGTATAAACAACCTAGAACCAATGAGTGGGTTTGTCTATTGCTTTAAAACTAATCAAGGAACCCCTCTTCTCCTTCAGGGTGCACTGTGCATTGTTCAACTCTAGCCTTCTAGTTATGTCACTTCAAACACTGGCATGAAGTCAAACCGGTTTCTCCCCTGTGACAGATCTGACAGGCAACATTCCCCAGATATACAGCATTGGTAAAGAGAAGAGATGGATGAGTTATTCATCCTGTCCCCAACATCTGTCCAAGTATGGTACAGACTTATGGGGTATGAATTCAGAGTAGGATAGGCCTGAGACCTGTACAGCCACTCAGGATTGCTAGGGACCAACTGAAGTACACTTTCCCAACCTGACGGGACCTTTGCATCTGGGCCACCACTGGCCTCTGGGTTATCCTATCGTCACTTTCTATTTGATTTCCGTGATAAGCATGCTGGGGGTTATCCTGAACAGCTAAAATGTGGACACAATCACTCTCAGATTAATTTAAGAAAACCTTTTTTTTTTTTTTTTTTTTTTTTGGCGTTATCTAGGAAAAAGGAAGGGGTGTAAGGGGATGTTGCTGGGAAGATCTGGTCTCCAAGTTCTTCAGCCGTTCTTTATTTTTTACAACTTTGTTGAGATATAATTCACAACAATACAATTCATCCATTTAAAGTGTCAATTCAACAGTTTTAGTATATTCACAGATATGTGGCACTATCACCACAATCAATTTTGGGACATTTTCATCACTTCCGAAAGAAACTCCATACCCTTTAGCTATTACACCCTCTAGCTCAATCCTCCCCAGTTCTAAGCAACCATATTCTTCCAATTTCAATGTAGACGCTGAGGATACCACTTCAGATAAGGTGAATGAAAGCTCAAACCACATGTGAGATATTATCAGCATCAGAACTATCCACTGCACTTAACTCTAAGGCAATATGCAAAATTATCCTTCTATAAATATTTAAATCCATCCTCATAATCTTACTTTCTTTGTTAAATCTTCTCTATTATAAAATAACCACAATGGAGAAAAGAAGCTAAACGTGTAAAACTATTTTTAAAAATTTCTGTCGGTCATGTTTTATACTCTCATGGCTAAATTTATTTATCTTTATTACATCCTCCTCTTGCCAGGCTTCTGACTCTAACAGCAGCTTAAAAGGGTCCGTTTTCATTACCACTAAATATGTCTAATTTCTTTTCTTTTTACTTTGCTCCTTTTACTTACTGTCTTAAAACTCCAGTATGCTCTAAGGATTTAAAAATTCGGTGCTTCAGAGCTCTTTACCAGGATGCTCTAATTTTCTTTCAAGGATTGTGATACAGTGGAAAACAGGGAATTTACATTGAGAGATCTGGAGTCAAGTCTTGGATTTATTAATAACTGGATTTGTGATCTTGAGTTTATTAATATTCCTGAGGTTCTATTTTGTCATCTATAAAGAGGAAATGTTAATACTATCATATTTACAGTATCATATCAGATAATAAATATAAACATAAATATATAACATTAATACCAGATATATTGGAAGTGTTTTCTTTTTATTTCTCCTAGCAATCAGTCTAGCTCTGTAGACGTTAATGTTGAGAAACTTGACGTGGAAGATAGTATCTAGGGCTAGTGGTTATTTGTTATTTCTTTTAACTTGGCTAAATTGCTTTTCCAGAAAAAAATGAATATCTTTAGTACCAAGCTCCTCTAACTTAATTCTTTATATTTCTTGGAGATTCTCGCACAACCGGCTCATTTTCCTTCTCGGAGGACTTGAGTCTCCGGCTGATGCTAATTCTAACACTGTCAGGACATTCCATCCTCTACTCTGAACATGCCTCTCCTGCAGTTTGACTTTGGCTGGACCATAACTACAATGTGATAAAATTCATCTCATCATTTCAATTGGGATAGTTCCTTCATTAAATATCTCTCAAGTGTACTGATAACTTAGATTTGTGTTATTATTCACACAGCACTTTCTGTTGAAGATGTACGTACCCTGTGATTCAATAATTTGAGTCATTGGAGTACACCCGAGAGAGACTCCCACAGATGCCCAAGAAAGATGTGCAACATAAAAGATAAGACAACTCTTACAATTTATTCATTAATATACAAGACAAAATAATATCTGAGAATATAAAGTAATTAGGAATAACTCTAACAAAAGTGGTCCAAGGCTTCTATAGGAAAAACTGTATAAAATGTTATTAAGAGGTAGTAAAAAGGATCTAAATAAAACTAGTAAATGTGGAGATACCATGTTCATAGATAGAAAGATTTAATATCATGGAATGGCAACTCTTTTCAAACTGATATATAGATTCATGAGAAACAATAAAAATACCAACCCTATTTTTCATTAAAGTTCATAAGATGATACTAAAATTTAAATGGAAGAGTAAAGGACCAACAATAGTCAAACACTTCTAAAGAAGAAAGGAGAGGGACTTGCCTACCAGGTTTCAGAACTGATTTTGAAATTGTAGTAATTAAGGTAACGTGGCATTGATGGAGCAAGAGACAGACTGACCAGTGGAATAGAATAGAGTCCAGAAACAAATTATCACAGTGTAGCACTTTAGTAAAGAACAGAGATTGCACGTCAGAGCAGTGGGAAAAAAGGGACCAACTGTTCAACAAACAGGTTTGGAAAAAATGGATCTCTATGTGGAAAAAGATGTAATTGGGTACTTACTTTACAACATATTTTAAAATTCCAACTGGATTAAAGATCCAAATGTTTAAAAAAATTTAAAGTCTTAGTAGAAAATATTGGTAGATTTTTTTAGACATGGAATAGGGAAAGAAATCTTAAGCAAAACATTAAAAACATTTAATGTAGAAGAAAATATTCATAAATTTGACTATTAGAATTAACTTTTAAAAGGGCACTAAAGAAAGTGAAGTGAAAGGACACTCAAGAAGTGAAAATGTAACTATCAAACTAGGGGAAGATATTCATGCTATAGAGAACTAACCAAGGCTTCGTATCAAGAATAAATTAGGAACACTTACAAATCAGTTGGAAAAGCACACACACACCCACACACACATACACACAAAACCAATAGAAACATGGGTAAAAGACACGAACAGGAATTTCACAGAAGAGGAACACAAATGGCCAATAATTATTTGAAGTGCTATTAATCCATAGGATCTCTCTCTCTCTCTCTCCTTTATTGCTGGTGACGGTGTACATTTGCACAACCACTTTGGAATATAGTTTCCAAACAGTTTTAATTATTTTCTATACTTGACCAGTTGCATATCCATGATTATGCAAGTGTACTATTATGTATATAATAGGAAAAACTCTTGGACATACATGAGAAGACTGTGCAAGCCAACACCATTCATAACAGCAAAAACCTGGAAAACAACCCAAATGCCCATCAGTGGGAGAGTGGATAAATAAACTGTGGCATAAACAAAATAATATTATACAGCATTACAAACGAATGATATAATCTATAGAGATAGAAAGATTAGTGGTTATATGGGGTGGAGGTGGGCATTGAGAGTAGGGAGTGAAGCTAATGGATAGGAGTATTTCCTTTTGGAGTGCTGAAAATGTTCTAAAATTAGATTATGGTGATGCTTACACAACTCTGTGAAGATACTAAAAATCACTGAATTATATACTCTGAAATAGGTGAATTTTTTGGATGTGTAAATTATATCCCAATAAAGCTATTTTTGAAAGTATACACTCCAGTGACACCTAAGAGTTGTGATGAATTTTGTCAATATTAAGTAGAAAAGGTGAGTCCCAAAAGATTACATGTATCAGGGTACTCTTTAACTTTTATTTTGACATAATTTCAGACTTAGAGAAAAGTTGCAAGAATATCAGAGTTGTCATATATTATTCACTTGGATTTCCCAAATGTTAATATTAAGCAAACATTTGCTTTCTCTTTCTTTCATACATATAATTTTTTTGTACACATATAATACTTTTTTTTCCTAAATTGTTAGTTTCAAAGGTGAACATAATGGCCCCTTACCCCTAAATAGTATATAAATTTCTTTAAAACAAGGAACTGTGTTACATAACACAATTATCAAAAGCAGGAAATTAACATCAACAGACTACTATCATCTAATCTACAGAACTTACTCAAATTTTGCCAATTGTCCCATTAATATTCTTTATATTAATAAACGCCCCCCCAAAAAAAACCCTCCTTGCTCACACATTGCATTCGGTTGTCATATCTGTTTAGTCTTCAGTCTGGAACAGTTTCAGAATATTACTGCAGACACTAGTTCTGACCACTTGGTTAAGATGGTGTATATCAGGTTTATTCACTATAAAGTTACTCTCTTACCTTTTGTAATAAGTATCTGTGTGAAAATATTTTGTGCCTATGATGCTACCATTTTTACATAGGATAAAACATCTAAAATTTAAAAATATATACTTCTAATAAATGTCCATAGATCCAATAGAAAGCAAGAGAATGTAAAGATGGAATTCAGGATGATGGTTATGTCAGGAGGCAGAAGGTGGAAGTTTGGAACGTGATATGGTTAAACACAGCTTATTGTCCAGGACCTAGACTTTGTTTTTCATAATAAGTTTGCAAGTGCTTATTACATTATTAAAAGTAAGCTAAAGAAATAAAAAGGAACCACTGAGGGGGTGGGAGATGAGGGTAAGGGGGATCAAATATATGGTGATGGAAGGAGAACTGACTCTGGGTGGTGAACACACAATGTAATTTATAGATGATGTGATACAGAATTGTACACCTGAAATCTATGTAATTTTACTAACAATTGTCACCCCAATAAATTAAAAAAAAAAAAGGAACCACTGATAGACCTCTTACGTGTCATGAACCAAAGATTATGATTAATCCAATTTTGTGAACCTGAAGCCACCCTCCCAAATTTAAAAATAACAAAAATTTAAAGTAAATTAATTAAAGCTATGCATATTAATGTGGTTAAATCTAAAAACATAATGTTGCCTGAAGAGAGCAAGTGAAGATAGATATGTGCAGTATAATTTTTATGGGTATATATATATATATATATATATATATATACATATATGTAACATGGATGAGTATTGTCAATAAATTCAGGATTGTGGTTACATCTGCGAGTGGAGAGAGAGAGTAAATGGTATCAAAAAGGGCTATATACAAGGTCAGACAATTAAGTTTGCGAACTCATCGTAGAAAAAGTGCTTCATACCTCATTGCTGAATATCACTATGGTCACCTGTGAAGTACTCTCCTTGGGAAGCTATGCACCGACGTCAGTGCCTAGTCCACCCTTCAAAACAATTTGGAACTCTTTTTCTGGAATGGCCTTCAGAGCTGTCGTCATATTACCTTGATGTCCTGAATGTCATCAAAATGTCTTTCTTTCAATATTTCCTTTATCTTTGGGTAAAGAAAGAAGTCATTGGGGGCCAGATCAGATGAGTAGGGAGGGTGTTCTAATAACAGTTATTTGTTTACTGGCTAAAAACTCCCTCACAGACAGTGCCATGTGAGCGCTTGCATTGTTGTGATGCAAGAGCCATGAATTGTTGGCAAAAAGTTCAGGTCATCTAACTTTTTCACACAGCCTTTTCAGCACTTCCAAGGAGAAAACTTGGTTAAGTGTTTGTCCAGTTGGTACAAATTCATAATGAATAATCCCTCTGCTATCAAAAAAAGGTTAGCAATATCCGTGCAACAAGTTCGCGAACTTAATTGTCAGACTTTGTAAATAGCATCAACTAGATTTGTAATGTTTTATTAATAAAAACAAATATTACAAAATGTTAAGGTTTGACAAATCTGGTAGTGAATACAGAAATGTTCGTTCCATTTTTCGCTATACTTTGTGCTGGTATATATTTCATAATTTGAAAATGAAATAGCAATAGCATCAAAGATTACAGCTAGGCAATCAAGTAAGTAAAGCAAATGAAAGTGGTCAGGGAAGTGTTTGGTACAGTGTAAGAACACAGAACTTAGCATCTGAAGACCTGGGTTTGAGGCCCTGCTGTATCACTCACTACGTGTGAGAGCTCGAACAAGTTACTTAATTGTTGCTTAATGATGTTCAGCCTCAGTTCCCTCTTCATAAAATGGAAATAAAGAGCTTTTATACAGCTTAAATGTGTATTGCTTCTAGAGCACTGCCCAGCACATTATTGGTTCTCACAAAATGGTAGCTATTGTTATGTTTTACGTGCTTTCAAAACTGCATTTACTAACCCATACTAATTGGAACAAAAATCATATCAATGAGACTGACAAATTCAAATAAAAAAAATCTTTATTGTAAAAATTGCAAAACTGAAATATCTGCAGAAGCTGGGCAATTATGGAAAGAGTCAGTAGATTGGGTTTAAGTAGTATTACCAGTAGTAATAGGAGCTCAGGTGAACAGGAGAGCACATACAGTGCACGAAGGGAGAAGCTACTGTTTACTTCCATTCAGCTGTTGGACTGGTGTTGCTAGATCTTAGTTTTCAAGAAAAAAACATTTAAAAATAAAAAGTAAAAACACACATCTTGAGACCAGTTACAGCCAAAGACCACCAGTGTATGGCCCTTGCTTTCATGCTTAAAATGTGTGTGGTGCAGATCCAGGCAGAATGTACTTGCTCTTCACCTCCGTTTTCCCTGGAATCCCAGACAGCAGTCAGGATGGTGGAAACTATGCCGTGTGTGGAGTTGATGGTTGGTGGGTGCTGCTTCATGGTTATTGTTGATCAGATTGTTGCCATCTCTGCTACATCTGAGAAAAGGTTGAGTTTATACTTCCAGCTCCTCATAAGTGAAGTCCCCTTGTTTCCTGTGATTTCAGGTTTGGTAAGGAGAGTGTCTTAAAATATTTTTCTATTCTCATGTAGTTCCTGCCATTTCCTCATTCATCAAGACCAGTCTTTATGAACAGTGTCCAAAGAGAAAGAGCCTCCTAGAAAACTAAGAGAACATCTTGATTCCGAAACCAAGGGAAGACAGTGTTTCAAAAACAGAGATGGAAAGTCAAATAGAATGAAAAAAAAAATTAACTTTTTATTTTGAACTAATTTTAGACTTACAGAAAAGGTGTAAAAAGATTTGCTGTATGTTCCTCACCCAGTTTCCCCAACGTTAGTATCTCATATAACTTGAGTAAAATTATCAAATGAACATTGGTACAATATTTTGAACTAACGACCTCATACGAATGTCACGTTTTTCCACCACTGTTCCTTTTCTGCTCTAGGATCCTTTCTAGGACGCCACATTGCATTTATTTGTTCTTTCTCCTTAGTCTCTAGCAATCTGTAAGAGTTCTCAGGTCTCTCCTAGTCTTTCATTACCTTGACAGCTTTGAAAAGTATTGATCAATTATTTTTTGGAAAGTCCCTCAATTCAGAATGTCTAATGTTTTTTTCATGACTGGAATGAGATTATATACGAATTTTTTACAAGAATACTACAGAAATGATGTTGTGTCCTTCTCAAAGCAAAAGTATCAAGTGGTTCATGATGTAAATATGTCATTACTCATATTTACCTTGATCAGTTGGTTAAGGTGGTGTCTTCTGAGTTTCACCATTGTGAGTATCTTTTCCTTTGTGCTGAAATGTATCTTTGGTAAGACACTTTGAATCTATGCAAATCCTGTTTCTCTTCAAATTTTCACCCACTAATTTAGCATATATCAATGGATTTTGTCTGTAAGTTATTACCGTGGTGTTTGCCTAATGGTGATTTTTGTTATCCCTCTTTCCTTCTACTGCTACGTTTATTAATTGGACTTCTACTCTAAAAAAGATCTGCCCTCTCTCCCCCATTCAAATAACCAGTTATTTACATCAGTATGGATGCATGAATAATAACAATAAATACCTATGGGTCTCTAAGTCATAATGTAATACTATCAGTTATTTTGTTGCTTTGGCCATTAGGAGTTCTTTCAGGTTGGCTCCTGTGTCCTTGTGACATCATTTTTTGATCATTGTTTTCTGGACCCACAAGATAGTCCAGGTTCATCTTTTATTTTCCAAGCCTCAGCCTAGGGAATTATTTCTCCAAGGTTCTCCTTGTTCTTTTGATTGGAGAATGGTGTTTAGAAATAAAGATCTGGATAATAGGTATCCTCATTACTTCTAAATACTCTCAGCAGGCAGTACTAGGAAATATATGTATATTGATCCACACCAATCTGTATTTCTGTACCTACTGTACATATGTTCAAAACTATGAGTTTATACTGATACCTCAGATTCCAATCAAACACCACAGGCTTCATTTTAGCTTTTCCCATTTCTTTAAAAACTTTTTTCTCCAGCAGTGAGACACCCAACTCATGACCTACAATGTATTTAATTCTAACACACACGTAGTTTCAAATTGCTCACTTCTCCCCACCCCACCATGGGAAGCACTTATATGTAGATCAGAGCATTTATGTACATTTCAGTTTGTCTTATTTTAAGGTATTCAGTCAGTTATTTCCCTCAGTTATTTAGGTGAGTTCTTTTCTTCCCCATTCCCTGCAGAATGGCTATGTTACTCATTTGTAATACAGTAAAGTTCATTCCTTAGTGTTTATATACAATTTTGGGTCTCTCTCCACCTCACCCCCACGTGTTGTGGTTTTTGTTTTTGATTATTGCTTTATTATCAGAAATTGTCTATGGCCATACCACACTGAACTTGTCTGATCTTAGATGCTAAGCAGGGTTGGGCATAGTTAGTACTTAGATAGGAGAAATAAAGTATATATCATAAGTCAACAGCACAAAGTTTCCTCAAAATAATCATTAAATAATATTCTGTATGTTTTATTTTCTAATGTATTTTATACATACATCAATAAATTTAATATTGCATATTGAATGAGTGTGAACAGTATTTAAAGAAAGCCAAAGAGACTCCTCTTTTTGGACAGAAAACAGAAAATGTTACAATGAACTGTAAAATAAAATCAAGATATATCTGGAAAACATTAAATCTCAATTTAAATACAAACTACAAAGAAATTGTGGATTAAATCTTACATGATGTACTACATGTCTAAGGCAAACAATGTACAAACACTTTTAATCAAGAATGCAAGACTGTATTAGAGATTGGAAAAACTGTTTTATCATGAAAGTCATAGACGAAAGATGTAGCGAGCTGTATTTCAGAAGTTCTAGGACAGACGGAGGGGAGCAATAATGCTCCCCCCAAGAATGACCACAGGACCTGTGAATATGTTAGGTTACATGGCAAAGAGAAATTAAAGTTGCAGGTGGATTTAAGGTTGCTCATCAGTTGGTTTTAAAATGGGGATATTATCCTGGATTATCTGGGTGGGCTTAATGTAATCACAAAGACCCTTAAAAGGAGAAGAGTTGGTCAGATATGATGTGAGAAGGACCCAACATGCTATTGCTGGCTTTGAAGATGGAGAAAGGGAGCCAGTAGCAAAAAATGCAAACAGACTCTGGAAGCTGGAAATCAATTCTTCCCTAGAGCCCTGCCAACACCTTGATTTTAGCCCAGTGAGACAGTGTCAAACTTCCGACCTACACAACTGTAAGATAATAAATTGTGTTTTTTTAAGCCACTGTTTGTGGTATTGTTAGCACAGCAATAGGGAACAAATACATCAGACAATATACATTTGACCACTTTACTAAAAGATTGTATAACTTGGTCCCTCCCTAGATTACTGACTTTCCTCCCTTTATTTTTTCTTTTTGGTCTATGCTCCAAACAGCTCATTGTTACTCAAATATTATCCTACTTGGTTTTAGGTATTTACTTTTGGGGGTATGTGAAACATTACTACAGTTCTAAGAGTCAGTCCAATACAAAAATCTTGTCAATTCTCCATCACTCCTGCTACCTTGTTTCCATTCCTCCCCTTCTTCCAGCTCTTCCCATATAGGAAATCAATCATTTTAATTTCTGGTTTAGCCTTGTATTTCTTTTGCCCAAATAAGCAGAAATTTGTTTTATGTCCCCTTCTTTCTTACACAAAAGGTCGTATACTATACTTCTGCCTTTAAGCAAATTAACATTTTACAGTCCAGTGAATTTAGCACAAGGACGTCTACTTAATAACCTTAAGCAAATGCTGTTCTGCTTAAATACACCAAGGGCCAGGTTGAAATGAATTAAAGCTTGAGACCTGAGGCAACTGAAATAGCATAGTTCACTTGCAGGAAGTTAGAATCTTTATGTGCAGTTAGGGTATACACTAGGTCCTTCTCATCACAGGTCCTGGTAATTCAGTTCATTAACTTTAGTAAATGCGGGTAGCATAGGAGCTCACTGTTGCTGGCACAAATCAATTATTCCCTTTTCAGAGGCTGAGTGGGTGACATTTCTGATGACAGGTGTGTGGGTTCCCCAGGCCTTGAATCAATCCTAAAGCCCTCACTTAGGCATCTTGCCTAAGTCACAGGATCGTGGTCTTGATCTGAGCCTGAAGGGGAGGCCAAAACTACAGTATAAGAGTGCTTTTCACAGCGGGCACTTCCTTTATATACAGTCCCGCCCAAAGGGTCCAGAAACAGGATAAAACATCACACTCGAATCTATCCTTTCTCTCCAGTGGATCTCCTCAGTGTTAGGTAGCCCCTAACACACTAATCACAAGAACCCTCCCACCTCCAGCCTGCGGGAAGGAATATTCCCAGGATCCTGGGCCGTTTCGATTGACGTTACTTCCGGGAAAAGTAACCTTTCTTCGGCGGTTGCAGGCCTGGAGAGGTCTCGCGACATTTGCTCCCGCGAGATCTGCTTGCTCACTCTAGCGACGACATCCTCCTCCTCCTCCCCGCCGCCTTTCGGCAATCTTCGCCAGTCCCAGCCCCGACCAATCTGCACTCAGATAGCATGGATCATAGACTCCCCCCGAACCCCGGTCCACGCGGGGCATCAGGCAGCAGCGGCGGGGTGCGAGGTGCTCGAGGCCGACGGCAGCGGCACTGCGGACAGCCACGGGCTGGAGACTAGCAGTGAGCGTGGGCGGGGCGGGGGTAAGCCAGCTGAGTAGCGGCTCGATTGTTCTGGCCTGGCTATGGCGCCTCTCCTCCCCCCCGCCATGGCTCCCCGTGTCCCTGCTCCGCTCCTCTCAGTGAGTGAAAGTGGCCGCCGCCGCCGCCGGCCCAGCGCCCGCAGCCGCCTCAGCGCCGCCGCCATCTTGGGGTCCCAGGAGCCGCCGAAGGAGCGGGCTAGGAGCGTCCACGCTCAACGCAGTCACCGTCCCACGGCCTCAGAGAGCGAACCGCGGCTCCATCGTCGGCGGGGCGACCCCCCCCTCCGGACCCCGCCCGCACCCCGCCCCCCCTCCGCCGCCGCCGCGGCGGCGGGGCCCGGCGGCCCGAGGTGAGGCAACTAGACGTGGGCAGGCGAACGGAGGGGGGGGTCGTGTAGGCCCCGTTGCGCCCCTCTCTGCGGGCGACGACTGGGCCGCGTCTTAAAGGGGCCGTAGCCCCCGGCCCTTGGATTTGTTGGGGTTAGTGGGGAGGATGGGTGTGAACACTAGGCAGGGTTGGGACCTCAGGGACCTGGGCCTCGTCCTTCCCCTCTCATATCTCTGAAGACCCGGGGTCACGCGATGACCTCAGCCAGCCGAGGAAGCCCGTGGGGCGCCCACACGTGGGGAGTGTTAGACCAGGTGCACGTGGGACCCGGTGGGGCGGTGTCGGGCTAACACGTGTGTGGGTTTGGGGGTGGGGTGGGGCAGGGCGGGGGCTGGTTGGGCTCGAGTGTGAACTCTGTGAGGATTATATCTGTCCTTTTAAGCAAATGAGATCTAAGGGCTTGATAGTGTGTTCATTTATGGGGAGTAAGTTGGGGTGTGGATCAGTGGTGCATGCTCCCTGTTGGTGTTGGGTGGGGGCAGCCTAACACGTGCACAGACTTAGTGTGTAGGTGATACTCTTTCTGGTCTTTTAGGCTTTCGTAGGGTGTCTAGGCAAGTGTCATCCTATTTGACATTCCTTCTTGAGCTTGCTGATGAAAACTACTTCCGTAATCACCGAGGGTGGAAGCCCCCTACAGTTTAGGAGTGATAGAGCCTGAGGAGGCACTCATTATTTTAGTTACCGGCCAACTGTGCCGAATTCTCCTTTGATTCATACGCTGTCTGGTTTCATGTTTCTGTACTTGTTGGTAAGAATGGGAGAGGGAATTAGGGGGTTGACCTCGCTAACAGTTATCACAGGTAACCAGCTTACCTTTCCAATCAGTGAGTTCCGTGATTTCCTCCCAGGGAAATTCTCATTGTGAGGGGCTTTTTAATTCATTTTTTAAAGTAACTGCTTTCTTGATATATAATTCACATACCAAGAAACTCACCCTTTTAAAGTGTACAATTCCGTGATTTTTAGTATACTCGTAGAGTTGTCCAGTTATCACCGCTATCTAATTCATCAGCCCCAAAAGAAGCCCCTTTAGCAGTCACTCCACATTCTTCCTCCCTGGAGCCCCTAACAACTAATCTATTTTATGTCTTTGTAGATTTGCCTATTCTGAATATTTTCTATAAATGGAATCACATAATATGTGCCCGTTTGTGACTGGCTTCTTTCGTTTAACATGTTTTCAGGGTTCACCCAGGTTAGAGCATGTGTCAGAACTTGGTTCCTTTTTATTGCCCAATAATATTCCGTTCAGATTGTGTTTTATGCTTGAAATTCACAAGCTCTTCCTAGAAAACAATTTGAGATTATGTATGGTAAAAGTTGCATACCTACTAGTTGCATACTGAATGAATCGTGTTTTTAAGGATTAAATTCCATTATTTTAGTTAACAGTGTTCTTATCCTCTACTTTTGTGTTTCAGAAGACTCCAAACCATTTTTAAAAGATCTGTGTCTTTTGATAGGAAATAATTGTAAAGAGCACAAATGTGATTTTAAAAGTTTATGACTAATAAAAACATTTTGAGTACATCAAGGTGCAGATGTGATTGTCTAAGCAACAGACTATAAACTATGGTGTGATAATGTCACTATATTGAAAGTTTGTCAGGTACTACTGAGGGAAGGTATAACAGCTTTCGACTGCGTTCCTCGTGTAGAGATAGGGCAAGGAGAAGAATAATAGACACCTCTTTTGCCCACAAGAAGATTAAAACTGGCTTGGGGATTTAACATGTCAACATACATGTTCACACAATATATCAATGCTGGGATGCAGTGAATTTTAGACTGGTCAGAGTGGGATAGGGTTCATAGGGAACTTTCAGTTTGAATAGGAAAATAAGTGAATTTGATGACAAATTTTAAAGTTGGGTCTTAAGTATAAGAATTTTGGTAGGGTAGGCTGTACATGCAGAAGATGAGAAAAGCATATTTGCTAATACTTACTCTACACACTTTTTATAGGCACTAATCCTAATCATGAGGGCCCCGGTCCCACCTCCTAATACCATTGCTTTGGGGGTTAGGATTTCAACTTAGGAATTTGGGTGGGACACAGACCTTCAGACCATGGCTGAACATTAAGTCAGAAATTTAGTTAGAGAAGCATTGGATTCACTTGCTAATCATGATACAGTAGGTTTGCTTAGGGTTGAAAAATTGATCACAAAGAAGCTTAATGCCTGTGTTTACTAAGTACATAAGAGATTTCTATATGTTAGGTCAGAAACAGGAGATCAGTAATAGTCAATGTAGTTGACACCTTAGATAGTAAAAAGTCGCTGGGACTAAATGCTGTCCCTATTTTGAATGGACTAGAGGACAGTGAGTAAACTGACGCACGCCTTTATAAACCTTCACTACCAAAGATTGACAGCCTGTGTGATGGGCTGTACAGCAGGCAGGGTTCTTATATTTTTTTACATGTCATGGACTCCTTGGCATCTAAAAAAGCCTGTGAACCCCTTCTTAGAATGTGACTTTTTTTTTTTTTAATAGGACTTTATTGGGGAACAGTATGTACTTCCAGGACTTTTTTTTTTTTTTCCAAGTCAAGTTGTCCTTTCAGTCTTAGTTGTGGAGGGCGCAGCTCAGCTCCAGGTCCAGTTGCCGTTGCTAGTTGCAGGGGGCACAGCCCACCATCCCTTGCGGGATTCAAGGAATTGAACTGGCAACCTTGTGGTTGAGAGCCCGCACTCCAACCAACAACTGAGCCATCTGGGAAGCAGCTCAGCTCAAGGTGCCGTGTTCAATTTTAGTTGCAGGGGGCGGAGCCCACCATCCCTTGCGGGAGTCGAATCGGCAACCTTGTGGTTGAGAGCCCACTGGCCCATGTGGGAATCGAACTGGCAGCAGCCTTCGGAGTTAGGAGCATGGAGCTCTGACTGCCTGAGCCACTGGGCCGGCCCCAGAATATGACTTTTAAATGTATAAAATGTAGTTCATGTATTTAAAGAATTTATGATGTGAAAGATTTGCTTTTATTACTGAATGAAGTAACAGCTAGTGATAGTCCTGCTCATAGTGGTGTGCTGCCTACATTCAGATTTGAAGGAAGTACTGCTTCACTTACAGGTTAGTGAGAATAAGGATGTAAATTTTTTTCCATCTAAGTTCATGGACCCATAATGTAAGACTCACAGTTTAAGAGCCCCTGCCCTATAGGGCTTTGTACACATAAAACTGTTATTTCATATGAGTCAGACCAGTGGTCTCTATAGCAAGACGTAGGATTGTTAACTCTTAAATTCATGTTCACAAGAACATGAACATGACTTCTTATGGGAAAATCAAGTGATAGTTTAGCTAAAGAGAAACCTGGTAGTATAATGGAAAGACATTGGTTTTGGACATTAAAAAGACTTGGGTTCGAATCCTGCTTACCACTGGGTAAGTTATTGGACTTTTTTTGCGTTTCAGTTCTCCTTATCTGTGGTAATTTCACTTCTGAGATTAAATGACATTAACTACAAAATAGCAGAGCATGTGTGGCATAGAGGGTTTTCTCAGGGTGTTCAAGTACAGAGTTCACCTTTTGGTAATGGTACTAAAACTATTCTTATTTCTTATTAAAGAACAAATGAAGTGTCTCCAGATTTGCATGTGACAGCTAGCTTTTCTGGGTAAGAAGTTAGTAGCTAAGTAGGTTAAACTGGGTAAATCTCATATCTTTGCGCATGAACAGAAAAATGGCTACTGACCATCAATATGGTGAAAAGAAAGCTAGGCCAAGTGGTCAGTTTATCTCTGAGAATGTTGCCAGAAAGGCCTAAGAGAGGTATGAAAAGTAAAAATTTTTGTATTTACTGCATTATCTTGGTATGAAACAACAATACTGCCACTCTTAGATTATTGAGTAGATTCTAATTATTGCACCTCAAGGAAGAGCACATTAAGCAGGAGGGAAGTTTCCAGAAAATGGCAGTGTAAATGATGAAGGTAATGGGGAGGCTTTTGTATGAAGATAAAGAAATTGGACTCTACAATGCAATGATGAAGACAGAGATGGACTCTGACTAAACTGTATTGAATTAAGAAAAACATGAATAATAATCCTGGAAAATTAGAAATCGCTTGAAAGATGATGAATATTGTTTGGCAGGGTGTGAATAGTGAGTGGTTTGTTTATGAAACATATTAGCACAGAAAGTGGTTAAGGTTCAAGAACAGACCAGATATAATTTAAGGATTACAAAGCCAAAGACTTGGGATTCAGCTCTAGTTTATTTCAGGTCACCAAACCATTTAACGATACTTGTACCTAATAGTTTATGAAATGCCTTATTCTATTTATTCACTCAGTAAAGATTTATTGAACACCTAGTGAATGCTTTTTGATCCAGTAACCATTTGTTGAGCATCTGCCACACCCAAGGGACTGTGATAGATTCTGGGGGTGTGCAGTGAATACAGTTCTGTCTATATGTATGGAGATTACAGAGGCTCTGCAAAGATAAACACACAATTATGCAAACTCTCAGTGCCGTGGAGAAGTATAAACTCAAATGTTTCTCTTGAGGTGCTGATATGAATTACTAGTACTTAGGTTTGTGGGTTTTTTTTAAGGAGACATTCTGTTTCAAGGCCCTAATCTGCTTTGTTAACAGAAGCATTGTAATCCAGTGGCAGAGTAGGGTAGCCCAGCCGCTTTTAGATCTTGGAGTCAGATGACCGGGGTTCGAATTTTAGCTCTCCCTCTTGTTAACTGTGTGGCATCTGGAAAGCTATTTAAACCTCAATTTCTTCAGCTGTTAAATTAGGGTAATAGTAGTACCTACTTCAGAGAGCATAATTGTGAGAAATCAGTGACTACATAGAAGTACTTAGAATGGTACCTGGCACATAGTGCTCTCAAGTGTTAGCTATACGTAATTATAAATGCCGTTTTATTTTGACAGTATAATCAAGAGTTTAGAGTTTTAATTTATAAAGTACGGGAATCAGAACCTTTTTATTATGAGTAGAAGATATCTCATTTGTAGGTAACGCAGAGAAGAATACATCAATAAAGAAAATAGTAATTGTGCATTAACTTTTGCGTTTATGTAATGAATACCTGTAAATGTTAATAGAAATATCTTTCTATTTAAGATTATGACAAAGAGGTGGTGTTTTACTACATAGAACTTTTTAGTTCAGGCTCTAAAATATTTCTGTCCAGTATGTCATTCTAATGTTAGTAATAGTTTGCCATTTTTTAAATTTTTTTGTTTGGTGAATATTGGGGAACCGTGTGTTTTTCTGGGACCCATCAGCTCCATGTCAAGTCGTTTTCAATCTAGTTGTGGGGGGACAGCTCAGCTCCAAGTCAAGTCATTGTGTTCAGTCTGGTAGTGGAGGGCAAAGCTCACTGGCCCATGTGGGAATCGAACCAGCGACGTTGGTGTTATGAGCACTGCGCTCTAACCATTGAGCCCATCGGCGCCCCTAGATTGCTCTTTTAAGAATCATTCTCAGAATATAATAAGTAGACCAGGCTTCTAGAGCAGGGCTTGGGAAAGTTTTTCTGGAAAGGATCAAATAATAAATCTTAGGCCTTGCTGGTCATGCCTTCCCTGTTGTTTCTCCTCAACTGTGCCATTGTAGTGTGAAAGCAACCATAGTCAAGATGTAAATGAATGAGTGGGGCTATGTTCTGAGAAAACTTTATCTATGGGCACTGAAATTGTAATTTCATATAATTTTCCTGTGTCACGAAATAAGGTCCCCTCCAGTTATTTAAAAATGTAAAAACCATTCGTACCTGTCAGGATGTCCAGGCATGGACAGTGGTCTGGGTTTGGCATGCAGGCCATACTGTGCCAACTCCTCCTCTGGAGTCTTGGCTCTACAACTTCCTGGCGGGGTGGTCTTGTGCAAGTGAATAAATACTGTTAAGCCTTAATTCCATCTTTTAAATGGGGGATAATAATAGTATCTATTTATATAGAGAGTTGTTAGAAATAAATGAGATAATCCTTCTGAAGTGCTTAGCACCGTCCTTGACACATAGTAAGTGTTGAATAAATGCTATATGTTATTATCTAATTGAACCCATTCGTTTTACCATGAGGCTGTTGGGGACCCTGAGAGGATCACGCATGGTCCTGATGTCTCCCTGTGGCTTGTCAATAGCGTTACACTCGAAGCTCTTGACTTCAGCTTCTCTTTCTACCCTACCATGCTGCTTTCACCGAGGATTGTAGTACCATTTAATTTCGTTAAAATGCTGCTTGACAAAACTATTCTCTTGGATAACACAATGGTGGATACATGGCATTATGCATTTGTCAAAACCCATAGCACTTTATAGCACAAAGAGTAAACTTTAATGTGTGCAAATTAAGCAAAAATCATTTAGGAGGTCAGTGATCCAAGGAAGGAATGTAGACTGTGACAGGAGAATCTAATTATATTACAAATGTATGAAACAACCTTACTCAAGGGGAGGAAGATGGTGCTGACCTAAGTAACCTTGGAAATGAGTGGAATCTAAGACCAAAGGAACTGCACGTAAGCACTGTAGTCTGATTGATAAAGTTGTGTCCCATGGGGGTTCAGGTCACTTCTGACACTTACATACATGTATACTGCAGTTGAACAATTAAGTGAATGGATGGTGGGAGACAGGCTTCTCATTGTTAGAGCAGGAACTGACAGGTAAGCACATCGGCTAGAGTGATCCATGTAGTAATGGATTAGAGTTGGAGACATGCGTATGAACCCATGTTCAGCGTAATACAGATACAGATGTTTACGTATTGAAATATTTGCAGGTATGTGTACATACTCGGGTTTATATATACACACATACTTATATATATATATCCGCTCTTGTCAGCTGAGAAGGTGAAAAGAAACCCAGGAGCCCACCTAGTACCTCGATCTTGGTTTCTAATACCATTAGCCAATGAACGGAACTAGAACTCTTTGGAGAAATGGCTGATTCTAGGACTGGGGCAGGAAATACACAAGATGAGCCAGGATCATCTTGTAATGCCAGAAAGTAAGGAAGTGCCCCAACCACCACCACCACACAACCACCACAGCCCCACGTTCATGAGCACATGTCAAAGGAGCACAGGAACCGACTGAAAGAGCTCCCAGGGGCCAAAACCGCAACCATTTGAGCAGCAGAATAAACAAAGCAGCGTTGGATTGTAACCCATAATGTAACATCAGCATTTAAGTGTCTATATTGACCTTAAATAAATGATTGAATAAATGAATGTACTGCCCTAGGCCCTCTGGTTTGCTGGAGGTCCTTCAGACAATATTGGAGCACTTTATTACTTGGGACTTTGGAGTTCTTGGATTCCAATCCTGGCTCTGCCACTTCTGGCTGTGTGACCTTGGGTGGGTTAACTAAGCTATCTGTAAAATGGAGGTTATAATAATAATATCAATGTTACAAAAGGATTGATTAAATGAGTTTACATATATAAAATGCACATGCATATAAAATGTTTGGCACTTAGCTCTCAACAGAATGTGTGTATATGGCCGCCTTATTACAGCAGCTTTCAAAGAATTTGGATTCTCACTTGGAATTCATTGTCATGGAGCCTCCCTCCGCACCCCTGAAACTTCTTGAATAGAGGAAAATCTAACTTTAAGAAGTGTTTATTGAGCACCTAGTCTGAAGCAAATACCTGCATTGTTCAAATTGTGTAGACTGTATAGTGAAGAGAATAATGATATTTGGTGTTAATAAAATCATCACACATCTAAGTGACTAAAGTACCCAAAGACTGAAAAGCAAGAAGCAAACTCATAGACACAGACAATAGTTTAGTGGTTACCAGAGGGTAAGCGGGGGTGGGGTGGGGATGTGGTAGATGAGGGTAAAAGGGATCAAATATATGGTGATGGAAGGAGAACTGGCTCTGGGTGGTGAACACACAATGTGATACGTAGATGATGTATCACAGAAGTGTACACCTGAAACCTATGTAACTTTACTAACAACTGTCACCCCAATAAACTTTAATTAAAAAAAAATCAAACTTGATTAGAACACACACACACACACACGAAAAGACCCATTTAGTGTACAATTCAACTCATGCTTATTTACAGGTGGTTTGTCCCTAGGATGAATTACCTGAACTTTGATTTTTTAGACTTCCTGTAGAGAACACAATTTTACGTAACTAAGAACACACACACCAGTTAGTATGTTCACTCCCCAAATGAAAACTGACTTTCAATATAGGAAAACTTTGAGTAAATGTAAAAGTGAATTTTGGACTATTGGCTGTTTATGGATGTCCTTTGCTTCTCAATAATAACCTTTCACCATCACTCATGTAGTAATGCAGGGTTAACTATACAGAACTAATAACTAATTTTTCCTAGTATTTTGTGTGGGATCTGTATTTTTCACAAGTAACTATCAAGTAAGCTAATGTTATCTTCCCCTTGCTGAGTAAGGAACTGAGGTGATCAAGATTTTCTGGGCTGAGAATTCACTCCTTTATCTCTTTACAGGAGCATTTTTTTCCTCAGCTATCTCATTCCCTGAAAAAGGTAACTTGTTTTCATGGATCTAGCAGTGAAAGTCATTGAAATCACTGGTTCTTAAGTAAAAAGGATTTTTAGCTGTTTTCAAATTTTTGATAAATTATTATTAATTCAGATTGGGTGTTTTTCACCAGAAGACTTATGAACTATATAGCCTGGGGACCTCTAACATAGCCTAACTTAAAAAAAAAAAATTCTTTTTTTAATTACCACGGGAAAGGTCCACCATCTACCTCTGGAAACATTTCGTCACTTTTGGATTTTTTGAGCTAGTAATATTTAGACTCTAAATGCTTAATAAATAGGGATTACACTTGTTTGACCAAATCCTCTCTGTTGTGAATACTATAGAACTCCCTGGAGGCATTTGTGCTAGTAAGGCTATTTTATTATTCTCATAAGATGTTTTTATTATCCATCTTGGTAAAGATACCATGTTTTCCCGAAAATAAGACCAGGTCTTATACCGTATTTCCTCCAAAATAAGACTGGGTCTTGTATTAATTTTTGCTCCAAAATACACATTAAGGCATATTTTCAGGGGATGTCTTATTTTTTCATGTACAACAATCTACATTGATTCAAATACAGTCATGTCATCTTCTGGAACATTGTCATAACATTCTAAATGCATCCGTCTGGCTGATCTTCTAGGAAGTTGAAATGATTCTTTCCTAGAAGAAAGCAAATGCATTGTAATTGATTTTTTTTGACCTTGGTAACATTTTTTTGGTATAATATTCCAATTTCATTAAGGATGAAAAGTAGGGAAGGGAAAATGGATAAGCATTTTTTTCTTTATCACAATATATCTGTGATGTAGGCCACAATATTTTCTCTTTGCCATTTTTGAAATTCATGAAAGGGCCTTTTTTTTTTTTTTTAAAGCTAAGAGTTCTTCATTCCATTTAAAATGTAGGTGTTATTTTTACCTCTGGAACTTTGTGCTTTGGGTAAACTCTGGGCTTGTTAATTTGCTAGACTGTTCCCATGCCCTTGTAATGATCCCTTTGGTTGAGCAGGTTTCTGGCCTCCATGTAGAGGGCTCTGTCAGCCTCTTCTCCTTGAGGGCAAGGTCTTTTCCTCCTCGTGTTTAAATTCAGTGTCTGGTACATAGTAGTCTCTTAGTAAATGTTCAGTGGTCTGAATGGAAAGTTTTGGTTCAACTAGAATATTTCAAGATTGCTTTGTGATTTATTTATCTCTTATTTGCCATGTGTAGGGCGACCAAAAATTTGTTACTCAAATGTGAATACTTTTGAAAGCAAAGGGAGAGCAAATATTAGCAATTATGCTTAGGATAACAGGCACATGCTTGAACTGTGTTGGGCAAACCAACTAGGAGGTATGTCACCCTAGTCATGACACTTTTTTATTTTGGTTATAGGAGAGTCTGATGGTGAAGAATGGGGCTTTGGAGCCAGTGGTAATAGATATGAGTTCTGATTCTTGTTTGGACAAGTTATTGAACTTAAATGAGAATGAGATTTGAATCATTGGGAGGATTAAATAAGCTCGTATTATTAAAGCTCCTACTTAGGACAGAGAAGCCCCTCACACTTGTGTGCGTTTATTCAGCGTTGGGTCCTCTCCTTCCATCAGGGCCAGAACTAGAGTTTTTACTTGCAGCTGAGGCTGGCTTTGACCTTTTGTATTTTTATGGCCTAGATTATTTTAAACATTTCAGGGAATGCAGAAATATTTTTCAGCTGAGCCATTGAGCTTGTTTTTTGTTCAAGTTGTATAATTGATGGTGGGCAGGAAATGAATGCCCTATCAAACCTAATTACTCTTATTCTTTCTCAGAATATTCCTGAAAAACTTTACCCCAATTATTTTCTGCATAATTGCAAAGAGATAATTTAATAATTTAGATTTAGCAAACTAAAGAAGTCATTGTAACCTTTGTTTTAACTAAATGGAAGATACAAATAAATATTATTGATTAGCAAAAAGTGATTTAAATGAGTATTTCATTAAGTTTCTTATCAATATTTATACTATCAGAATTATTAATTCTTTTTTGGCATTTGAATTATTTTTTCCCCCTGTATTATTTATGTTTTGCTAATTTAATTCATTTTAATTTGTGATTTTTAAAGAAGGAAACCAAAGAAAAGCGGTTTTCATATGCTTTGTGCATTAGTACAAGCATCCGCATTGTAAACCAAAGGAACGTGTTCTGATACTAAGACTCCCAACCATTTCTGGTATTGCGTATGATTCCTTATGAAACAACAGATAATAAGGTAATGCAGAAAGACCTAGAGTAAAGGACAGTCTCAATGATACAGGTCCAACTAAGAGAATTAAGAGAAATGGGGATTATTTACCCATTAAGTATTCAATAAACTGTTGCTTCCTTAAAATATTGGCAAGTTAATAAAGACACTTTCGCTTATTTTTTTCAGTAAAGGATACTGGTTAAGCACAGCATATGTTATGGGAACTTTTAGTATCTTCCCGTAGGTTGGTGCTGGAGGAGCACAATAATACTTTTAAGGGCCATGGTTGGAAAGTGAATCCTAATCTCAGCTGTGAAAGAGAAGGTGGACCAGGATCTTCTGGAATAATTCTGGATAGCCTTGGAGCCCATCAGACTTCCATGAGAACCCTGGTAAGGTTATGACATTTGTGTTAGAGGGAATTTGCACCTTTACTTGGTGTGGAGTTGGCAAAGGTGGCCACTTAGCCTGATGGCATATTATTTGCAACGCCCTCTGCAGACTGATTTTTTTAATACCTTTGCACATGGATAAAGAGTAAAACCAAGCAAGGAATGATTAGTACTTTTTTTTATGTGGAAGTTTCTAATTTTGATGAAGTCAGTTTATCAACATTTTCTTTTATGGTTAGTGCTTTCTGTGTCCTATCCAATAAATTTTTACCTACTCCAAGGTCATAAAGATATGTTTTCTTTTAGAAACGTTATCATTTTAGCTTTACATTTAAGTCTGTGATTTATCTCTCAACTTTATTTTTGTATATGGTATGAGGTAGGGTTTTGAGGTTCAGTTTCTCCCCCACTGCATGGATCTCCAGTTGTTTCAGCATCATTTGTTGGAAAAACTTTCCTTTCCCTATTGGATTTTTTAGCGCCTTTATAAAGAATCACTGTGACCATGTAACTTCGGGTTTCTTTCTGGACTCTATTCTGTACCATTGTTTTATTTATCTATCTTTATGCCAAATGCAGTACTATCTTGATTACTGTAACTTTCAGTAAGTCGTGAAATCAGATAGCATAAACTCTAACGTTCATATTTTTCAAACTTGTTTGGATTATTCTAGGTCCTTTGTATTTCCATATAAATTTTAGAATGAGTTTGTCAGTTTCTTCAAAAACCCTTCTGGGATTTGCCTGGGAATCTAGAGATGAATTAGGGGACAATTGACATCTTAATAATAGTGAATATTCCAGTCCATGAACATATAGTGGTAGTAACACATAGAACTGGCAAAGGCATTGTATTTATTAGGCTAGTGCAAAAGTAATTGCGGTTTTTGCCTTTAATTTTAACCTTTTAAACTTCAATTACTTTTGCACCAACCTAATATGTAAAGGACTCCTATAAATCAATAATAAGAACAGTACAATTTTATTCAAATGTGGTAAAAAAAACAATAACACATTTCACAAAGGAAATTATACAGATGGCAAGGTGCTCAACTTCATCAGTCAGTAGGGTGTACAAATTAAAACCACAGTGATTTTGAGATACTGCTACAACACTAAGTGTTGGCAAAGACGGGAAGCAACTGGAACTCTTTGTTGATGGGAGGGGAAAATAATAAAACCATTTTGGAAAATTAATTATTTGATGGTTTCTTTTTTTTTTTAATTTATTGGGGTGACAATTGTTAGTGAAATTACATAGATTTCAGGTGTACAATTCTGTATTACATCATCTATAAATCCCATTGTGTGTTCACCACCCAGAGTCAATTCTCTTTCCATCACCATATATTTGATATTTGATGGTTTCTCATAATGAAAATCTAAATATCCATCAATAGGTGGAGAGATAAATTTGGTTATATTTATTCTTACAATGGAATCCGATTTAGCATAAAAAAGGAGTGAACTACTGATACATATACTAACATGGATGAAGTGCAAAACATACTAAAAAACCAAAAGTGTACGTGTAGTGACTCCATTTATATAAATTTCTAGAGCATACAAAATTAATTTAGTCATAGAAGTCAGAACAGTGATTGCCCCTAGAACAAGAGGTAGGGATTGACTGGAAAGAAGCAAAACCCTCGGAGAACTTTCTTGGTGTAATGAGCTATTCTTGATATATCTTGATAGGGGTGTGAATTATATGGGTATGTGCATATGTCAGAACTCATCAAACTATGTATTGAATATCTGTACTTTTTCCAATACATATAAATTACACCTCAATTTCAAAATTTTTGTAACTTTCACTTGAAAAATAGCACGTTAAGAATTTTGGAAAATATTAAAATTAAAAAATAGAAAGTAGAGAGGTCTCTCTTAGTCCAATTCCCAGAAATAAACACCTTTAGTTGTTTGGGATATAACTTTTCAGACATATTCTAGTCTTACGGTATAGCAGTTAAAGGTGAGGGGTCAGATTATCGGATTCTAATCCCAATCCCTATTAAATTGTGTGATTTGAGCAAATTACTTAAGGTGTAAAATTTTGGTTATCTGTAAGTGGGATGATAATAGTAACAATCTCTTTAAACAGAAAATTACTGGGTGCTCTAGTTCTATGTGCTAGACATACTACTGCTAGAATTTTGTAAGAACCGTCTATATGAGATTTAAATTTGTAAAATGTTACAAATATTTTCACTATTTATCATTTACTTTTTTTATTTACTTTTTAACTGTATTTTTTTCTTTGCAGAAATGATACATTATTAACATGTTCTTTGAGATATAATTCCCAGTCTATAAAATTCACCCATGTAAAATGTATATGGTTTTAGTATACTCATTGGTTTTAGTATACTGTATTCAGAGTTGTAACAGTCACCACAGTCTAAGTTTAGAACATTTTTGTCAGCCCAAAAAGAAACCATTGCCCATTAGCAGTCACTCAGTCCCCCTGCCCCATGTGACCATTAATCTATTTTCTGTTTCTGTGGAGTTTTCTTTTCTGCATATTTCATATAAATGGAATCATACAATATGACGCCTTTGTTAACTGGCTTGTTTACTTGGCATAATGTTTTCAAGGTTCATCGGTGTAGCATCTATCAGTATTCCAGTTCTTTCTATTGCCAAATAATATTCCATTGTATGGGTATACCACATTTTATTTATCCGTTCATCGCTTGATGGACATTTGGGTTGTTTCCATGTTTTGACTATTGTGAATACTGCTATGAAGATTCATGTCTAAGATTTTTTTGTAGACATGTTTGCATTTCTCTTGGGTATGCCTAGAAGTGGAATTGTTGGATGATATGGTAACTCTAGACTTAACTTTTTGAGAAACTGCCAGACATTTACGAAATGGCTGCACCATTTTACATTCCCACCAGCAGTAGTACATGAAGGTTCCATTTTCTCTACATCCTTGTTAACACTTGTTATTTATCTTTTTTATTGTAATCATCACAGTGGGTCATAAGCAGTATATCACCGTGGTTTTATTTGCATTTCTCTGATGGCTGTGACGTTAAAGCATCTTTTATGCGTTTATTAGCCATTGGTATATCTTCCTCTTTGCCCATTTTAAAGTTGGGTTACTTGTCTTTTTGTTGAGTTTTAAAAAATATGTTCTGGCTATCAGTCCCACATCAACTATATGATTTGCAAATATTTTCTCCCATTTGTGGGTTTTCAGTTTGTTGACAGTATCATTTACAGCACTAAAGTTACTTCTGTTGAAGGCCAATGTATTTTTTGTTGCTGTATGATATCTAAGAAACCACTACCTCATCCGAGGTCATGAAGATTTACTCCTGTGTTTTCTTCTAAGAGTTTTGTAATTTCACCTTTTAAATTTAGGTGTGTGATTTCCTTGAGTGAATTTTGGTGTGTAGTGTTAAATAAGGAGGAGGTCCAACGTCATTCTTTTGCATGTGACTATCTAGTTGTCACAACATCATTTGTTAAAACAGCTGTTCTTTGCCCCATTGCATTATCTTGACACCCTTGAAATCAGCCGACTCAATGTAAGGGTTTATTTCTGGACCCTTAATTCTGTTCCATTCATTGATCTATATGTATAGCCTTATGTCAGTATATGGCTATATGTATAGCCTTATGTCATTTTAATTCCTGCAGCTGTGTAGTAAGTTTTACAGTCAGAAGTATGAGTCCTCCAACTTTGTTCTTTTGTTTTGGCTATCTTAGGTCCCTTGCATTTACATATGAATTTTAGGATCAGCTTGTCTATTTCTGCAAAAAAAAAAAAGCTAGCTTGGATTTTGATAGGTGTTACATTTAATCTGTATGTCATTGCTATCTTAAAAATATTAAATCACTTGATTCATGAATCTTGGGATGTCTTTTCATTTATTCTTTAATTTCAACAAGTTTTTTGTTTGAAGGTTATTGTTTTCAGTACATATAAGTCTTCGTTGAAATTTATTCCTAAGTATTTTGTTCTTTTTGATGCTATTGTTAATGGAGTTGTGTTCATAATTTCATTTTCAGATTGTTCGTTGCTAGTGTATAGAAACATAATTGATTTTTGTATATTGATCTTGTACCCTGAAAGATTAATGAGCTTGTTTATTCTAATAATTTTTTAGCATATTCCTTAGGATTATCTGTATACAAGATCATGTCATCTATAAATATAGTTTTACTTCTTTCTTTCTAACTTGGATGCCTTTTATTTTTCCTTAATTGCCCTGGCTAGACTTTTTGGTACAATTTTGAATAGAAGTTGTGAAAGCGAACACTTGTCCTCTTCCTTATTTTAAGGGGATGGCATCCTGTCTTTCACCATTAGGTATGATGTTAGCTGTGAGTTTTTCATAGATGCCCTTTATCAGGTTGAGGGAGTTTCCTTCTGTTCCTAGTTTGTTGAGTATTTTCATTTTGAAATGGTGGTGGATTTTGTCAAATCATTTTTCTGTGTCTTTTGAGATTACGTGGGTTTTATCTTTTGTTCTATTAATGTGGTGTATGTTGATTGATTTGTAGATGTTATACCAACCTTGCATTCCTAGTATAAATTCTACTTGGTAATGGTGTGTAATGCTTTTAATATGTTGCTGGATTCAGTTAATATTTTGTCGAGGATTTTTATGTCTGTATTTAAGGGATATTAGTCTATAGTTTTATTGGGATGTCTTTTCCTGGTTTTGGAATCAAGGTAATTCTGGCCTCATGGAACGATGTGGCAAGTGTTCTTTTCTGTTATTTGGAAGAGTTTGTGAAGGATTGGTATTCATTCTACTTTAAATGTAAAATTCATCAGTAGAGCTGTGGGCCTGGACTTTTCTTTGTGGGTAGTTAGGAGCATTAAATTTTATATGACCACATTCATCAGACTTTTCATTTTCTGTTCTTTTGGTCATACAGACATAGAAAGATCTTCCATAACCTAACCTGTAATTTCCTCATCAAAGATGTAGATATTTGTAAATAATGCAGTCAGTAGGAGTTATAAATTCCTCATATTTCATTTAACAGGCACTGGCACTCATAAATAATCATCTTTTCCTGAACTCCCATGGCACTTTATCTGTATCTCTCTTAAATGACTTCCCATGTGCTTTTTATTTGTGTTCAAGTCTTGTCTCTTGTTAAACTGAATTCTCTGAAGGAAATACCTTTTTCTATACTACACTTAGAGTTCAGCAATTGAATGGCTGAGTGAAATGTTACTCTAATGTTTATATGAAAATAACATATCACTTCTTTTTGGTCTTACTTCCATCTATTAAAATATTTTAGAATTCATTTGTTTGGCCCAATCCTGCTACTTGTGCCATAGCGCTGGAAATCATCAGTGTAACCTGTGGATCTAATTCAGTATGTCACGTTCAGTCATAGGTTTGGGCTGCAGTGTCTGAGTTACAGGGGAACAAAGGTGGGATCTTCAGTTATTTTGTTACCTTAATGTTTGGTCTTTTGTATAAAGTTCAGCCCATAACCTGCCACAGATTGTCTTTAGTCCTTTAAAAGCTTTAAAGCTATAGTTCTCATAAGAGTTATACCTTTATTCAGCCTTTTCTGTATTAATTAGTGTTGGTAAATTTAGGAATTATTTTTTAAAAGGCATATGTGATTGAACCCTTTTTATATATCTTAATAAATCAGTGATTCCCAATCTGGTCTTCTCTGAGATATTTTCATAGGTGTTTTGCCAAAGAATGGTCAAGTAACTTTGGTATTCCTCTTAGAGGGGAACTGAGAGCACATTAGCATATTGAAGACTAAAAATATTTAGGTCTAACTTTAATGCTTTAATATTTTTAATATTAATGGACATTTGTTAATATCTTGAGCTAGTGTTCAAAGAAGCAAACTTTGGGAAATGCTTCTCTAAATGATTGGTATGAAACCAGATACAGGCAGCATCTATAAAGAGAAATCAGAGGTAAAAAATACAATTAAGTATGGAAAGTCTAAATGTGTAAGTCTTAGAACAAGTACTTAATGGCCATCATTGTAATTGTAGTATTTTATGAGGTGGTGTGTGTGTGTGTGTGTGTGTGTACGCGCACATGCATACATGCATGCACATGTGGGCGCATGTATTTTTACCATTGCTTTAAGGAAAAAAAATTCAATCATTCCATTTTTAAAAATAAATTTTTTTTTTAAAACCAAGACAAACAAAACTGTTGGACTAATCTACCATTTGAGCAGTGCATCTTAGCTCTTTTTCATCCAGAGATAGGGCAGCTTTCTCTCCAAGGAGATAACTTTGTTAGACTTTTCATTTGGAGGAAGATGAAAATCCTGTCTTCAGGTAAGAATTGGAAATTGGTGCAGGTGTCCTTCAAGTTCTTGTCTAGAAGTAACACCTTGATCTCTCACCTCTCAATATTTATCTAAAGCTTGTCTGGAAGACAGTTTTTATACAGGATTGCCTGAAAGATACTCAGTTCATGCATTCTCCTGTTCTTGTTTAGCAAGGGTGGGTAATGAATGATTGAACCCATTTTTTATGGATTATACTTTTGATGTCATATCTAAAGACTTTTTGCTTTACCAAGGTCACGAAGATTTTCTCCTATGATTTCTTGTAGAAGTTTTACAGTTTGGAGCTTTACATTTAAGTTTTCAAAAAGTCTTAAGCTATATAACATCCATTTTGAGTTAATTTTTGTGCATGGTGTGAGGGTAAGGGTTTAAATTTATCTTTTTGTATGTGAATATCCAGTTGTCCAGCATGACTTGTTGAAGAGACTATCCTTTTCCCCAATGAAATTGCCTTGGAAATTTCACTGAAAATTAGTTGACCGTAGAGGTTCATAGCAATACAGGCCTACCTCAAGAAACAAGAAAAATCTCCATTAAATCTCACTTTATACCGAAAGGAACTAGATGAAGAAGAACAAATAAAGCCCAAAGTGAGTAGAAGGAAGACAATAATAAAGATCAGAGTGGAAATAAAAACCAAGTAGAATCTAAGAAAACAATACAAAAGATAAATGAAAGCAAGGGCTTGTTCTTTGAAAAGACAAACAAAATTGATTAACCTTTTATCTGACTCATCAAGAAAAAAAGAAAGAGGACCCAAAAAAATAAAATCAGAAATGAAAGAGAGAAGTAACAACTGACATCACAAAAATACAAAGGATTATAAGAAAATGCTACAAATAGGTATGTCAACAACTTGGACAACCTGGAAGAAATGGATACATTTCTAGAAATATACAATATTCCAAAACTGAATCAAGAAGAAACAAAATCTGAATAGAATGATAACTAGTAACAAAATCGAACCAGTAATCAAAAAACTCACAAACAAAAGTCCTAAACCAGATCGCTTCACAAGTGAATTTTATCAAACATTGACACCTATCCTTCTCAAGCTATTCTAAAAAATTTAAGACGAGGGAAGGCTCCCAAGCTCATTTTAGAGGGCCAGCATTACCCTGATTCTAAAAGCAGACAAAGACATTACAGAAAGAAAGAAAATTATAGGCCAGTATCCCTGATGAACATAGATGCAAAATCCTCAACAAAATATTAGCAAACTGAATTTAGCAATACATTAAAAAGATCGTATACCATGATCAAGTGGGATTCATTCCTGGGATGTGAGGTTGATTCAGTTATCTGCAAAACAATTAATGTGATACACCACATAAACAAAATGAAGGATAAAAATCATATGATCATAGCTCTTCCGGGGATGGTGTCTACAGGCATTCACAATGGTCCAGCGTTTGACATACCGTATTGTAGGAGGCTGTCCTACAATACAGCTTCTAACAAAACTGGGCTGTCTCGAACCCCTGGTAATAGAATTGTTTACCTTTATACCAAGAAGGTTGGGAAAGCACCAAAATCTGCATGTGGCATGTGCCCAGGCCGACTCCGTGGAGTTCGTGCTGTGAGAACTAATGTTCTGATGAGGTTGTCTAAAACGAAAAAACATGTCAGCAGGGCCTGTGGTGGATCCATGTGTGCTAAATGTGTCTGTGACAGGATCAAGCATGCTTTCCTTATCGAGGAGCAGAAAATCGTTGTGAAAGTTTTGAAGGCACAAGCACAGAGTCAGGAAGCTAAATTAAAAAATGAAGCTTTTTTTGAGTAATAAAAATAATTAAAAGGCAAAAAAAACCCCAAAAAACATGTGATCATATCAGTAGATGCAGAAAAAGCTTTTGACAAAATCCAGCATCCATTTATGATAGAAACTCTCAGCAAGGTGAGAATGTATCTCAATATAATAAAGGCCATATATGACAAACCCACAGCTAATATACTCACTGGTGAAAAGCAGAAAATGTTTTCCTTAAGATCAGGAACAAGGATGTCGACTTACACCATTTTTATTCAACATAGTGTTGGAAGTCCTAGCCACAGCAGTCAGACAAAAAGAAATAAAAGGCAACTAGATTGGAAAGGAAGAAGTAAGTCATTATTTGAAGATGACATGATACTAAAGATTCCACCAAAAAAGTATTAGAGCTGATAAATGAATTCAGTAAAGTGGCAGGATACAAAATTAATATCTAGAAATTAGTTGCAGCTTTATACATCAATAACGAACTATCAGAAAGAGAAATTAAGAAAACAATCCTATTTACAATTGCATCAAAATATATAAAATACTTAGGAATAAATTTAACCAAGGAAGTAAAAGACCTGTACTCAGGAAATTATAAGACATTGAAGGAAAAAATTGAAGATACAAATAAATGGAAGCATACACTGTGTTCACGGACAGGAAAAACTAACATTGTTAAAATGTCCATACTACCCAAAGCAATCTATAGATTCAATGCAATCCCTATCAAAATACGAATGGCATTTTGCACGGAACTAGAACAAAAAATCCTAATTTATTTATTTATTTTTTAATTGGGGAACTGCGTTTTTCCAGGACCCATCAGCTCCAAGTCAAGTCGTCGTGAAAATCTATTTGTGGAGGGTGCAGCTCACTGGCCCATGTGGGAATCGAACCGGCGACATTCATGTTATGAGCTATGAGCATTGCGCTCTAACCAACAGAACCAACCAGTCGCCCAATAATCCTAAAATTTATATGGAATTACAAAAACTACAAATAGATAAAGCTATTTTGAAAAAGAACAAAGTTGGATGCATCATGTGACCTGATAATCAAACTGTACTACACAACTGTAGTAATCAAAACAGCATGGTACTGGTATAAACACAGACACATTGATGAATGGAACAAAATAGAGAGCCCAGAAATAAACCCACACCTATGTGGTTAATTAATCTATGACAAAAGAGGCAAGAATATACACTGGAGTAAAGACAGTCTTTTCAGTAAATGATGTTGGGAAAACCAGACAGATATATGCAAAAAATTGAAACTAGATCACTTTATTACACTATATACAAGAATAAACTCAAAATGGATTAAGGACTTAAATGTAAGACCCGAAACCATAAACCTCCTAGAAGAAAACATAGGCAGTAAATTCTTTGACATCTCTCTTAGTAATATTTTTTTTGGATATGTCTCCTCAGGCAAGGGAAACAAAAGAAAAAGTAAACAAATGGGACTACATCAAACTGAAAAGTTTTTGTACAGCAAAGGAAACCAACAAAATGAAAAGACAACCTACTGAATGAGAAAATATTTGCCAATGATACATCTGATAAGGGGTTAATATCAAAAATATATAAAGAACTCATACAACATAGTACACACAAAAAAACAAACAGTCTGATTTAAAAATGGACCGGGGACCTGAATAGACATTTCTCCAAAGAGGACATACAAATGGCTGATAGACATATGAGAAGATGCTCAATATCACCAGTCATCAGAAAAATGAAATTTAAAACCACAATGAGTTATCACCTCACACCTGACAGAAGGGCTATTACCAATAAATCAACAAAGAAGTGTTGGCGAGGATGTGGAGAAAAGGGACCCTTGTACACTGTTGGTGGGATTGCGAATTGGTGCAGCTACTATGGAAAACAGTTTGGAGGTTCCTCAAAAAATTAAAAATAAAACTACCATATGACCTAGCAGTCTCACTTCTGGGTATTTATCCAAAGAAATCCAAAACACTAATTTGAAAAGATACATGTATCCTTATGTTCATTGCAGCATTCTTTACAATAGCCAAGGTATGAAAGCAGTCTCCTAAGTGCCCATTGATAGATAAAGACGATATCCAACGACTGCATAAGGAAGAGGTGGTACATATATACAATAGTATAATACTGGGCCATCAGAAAAGAATGAAATCTTAACCATTTGTGACAACATGGATGGACCTAGACGGTATTATACTAAGTAAAATAAGTCACTATATACAAATACCGTATGATTTCACTTACGTGTGGAATCTTAAAAAGCAAAATAAACAAAACAAACTCAGATACAGAGAACCAACTGATGGTTGCCAGATGGGAGGGGGAATTGGGGGAATGGGTGAAAAAGGTGAGGAGATTAAAAGGTAGAAATTGGCAGTTACAAAATAGTCACCGGGATGTAAAATGCAGCATAAGGCATATAGTCGATAATATTGTAGTAACTGTGTATGGTATCAGGTGGGTACTAGAGTTATTGGGGGGGTCACTTTGTAAGTTATATAAATGTCTAACCACAATGCTATACATCTGAAGCTAATATAATACTGAATGTCAACTGTAATCTAAAAATACAAAAACAAATTTAATAAAAAAATAAAATGCTTTTAGAATAAAAAAGTAAAAAAAATTAATTGACCATAAATGTAAGAGTTTATTTCCATTGATCTAAACGGTTATCCTCATGCCAGTACCACACTGTCCTGATTACTGTAGCTTTATAATATGTTTTAAAATCAGGAAGTATATATCATCCAATCCTGTTCTTTTTCAAAATTAGTTTGGTTTTTCTTATTTTGTTGTGTTTCCATATAAATTTAAGAATCAGCTTACCCACTTCTGAGAAAAGCAGCAGCAGCCTGCTGGGATTTTGATAGGGATTGTGTTGAATCGGTAGTTCAATAGGGGGAGAATTTTTACATTCCCTTAAGGAGAAAGATTATATTAGGAAATTTTAAACTGATAATACAAGAAAACAACTCAAGATAAAGATGTTATGGTTTCTTTTAAAGCTTATACCTTAGTTTGTTAGATTATGAACTTTTAAAATGTAATTTACCATTTATTGAGTAATCATTGTATGTGAGATGGCTAATTGCTCTATGTTATTTCATTATTTAATCCTGGCTTGCCTGTTAACTCTTTAAAGATAATAAGCAGGAGATGTTACATGACAAATGGGAAACGGTTACGTTTTTTTCTCTAGTGAAGACATTCTGAGTCTAACATTGTCTTTAACAACTTAAGGGAGCAATCTCAGGCTCTACTTGTGTTTCTCATCCTCACTTCTATTCTCTTTGCTTCAGTTTTTAAAATCATTTCTAAACATTATATGGCATATTTACAAGGGATTGTAAAGTATTCTGCCAATATATCTATTCTCTTGTCAATGGACTATCTCACACATACGTACAAATGTAAATACAAAATGGAAAAAGGGAGCGGCTGTTTTGAAGCAGATGCTAAGTACAATGTGGTGAGCTCCTCTGCGAGGTGTGTAACAGTGAACTTTTAGAGATTTGGATTGATGGAATTGTTCATTGTAGGGCAAAAGAGAAGTAGGTAACAATTTTAAGGAACTGTTTCAAAGAAGTACATGAATTTCCATTACAACATATGACAGTGTTTCTGTATTTTGATATTCTTCTCATCCTTTTCACATCTGCCTTTGCCTTAGAAGGCAATGCCTGTTGAGAGCTTTATCATGATCTTTTTACAGACTGCTGTCTTCTCACCTGTGTTCTACAAGGTCTGATTTCTCTTCACATTGACAGTAAGCAGTCAAGATAAAGGGAGAATGAATAGCATTTCATCTTTCACTACTTATCTCCATTCTACAGCCGTGCAGTCGGAGACCTTTGTGCATGAAGACAGATTTGTTCTATGGCCTCGGAGTTGGGTGCCGGGGACGATGGCGGCTGCACTGAGCTGGCAAAGCCCCTCTATCTTCAGTACTTGGAGAGGGCCCTCCGGTTGGACCATTTCCTGCGACAAACATCAGCCATCTTCAACAGGAATATTTCTAGGTATGCAAGTCCATATTCCCAGTATAATAATGTTTGACCATATTTCTGATTCCCTTTATCCTTGTAGATTTTAGGGTTCAAATATTTTACGATTCTTAGCGTGTTTGGTCTTTTTTTTCCCTTTTAAATAAAACACAGTCAACTTATTCAAAAGATCAATTTCTTCTATAAAATGTTCAGTCTACCAACCATAAATTATAATATTTTGCTGGGTCAGCTCTGACTGTGGATTCACCATTCTTCAATTTATAGTGATGAAAGTGAAGATGGACTGGATGACAGTAATCCTTTATTGCCCCAGTCTGGGGATCCCTTAATACAAGTTAAGGAAGAACCTCCAAATTCATTGCTCGGTGAAACTTCTGGAGCAAGCAGTTCTGGAATGTTAAACACATACTCACTGAATGGAGTTCTCCAGTCAGGTCAGTGTGGCATGAGATCCCTCTTTGGACTGTCAGTTCTGTTGGGGCAGTCATCCTTTCATTTTATTATTCTTTATGTTTCTTTACACAGAATCAAAATCTGACAAAGGGAATTTATATAACTTCTCTAAGTTGAAGAAAAGCAGAAAGTGGCTAAAGGTAAGAGAAAGCAGAATGTTCATGATTCAGATAACCTACTACAATTATAAATAAAATGGAAAAGATATTGATTCATTCTGGCAGACTGGCAGAGATTTTTCTAGATATAATAAGTCTTTTATTCTGGGTGTGGTTTTTGGAAGAGTTGGAGAAGAATCTAGAGGACTCAATGACATTTCATTTTAGCAGCCATTGTTGAGTACAAAGTACTGTGCAGAGCAAGGGAGTACAAATATCGATCAGATACGATCCTTGCGCTCACTGGCTCACATTTTAATCAGGATTATTAATCTACTTTTCATCTGTCCCTGAGTACTTGATTCATTCATCACATGTTGACTGAGCGCATCCTACATGCCAGATACTGTTGTGGACAGACAGGGTTCTTGCCCTGTGGAGCTTACATCGTGATGGAGGGGGGCAGTGAGTAAGCCTGGGAACAAATAAATAAATATGACTTCTTTAAAGAGATAACATTTCAACTGATTTCTGAATGATCAGAGAGAGCTAGGTGAAAGTTTAAGATACGTTTCTATTAGAAGAACTGCAACCGTCCTGAGAAAGGAAGCAACTCGGTCTGTTTGCAGGAGAAAGAGGGCTGGTATGGCTGGAGCACAGTGAGTGAGGGGATGGTAGAAGATGACGTCAGGGCCTCATCACTTAGGGCCTTGTCCATCATGTTAAGGATTTTGTATTTCAGTCTCCAGGGGTACGCCATTGGAGTGGTATAACTCCAATAAGCAAGAGAGTGGTATAACCTGCTCTGTACTCTTAGAAGATTACTGTCATTGGCCAAACTGAGTTAAGGATAGCATTTCTTCTATTGAAACTAATTATTTCTCTACTTCATATTTTTCTTGTGAAGAGATCAAAGTAACTTAAAGAATACTCTTATTATTCTCACTAAGCCCTTTAAAAAACTAACGTTTAAAAGACCTGATTTGCTTCATATCAATGAGCTGTTGGGAGTGCAGAAATCTTTGTGTTTAGCCATCCCATGTTAAAAAATTCAGATATATAATTCACATGCCATAAAATCTACCCGTTTGTAAGTATAATTTGGTGATTTTTAGTATATTCATAAAGTTTTGTAAGATTCATAAAGATCACCACTATCTAATTCCAGACTGTTTTCATCACTCCTGAAGGAAACCTTTGTACTTATTAGCAGTCATTCCCTATTCTCTGCATCCCCAGCCCCTGGCAACCACTAATCTGTTTTCTGTCTGTATGGATTTGCCTATTCTGGACATTTCAAATAAATGGAATCATATGATATATTACCTCTTGTGTCTGGCTTCTTTCACTTAGCATAACATTTTTAAGGTTCATTCATATTGTGGCACATATCAGTACTTTATTCCTTTTTATGGATGAATATTTCATTATCTGGATAATACCACATTTTGTTTATGCATTTATTACTGTATTTGGGGCTTGTTTCTCTTATTAGTCATCATGGCCTGCTTTCTGTATTTCTTTATATCCTATAGATAATTTTTTTGTTTTTAGGTGGTTGTTTTTTGCTGTGGTGTTTGACATTTAGTTAACTATCTTATGTATAGTGAAGTACTTATATATAGTGAAGTAAAATCTAGCCTTGTTGGTATTTACAATAAAGCATTTCCCATGTTTTAGTGCTCTTCAATTTGTGCCCACTGAGTTTAATTGGTATTGTTTTGTTTTTCAGTTGAATTGGTAAAGAATAGTATAAGGGAAACTGGAATGACTGCCCTCCAGCTGTTTTTGCCATTGTTTGGAGATGGGGAAAAAAATGCTTGTATTATAAAATGAATTGCTTCATAGCAGAAACTCCATTTCCATTTTCTCTCTTTTTCAGAGTATTCTGCTAAGTGATGAGTCCAGTGAGGCAGATTCTCAGAGTGAAGACAATGATGAAGAAGAAGAAGAAGAGGAAGAAGAAGAGGAAGAAGAACTCAATCTCAGCAGAGAAGAACTTCATAACATGTTGCGGCTGCACAAATACAAGAAACTTCACCAGAATAAGTATAGTAAAGACAAAGAGGTGAGAGTTTCAGGAGAAATCTTAGAACTTCATACGGGGTATTTGCCCTCTGGGTTATAGTAATTGAAGATACATTATTTTAACTTCATATTTAAATGGTGGTGGTGGTTCTGATGACAGCTTTATTGAAATATATTTCACATACCAAAAAAATTTAGCCTTTTAAGATGCACAGTTCAGTGGTTTTTAGTATATTCAGAGTTGTAACCACCATCACTGTCTAATTCCAGAATATTTTCTCACCCTCAGAAGCAAGCCCACTCCCGTTAGCTGTTACCTCTCATTGTCTCCATTCATCTCAGCCCCAGGCAGCCATCAGCCCATCATTTGTCTGTGAATGTGTCTATTCTAGGTACTTCATACAAATGGAACAGCACGTCCTTTGTGTTCAGCTTCTCTCACTTAGCATAGAGCTTTCAAGGTTCATTTTTGTGTAGTATATGTCAGTACTTCGTATCTTTTTATTGCCAAATAACTTTCCATTGTATGGACATACCACATTTTATTTGTGCATCAGTTGGTGAACTAATTGGATTGTTTGTGGTTTTTGGCTGTTATGAATCATAGCTATCAGTAGTGAGTTGTTTCTACTTTTTGGCTAATATGAGTAATGCTACCATGAAGATTTGAGTACAAGTTTTCATTTCTGTTGGGTATATATCTGGGAGAGGAATCACTGGGTCGTATGGTAATTTTATGCTTAATCCTTTTAAGGAACTGCCAGACTGTTTTCCAAAGTGGCTGCACCTTTTTAAATCAAGTGGTTGTTTTTTAATATAGTTGCTCTTTGAAAGGTCTATCTTGAAAAACCACCCTTTCTTCACATACTAATCTTAGATTGATGATAGTTTTAAGTGACAGCTATTTGAATGCTGTTATCAAAGCCTTCAGATTTTTGACAGAAATGTGGCACTTTATACATAATGAGCAATAAGATATTTGAAGATCTAAAAACATTTCAGCAATTAGTTAAGGTCCAAAGTTGTTCAGAAAGCTTTGAATAATATGCTAAAGTCTACAAACCTGTAATAGTGATAAACAGTAAGATACCTGACTTTTGATTAAGACAGAGTTCCTCAAGATGCAGTGCTAAAGCACTTGGTGCTTGAAATATTTGTTATTTTTTCATTTTTATTTTTTAAAGATTTTTATTAAAATATAGCTAATATACACTAATATACACTATTATATTAGTTTCAGGTGTGCATCATAGTTATTCAACATTTATATACCTAAAAAAGTGATCATCATGATGAGTCCAGCATCCATCTGACACTGTACCACACTATCACAATGTTATTGACTATATTTCCTATGCTCTACATTACATCCCCAAGATTTATTTGTTTCATACCTGGAAATTTGAACCTCTTATTCACCTTCACCTTTCCCCCCCCTTTTTAAATTTTTCAATTACAGCTGACATTCAATATTATTTTATATTAATTTCAGGTGTAGAGCATAGTGGTTAGACATATAATTGAAGAAGTGATCCCCCTGACTAGTCTAGTACCCACCTGGCACTATGCATAGCTATTACCATATCATTGACTATATTTCCTATATTTTACTTTACATCCCCGTGACTACTATGTAACAACCAAAATTTGTACTTCTTAATTTCTTCTTCTTTTTCACCCACCCCCAATGCCCCTCCCATCTGGCAACCATCAAAATGTTCTCTGTATTATGAGTTTGTTTATGTTTCATTTATTTATTTTGTTCTTTAGAGTCCACTTATAAGTGAATCATATGACATTTGTCTTTCTCTGTCTGAGTTACTACACTAAGCACAATATCCTCCAGGTCCATCCATGTTGTAGATGGCAAGATTTCATTCTTTTTTATGGCTGAGTAACATTCTGTTGTATACATGTACCAGCTCCTCTTTATCCATTCTTCCACAGACAGACACCCAGGTTGTCTTCATATCTTGGCTTTTGTAAATAATGCTGCAATGAACATATGGATGCACATGTCGCCTTGAAGTAGCATTTTGGGTTTCTTCAGATAAATACCCAGAAGTGGGATTACTGGGTCCTTTCTTTGTCTCTTGTTACAGCCTTTGTTTTTAAGTCTATTTTTTCTGGTATGAGTATTGCTACTCCAGATTTTTTTTTTTTCATTTCTGTTTTCATGAAATATCTTTTTCCCTTTCAGTTTTTGTGTGTCTGTTGATCTGAAGTGAGAGTCTCTATTGTAGTCATCATGTGTATGGGTCTTGTTTTCTTATTCATCCACCCTATATCTTTTGATAGGAACACTTAGTCCATTTACATTTAAAGTGATTGTTGATAGATATGCTAGATATGAAGTTATTGCCATTTTATTCATATTTTAGATTGTGTGTGTGTGTGTGTGTGTGTGTGTGTGTGTGTCTTAAATCCCTTTAACAATCCTTGTAATACTGGTTTGGTGGTGACAAACTCCTTTAGCTTTTTCTTGTCTGGGAAGCTCTTTATCTGTCTTTCGATTCTAAATGATAGTTTGTTGGGTAGAGGAATCTTAGTTGAAGTTTCTTTCTTTTCATCACTTTGAATATTTCCTACCAATCCTTTCTGGAATGCAAAGTTTCTGTTGAGAAATCAGCTGACAGTCTTATGGGAGCTCCCTTATAAGTAACAGCTGCTTTTCTCTTGCTGCTTTTGAGATTCTCTGTTTGTCTTTATCTTTTGGCGTTTTAATTATGATGTGTCTTGGTGTGGGCCTGTTCAGGTTCATCTTGTTTGGGACTCTCTGTGTTTCCTGGGCTTGCATATCCATGTACTTCACCAGGTTAGGGAAGTTTTTGTCACTATTTCTTCAAATAGGTTTTCAATTTCTTGCTCTCTCTCTCCTCCTACTGGTACCCCAATGATGCAAATGTTGGTATGCTTGTTGTCCCAGAGGCCCCTTAAACTGTCCTAATTTTTTTTGGATTCTTTTTTCTTTTTGCTGTACTGATTGTGTTTTTGCTACCTTCTAAATTGCTGATTTGATCCTCTGCTTCATCTAATCTACTCTTAATTTCCTATAATGTGTTCTTCATTTCAGTTATTGTATTCTTTATTTCTGACTGTTTTTTTTGTTTGTTTGTTTGTTTTTTCTATCTCCATATTTATGTTTCCTATCTCTGTTGACATTCTCCCTGAGATCATTGATCATCTTTATAACCGGTATTTGGAACTCTGCATCTGGTAGATTGCTTTTCTTCATTTTGTTTAGTTCTTTTTCTGGAACTTTGTCTGTTCTTTTATTTGGGTCATGTTTCTTTGTCTCCTCATTTTGACTGCTTCCCTGTGTTTGTTTCTTTATATTAGGTAGGGCTGCTATGTCTTCTGGTCTTAATGGAGTGGCCTTATGTAGTAGGTGTCCTCTGGGCACAGTGGTGCAGTCATCAGAGCCGAGTACACCAGATGTGTCTCTTGTGTGGATTGTGTGTGCCCTCCTATTGTAGTTGAGCTTTGGCTGCTGTTTGCTTGGCAGTGGGAGGGATTAACCCTCGGGTTCATTGTTTGTGAGGACTGGCTGTGACAGTAGTGGAGGAGTTGTGGTACAGGGGCTGATGCTATGAAGCTGGATTCATTTTAGCATGGCTCTGGTGCCTGCCCAGTCTGCCCTTTGGGTATGTCATCCTTGGAGGCAGCTGGGCAATGCTCTGGCTTGGTCTGAAGCTGGCCACTGGGCAGGCCTGGGGCCTCTTGGGAAGGGAAGGCCAAGTTTAGCTGCAGCCTGTGCCCTGCCCAGGACCATACTGCATGAGCCTCAAACCATTCTGCAGATGGCTACCTCCCGTGCTGTAGCTTGGAGGTGCCTTGAGAGGCCAAGCCACGAACCAAGGCTGGCTGTTGCTAGTACTGGGCTTACGGCTCCTCCGCTGGAAGTACAGGATACACCAAAGCCAGATGCTGCTTGTTTGGATTTTGTGAGCTTTTGAGAGATTTAGGAATGTCTGTAGCATGAACCAAGACAGGCTGTTTGTAAGGATAAGCCAGTGGAAGCAACTTAGGTGGGCCTGAAAGTTTTGTGGTGTGGAGTCTCAGAATCACCAGGTGAACAAATGGTATGGCCACGTTGATGGAAACTCATATATGGCAGCTGCCTGTATTTGCATGCCAGAAGGGGGAGGGCTCAGCAAAGAAGCGATGGCTTCCACCAGCTCCTCCATCCGTGAGAGAGCTGCCCTTCCAGCATTTGTCCTGAAGGTAGACAACTCAGTTGCTCCCCATATGTCCCCGGCGCCTTTCGAACTGCTGCCCCAGCACTGGAGCTTAGCGTAAGTGAGTCCTTCAGCAAGTAAGTCCGTGCATGGGCCCTTTAAGGGGAGCACCTGGGGCTGCAGCCGCCTTAGTCTCATTCAGCCACAATCTCCGCTGTTTTCCACAACCAGAAGTTATGGAGACTTCTCTCCTGGCACTGAAACCCTGTGTTGGGGAGCCTGGTGTGGGGCTGGGACCCCTTACTCCTCTGGGGGAACTTCTGCAGCGAAGATGTGTCTCCAGATTTTCAGTGGTCACACATGGGTGTGCGACCAGCCCATTCGGCATCTCTGCCCCTCCAGTCTCTAGGTAGCTTCTTCTTTGTGTCCTTAGTTGAAGGGTTCAGTTCAGTTAGACTTAAAGTGATTCTCAATGATGGCTGTTCTGTAGTTAAATTGTAATTTTGATGTGGTCAGGAGAGGAGGTAAACACAGAGTTTACCTACTCTGCCATCTTGACTGCAACTCCTGTTTTTTAATTGAAGTAAAACATACATATACCATGTTTCTCTGAAAATAAGAGCTAGCCAGACAATCAGCTCTAATGCGTCTTTTGGAGCAAAAATTAATATAAGATCCGGTCTTATTTTACTATAAGGGTCTTATATTAATTTTACTTATAGTAAAATAAGACCGGTTTTATGTAATATAATGTAATGTAATATAATATAATAACGGGTTTTATATTAATTTTTGATTCAAAAGATACATTATAGTTGATTGTCTGGCTAGGTCTTATTTTCGGGGAAACAGGGTAGGAAAGTTCACAGATTTTAAGTATACAGCTTGATGAATGCTCACTTAAATTTGACCGTTGACAGAGGACCTTGTAAGAGTTCTCCATGTCACTATTCCATCCTAGTTTCAGTGCTTGGACAGTTCATCTGGCTGTAATCCAGAAAAGAGATTCAATAGTGGACTACTTAATTTTAATTTATATTTATATTTATCCCTTAGTAACAAGTGCGGGATGTAGTTAATATGAGCTTTGGTGATCAATTTAAATGAAATGTTTGAAAGGATTAACTACTCCTTGGAAAGAAAGAAATAGATTACTCATGTTAGAATTCTGGCAACATAGGCACTATCCATGATATTGTCAGACTCAGTAGGTGATGAAGAGAGAAAAGACTTAAAAGACTGAAGAATTGGGATGTCTGGTGACTATTCAAACCAAATCTAAGACTATAATCCAGAATAGCAGGCATCAGAAACGTTAGTATACCTGAGAACCTGTTGGTAATAGAAATATGATTTATTTCTTGTCGATGAATTCCAAGAGGAACTTTTTCTGCAAAGAATTGCATCTCTCAAATATGTGTCAGGACTAAATATTTTAGTGGAGATTCAGAAGCAATGAAGGGTTTTCTTTAAGTTATTTCTGGCAACTTAACATGTGCATAGCCTATGAACCTATTTTGGTTTTTGTTGTTGCTTTTATTTTTTAGTTTTAAGAATTCATTTGAGCCAAACTGATGACATTGCTGGGAAGCAAAATCTCAAATGTTCTCTGAACCTATTTTGCTGTGAAGTGTAGGAAATAATTTACTTTGATGCCTAAATCTTTGTTGGAGTCTATGGGAAGAATACTGTATTTAGGAGCGATGGTTTTCCTCTGGCTCGGCTTTCTGTAGTAAAGTTACCTTGAAGGTTGTGCTGTGGAACACAGATAGGCCCTGTTAAGCATCACTATTCGCCTGCTTCAGTTGCAGCAGTACCAGTACTACAGTGCGGGCCTGCTTTCCACATACGACCCTTTCTATGAGCAACAACGTCACCTACTTGGACCCAAAAAAAAGAAATTTAAGGAGGAAAAGAAACTTAAAGGTAAGCTTATTGACCTACCTGCCTCCCATATTTACTCGTTCTTAGTTTCAGGACTGTGTGTGGCTTGCTGGTGCATTTGGACTTTGAACATAACACATGTAGTAGAAATTTGCTTTACCTGAAGAACACTCGTCTCCCCTATCTAATTAGTTGCATTAATTAACCTTATTTCATATTTGGTTTATGATGTTCGCTGGGATTATGAAGACAGAAGAGCTATAGATTCCTAGGCAGAGTTTTAAGCCGATTAGTTTATTCCTTTTTTCTTCTACACATTCTTCAAATGTTAAAAATGTTCTGGGAGTGGAAGAAGTTGGTTATGAACAGGGAAATATGAAGAGTAACCTGAAGTGTTTGGGATAAATTATAATTGTTGCTGTACGTGGTGATTTAAAATAGATTTCCTCCTGATGATCTTGTGTAGTATTTTTTTGCATGTTTGTCAGGAAGTGTCCTTTCCTATCTTACTGAGCTCTAAGCAGCTGGATGGAAACCAGGAAGGAAATAGGAAGGGAATGTTAAACTATCTGTACAAGGCAGATTTTATTCCCCTGAAGGTATGAACTCTACTCAGAAAGACTCTTTTTAGCTGTCTTCCCTTCTTTCTCCCACATCCTCCTTGTTTATCTCTGTTTTGTCATCCTTCACATCCTCCCCCTCTAATTAGGAATTTGTTCCATATATGATTTTCTCTTTACATGTCTTAGTGTCATACCAGCTAATGTATTTTTTTCTCTATTTGTCTTTAGTCCCCTTACATTGCCATTAAGTAGAAATGTTTTTGTTTTTTTTCCTTTTGACCATTACTCGAGCCCATGATACCTTATAAGCTTCCTTTCCTATTGTTGGTTCAAAAGAAATTTAGTTCTTAAGTTTTATTCTGTGTTTCTCTTTCATGTAATCAGGGAGTATCCAGTGTTCTTTTCCAAGGTAGTAAGATCTTCCTTTTGGAATATTCATGGGCCTGAATTGATAAAGGGATAAACATTGCTAACCTCAGGTGGAATGTGAAAGAACTTTGAATTTGCTTAAAATGATGAAGTGGTTTTGTGGCTATCTCCTGTGGAAAGGAAAGAAATGCAACCTTTTGAGAGTCTGTTTCCTTTGCAGCCAAGTTGAAAAAAGTGAAGAAAAAAAGGCGAAGGGATGAAGAACTTTCCTCGGAAGAATCTCCTCGTCGCCACCACCACCAGACCAAAGTCTTTGCCAAGTTTTCTCATGATGCACCCCCTCCTGGCATCAAGAAGAAGCACTTATCCATTGAGCAGCTTAATGCTCGTCGCAGGAAAGTCTGGCTCAGCATTGTGAAAAAGGAACTACCAAAGGTAAGCATGTCTCTCCAGTGTAGGTTGTGGCAAGAATGTTTTTTCTGCCTGTCTTCTAAAGAGGAGCTGGGAGAGCTAGATACCTTCACAGAGCTCAACAGAAACGAATCTGTTGAAATTAAGAGAAGGCTGAATAATACTCTCTTTAGTTTGCTAAAATGTGATCAGAATTCACAAGACAATTAATGGTTGTGTGATGTTCCTCCACCAACAACAACAAAAGAAAATGGAGGGAAACTTCTTTAAGGAAGGAATACAGTCTTCTTACATATATCAATAGAGATTGACAGCGAATTAAAGTGGGGGAGATATGTTTCTTAGAGAATTTACAAACATTTGGATGTTATTGGATAATCATAGGCAGTAGGAGAAAATGGAAATGATTCAAGAGAAAAATGTATTAACTGTTCTTTTTGCTCTTTTTATAAGTGGTGCTGGGACAATTGGCTAACCATTTGGAAAAAGATAAAAGTAGACCTGTCTCACACATATACTGCAAATGGATTAAAGACCTCAATGTAAAAAATGAAACCATTCAAACACTAGAAGAAAACAGTTGCATTCCTATTTAACCTTTATGTAGGAAAAGAGTTTCTAACTGTGACTCAATATCCAGAAGCAACTAAATAAAATACTGATAAGTTTGATTACACAAAAAATAAAATTTGCATGACAAAGGACAACTGGCAAACTACGAGGGATTATTTACATTGTATATCATGGTCAAAGGGCTATTATCTAATATATCTATTAGCTAATATATCAAAGTTCTAATATATAAAGAACTCTTAAAAATTGAGGGTAAAAGGACCAGAAATTCAGCAGACAAATGGAAAAACAACATGAATAGACAATTCACAAAGTGAGATATAAAGTTGGCCCTCAAACATAATAAAAATGGTCAAAGTCTCTCATTATTGGAGTAACACAAATTGAAATAACAACTAGACACCTATTGTTATGCATCACAGGCTATGGGGAAATAGGCTCTCTCATACATTGCTGCTAGAAATGCAAATTAGAGAGAACTTCCTTCTGGAGGGAAAGTTGGTGATATCTGACAATCTACATACACACTTACCTTTCAAATCAGCACTTCCACTTCTAGGAATCCACCCTGAAGCTAAACCTCCAACAGTACAAAAATACATGTAAACAAAGTTATTCATTGGAGCATTATTTGTGATTGCAAAATAGTGGAAACAACACAAATGTCCATATATGGGGCTTGGATTAAACAATGGTAGGTCTACACAGTGGATTATGATGCTGCTGTTAAAAAGAAAGAATGAGGAAGACAATGCTGACCGGATATGAATTTCTAATACTGTTAAGTGACAAAAGCAAAACAAGTATCTAGAGTACTGACACTTCATAAGAAAAAAAGGAATACAAGAAAATACACAAATATCTGCTTGTTTGTGCAAAAGAAATTCCAGAAGGATAAACCAGAAATTAAAGTGATTGATTCCTTACAGGGGGAAGGTGGGAAAAGGATAGGAAAATGGGAAGGGATGGGAACAGAGTAGCAGGGATGAGAAGGGAGTCTTTGGGTACATCTTTTTGTGTAGGGCTGACTTTTAGAACCATAGTAATGTTTTAGATACTCCTGACATACCCCCAAAATAAATAAAACAAACCATGATGTAGGTGGAGAGAGAGGTTGTGGGTATTTGTGGGCAAGATGGAAGAAGAACAGAACAAATGAACTTAACTGTATTAGAAATGAGTAACATAATCAAGTTCCAGTGAGTGGCGAATAAAAAAACTCACCTAAGTAACTGAGGAAAATAGTATTTTGACTGGATATGTAAGACTAAAGACCAAAAGAGCTATAGATAAGTGCCATATTGACACAGTAAAAATGTTTCTCATAGGAAAATGAGTTAGCAATTTTGAAACTACTTTATATGTAAACTAGGATTGAACAAATAAATATATATTGTAGGTGAGAGCCAATTTCTCACTGTTGGAGGAAGAAGTTATGAGTAAGGAAAAGGGGAAAGCTAAAATGAAACCTGTGAAGTTTGATTCAAATTAGAGGCATCAGTATAATAACTTCATGGCTTTTTATATACATATAGATAGATAAAGACAGAAATATGTTAGGTTGTGCAAAAGTAATTGCAGTTTAAAAGCTTAAGAACAATTACAAAACCGCAATTACTTTTGCACCAAGCTAATAGTTGGGTGTATGCATGGATTAGTATACGTGGTTTTTTTTCTAGCTCTCTTTGCTGAGAGGGCCTGGGAGCAGTGACAGACACCCCAGTGACCCATGAGGATGCCTAGCACCCAGATTTTGATTCCTCAGTACCTTTCATTCTGTAATAAAAGGAAGTAGGGCTCCATTGAAAAGTAGTTTATTCCAGAACTTGGTAGGGAAAATACAAGATGAGCGTTAAACATCTTGTGGTGAGATGGAGGGCTTGTCAAAAGAACCCAGGAGCCAGCCAACCTGAAGGAGCTGCTCATGGCCAAAGTTAATCATTTAAGCAGCAAAATATATAATAACAACACAGGATTTTAACCCATAGAATAAAAACTATTTATGTGTCCATACTGTTATACATAATTGAGTAAACAAAAAGGTGAGGTAGAAGGAACAACTCTTCCTTACAGTGGAATTGCAGTTAATAAGTTGCAGTTCAGAAGGAAGGAAGGAAATAGAGAATCATTATGCAAGCACCGTTGTAATAATTTTTGCAGACTGGATTCATTGGGTTTTTTTGTTTTATTTATTTTTATTAGTTTCAGGTGTGCAAAGCAATGTAATAGACATTTACACCCCTCACAAACTTATAGCCCCCCCAATCTGATACTCCTCTGACATTATCTATAGCTGTTACAATACCATTGACTGTATCCCCTATGCTGTACTTTACATCCCATGATGAGATATATGTGTGTATATATACGTGTGTGTGTGTGTGTGTATTTGACATTTAATACTATCCTACTTCAGCCTCAGGTGTACAGCGCAGCGGTCAGGCATCCACACAGCCCTTGAAGTGATCTCCCCGATAAGTCCAGTGCCCATCTGCTATCCTACATAATCTTTAAGACATTATTGATTATATTCCCCATACTGTATTTCATATCCCCGTGACTATTGTGACTGCTTATCATTGTTAAATGCTAAAATTAGAGGGCAAAAGTTGGAGGAGAAACCATTTGTGTAGACTCAAAGCATCTGCCCCAGCATACGTATTAGCACAAAGGAGAGTACTGAAAACGGGCAGAATGCACTTTAACCAAATGATCAACGTAAACATCACTAGTAATATAAACGTTGACATCATGAACTTCTCGATGGGATGCACTGAGAACACTTCATATCTGTGGTATTCTTGCCAAAAGGCATGTCATTCCAATCATGAGAAAAAAATCAGAAAACCACAAATTTTGGGACATTCTAAAGAATAACTGAATGGTGCTTTTCAACAGTGTCCAGGACATGAAAGAAAGATTGAAGAAAAGTTACATATAGAAAGAGACTAAGGAGAAAAGCAACAAAATGCAATGTGGGATCCTGTAT